>NW_006208977.1:0-16252 GCF_000334495.1 Tupaia belangeri chinensis | reverse complement strand
AAAAAAAAAAAAAAAAGAACTACGGAGTATCTGCAAAAATTTTTTGATATGTAAAGTAATTGCTTAAATAAAAATGTAAAATTTTTTTTAAAAAAAGGAATGAACACAAATGGACTAGAGACCTAAATATATAAGAGCTAAAAACTATAAACTCTTAGATAAAATATAGGACTAAATATTCATGATCTTGGAGTGGGCATTGGTTTTTATAGATATAAAACCAAAAAGCACAAGTGACAAAGAAAAAAATAGTTCAATTGGATTTCATTAAAATTTTAAGAATTTGGGACTAGCAGGTGGCATGGTGGTTAAGGCACTGGACACTCCCACATGGCCAACCACGGTTCAAGTCCTGGACCTGGTGGCTTGTTCTCTCTCTCTCTCTCTCTCTCTCTCTGTGTGTGTCTCTGGTCAAATTAAAAATGAATAAATAAATAAACTTAAATAATTCTTTAAAAATTTTTAAAAAAATTTGGGGGCCATTTCTGTAGCCTAGTGGTTAAGGGAACTAGATCCCCACGTGGCTGACTGCAGTTCAAATCCCAGTCCAGAAGGCCTGAAAATATGCAGGCCACATGTGCCCTGTGGGAGGCTGTGCACCAGCAAGTCTGCCGAGGTTTCTCAGAGAGCAAACAATTGCCATGATTGGTTCCCTTCAAAAAACCTGACCTTCAAAACCTTGCTCTGATTGGCCACTAGAATCCCTCAAATTTGCATATCCAGCACCTCATGACTGGTACAAAAGCAACCAATCATAAAACCGTTTACAACCAATCACGACCCACCGTTTACAACCCACCAGTGTGTATATAACCAGGATGCCTGGCCCACAGTAGCCAGACGACAAACAGGAGAGCCTGAAGAGCGGAAACACCGCACAGTCTCCAGATGACCCTAAAGACCCTGAAGAGTTGTAACACTACATCGTCTCTGGATGAGCCTGAAGAGTTGTGACACTGTGTCATCTCTGTGCTGCTCACAATAGACGACGCAACCCTGAAGAGTTGCAGCACTGCATGTCTCCGGACGAGCCTGGAGAGTTGTGACACTGCATCGTCTCCGTCTCCATGCTGCTCACAATAGACAACGCGACCCTGAAGAGTTGTAACCTTGCGTTGTCTCCGTGCTGAACCTTGCTGCCCACAATAAACAGACGACACTGAAGACACGGTGTCGTCTCCGTGCTGTAACATTATGCTGCTTATCCCGGCTCTCACTCCTTTACTCAGGAAACCTGTTCGCTGTACCCCCGGGTCGGGACAGTGCCTGAGTGCCCCAATTCCTGAAAGGATGGAGAAATGGAGGAGAAGGGATTTCTGCATGACTACATTCTACTGAGGAGTGCTTTCTCCACCTCTCCCTCTCCCTCTCCCTCTCCCTCTCCCTCTCCCTCCTCTCCCTCTCCCTCTCCCTCTGGTGAGTGCACATGACTTCTGGCAATTTTTTAAAAAAATTAAAAACTTGGGGCCGGCAGATGGCGTAGTGATTAAGGATGCTAGACTCTCACATGGCTGACTATGGTTCGAATCCTGGATCTGGCAGCTTGCCTTCTCACTTTCCTTCCCTCTCTCCCTATCTATCTATCTATCTCTTTCTGGTCAAATTAAAATAAATTAAATAATTCTTAGAAAAAATAAAAGTTTTGTGTTTTGTGTCAGTTTGTGGCGTGGTGGTTAAGGCAACCAGATCCCACATGGCTGACTGCTCAGTTTAAGTCCTGAACCCAGCAGCTTGAGAAACACATCTGACACACGTGTGTATGTGTCCAACATCCTGAAAGGAGGAAAAAATGGAGAAGGGATTTTGCCATTCCCCATAGGGATTGCTTTCTCACTTTCCTGTTCTCTTTCCTGCAAGGGCATTCACCTTCTGGCAAATTAAAAAAAAAAAAAAAGATGAAGAAAAATCAAAACAAAACAAAAATAAAAAATTATTTGTGCTTCAAAAGACACCATCAAAAATGTGAAAGAATAACTCACAAACAGATAAAACATATTCATGAACCATCTAACTGATAAGGCACTAGTATTTAGAATATATAAAGACCTCAAACAACTCAAAAGTTAGAAAAGCAAATATCCAGGCCAGCATGTGGCCTGGTGATTAAGGCACTGGATCCCAGACGGTCCATCCATGAATCCTACAATTTTGTCTGATATTTGTATGCTACTTCTGTGCATATGTGTGTGTTTCAGAATTATTAACTCATATCCCTGAGAGAAAAGATTTACCAAGAGGATTTTTGTGTGTACAGTTCTTTTTGTTTTTAGCTTTTGTCTTTAGGTTTACCAAACACTGTCTTGCAAACTTATGTTAGTTCTTTATTTCCCCAACCCTTTCATGCTTGGTTATGTTATTAATGCATAATACAGCGAGCTTGTTACTTTTATATTCCATTTAGATTTTGCACCACACACACACATACACCAAGATAGGTTTTAACTATTTTCTTTAAATTTTGCATACATAAAATATTACCACTGTTCTAAGTGTCAACACTATCTATACAAAGGGTACACTAAAAAATAAAGTATTACTCCCACCTCATCTCTATTAGCAAACTTGTCTCTCCCTTTTTCCAATCTCCATTTCCTTGCCAGGTAGCTCATCTTTTAGTTTTCTGGTTAAACTTCATTCTTTTGCACAAATGGGCAGATCCTTTTTTTTAGTCTCACATTTCTTTCTTTCTTACATAAAATGATGGCATACTATAAATACTCTTTTGCACTTAGTTTTGCAATTTTTTGCTTACCTGCTTATTCTGTTAATCCATATAAGTTCACTGAGCTCTTCCTCATTTTCTTTTTACAGCTACATAATACTGGATGCTGTTAACATAGCACTGTTTATTCTCAATTACTTTCCTATAGCTTTGCATAGTCTTTTCAAGATTTATCCACGTTAACATATGAATCAGCACTTCATTCCCTTTTATTGCTGAATAATATTGCATTACATAGTGACACCATATTTTTTACTTTCATTGACTAGTTGACAGGCATTTGGGTAGTTTCCATTTTTTGTCTGTTATAAACAGTGCTGTTAGGAACACTGGAAAGAAATACATCAAAATGCTTACAGTGGGTGGTGGAATTATTGATTGTAACTTTTGTTACACTTCTGTAAAATGTACAAATTGTCAAGAGTTTGTTTTAGCAGGCCCGTGCCATGTTGGGCCGGTTTGAAAGTGAGCGCAGGCGTCGCGCTCGGCGGTGACGGCGGTGGAAACTGCGAGTCCGCAGAGCCCGAGGCGGGGCGGGGTTGGGCATGCGGCATCACGTCTCCAGTCCGCTAACCGGCCGGGGCTTTGGGCCGAGGGTTGGGAAGTATGCGTTTTCCTCTCTTCTGGGGCCCTAGTGGGTAGCTGAGATTTCTTCCCATAAGTTTAACTCTGTTCTTCGGCATGATGGATGCGGCGTCCATCCTTAGACGGCCCGAGGGGAAGGCGCGGGGACGCGGGCGGGAGGAGGAAGACCGCCGGGGCTCCGGGGTGGGACAGAGGGCCCCAGCCGTGGGCCGTGGGGGCGTGGGGCGGCGCCGGGCGCCCGCTGAATAAATGGTTGCGGATGAAAGGTAACCCACTGAAACCTGTGTCTGTGTCTGCCAGCGACTCCACCGGGGTCGGCGAACCCTGCGGGACGTCGCCTGGATGAGGCGGAGAAGTTTGAACCCCGCGCGCCGGGGTCGGGAGCCTTCCAGGGCCTTCGATTTCCGTCCTCCTGCATGTTCCCTCTCCTAGCTTAGGCGTCCCAGAGCTGTTGTTTCCAAGGTTCTTAATTTCCTGTGCAGTGTTCCCAGGGGTTATTTAACACGGAACATTCTGTTTTTGAATCAAAGGTAGCTGAGATTTCTTCCCGTAAGTTTAACTCTGTCCTTCGGCATGATGGATTTGCTTTCGGAGATTCGGAGTGAAGCGTTTGTGGAGGAAATGGTAAGCTCTGTGGGATTGGCTTTATATTTTATTTACATTCAAAATATCCTGTATTGGATCCAAAATATCTTATGACTGAAATGGTTAAAAGAAGGAGTATGTATAAAAAGTTGAGGTGTGTTGGTAATTGTTGGAATCATTGTGGTGAGTGATTCCATGCTGCAAGACTCAGGCAGGATGACTGTTTTATTCTGTCTTCTGTCATTAGAAAGCCAGTACTTTTAAATTTGACAGTTACTAGTATTACTTGGAAAGTTGTTATAACTTAAGCATATCTCCCAGCGTGGGTAGCCAAAATAAATATATTAAAGCCAAAATAAATATACTAGCATCATACCATGTGTGAGGGGACCCCAAAAAGTTCATGGAAAATTTGTATTAAACTATGAATTTATATTGTTGAAAAAAAAAAGTGAAAGCCATTTTTCTCATAATATGCATTTTCATGAACTTTAAGAAGACCTCCGTCCATATTTTCTGTAGAAAATCCATTGGTTTAATTTTAAAAGGATGTTATATCATGTATAGAATTAGTCCTTGTTTTTTATTTCTTAGTTTCCAAATGTAGATGCTCTTATTGCTTATTTCCTGACAGAAATTCTCCGTTTTAAATGGAAAAATAAAATAGTAAGGTAAATATATTAAGTTGCCTTCCAAATTAAGCTTCCTTTAAAAGAGAGGTGAGCTGAATCTGTTTAATATAAGCATTGAAAATAGTGAGGACATTATCCAAAATTAAAAACAGGAGGTGATTAACAGTGTTATTTTAGGAAAGGGCATATTGCTAGTCCATTCTATACTGAAATTTGTACTTTATTTTTTTACAGTTAAATACTGTAAATTACTCCATTTCCTTTGAGTCTATTTTTGGGGATAGAGCTAGCAAGAGTTACATATTGGTGTTTACAACATTGAAAGTGAATATTCTCCATTGTTCTTTCTTACTTACATCATTTGTTGGCTTTAAAAAAATTGAACACCTACTATGAGTGGCATGAGGTGGCAGGCTTATGGTTTGAAAATTATGTATAGAGTATTGTTAGGTATTGTGATGTCATAGAATATATCACCATATGAAAAAAGACTTGTTGATCAGTAGTTTTTAGAACTTTTGTAAAACTGAGTACTCTTTTCTTGGTACTTTCCATGTATAGTCTCAGTTAATTTTGGTATACATACTTTCAGGCACATAGGTAAGTATTTAATAAACCTTTGATAAAGGGATTTATGATAATAAAGATAATAGAAAATCTATGATGCCTAAAAATGAATGTCTATTATAGAAAATGGATATTATTCTTTAAAGAAAATTACAAAAAATTTACATATTTAGTCATTTTATCTAAATGTACTCATTATTTCTTTTAGTCAGCACCTTAACATTGTAATTTTTGTATTGCAGTTGTTTTTAAGGGAAATGAATAGAAATAACTCGTTTTGAAGAAATCATGGCAAAATCAAACACAAAACATAGAATTTGTTCTCGGGAATCTTCAATATCTTCTCTTCTAGCAAGCTGCAGCCTGAGTGGTAGAGATTCCTCTAACTCCGATGGCTCTTTTCAGTATAAAGATAAACTCTATAGTTCTGCTTCACAGGCTCTACAAGCCTATATTGATGATTTTGATCTAAGCCAAATATATCCTGGTGCAAGCACTGGACAAATTAATATTGACAAGGATTCTACAAATATGCCACAGTTCTCCAACTATATCTATAAAGCACACAATGGTATGCATTTATTATTTATTTATTAGTATAGAGTGACTTGAAACTTTTGAGAGATGTGTTGTTGTAGCCTTGTAAAGCGTGAAGTATTAAGATCTAGATTTTTTTGTTAAAAAAAAAAAAGTAATTATTTGGTTCTCATGAATTTTCAGCTAAGATCCTTTGAAATCTTACAGAGGAGCTGATGAAAGTAACTAATAAGAGCATATGGCTGATCCTAAACCATTAAGTGATTTTAGTACAGTGTAATGCAAAGAAAATTGTTATGGTGGTTCTAGCTTTCATTAATCAACTTAATGACTTTAAACAAATCCCAACTTTTCTCAGTTTATATATTTGCAAAATTTCAGTTGTGTTGATAGGACTGTTTTAGTCTTTCTGATCCGTATTCAATGGAACAGTAACATTTGCAAGATGCTGAGAGTTTGTCCTTGGTAAGGCTTCCATGATGATAAGTTTGGAAATGCAGTTGTTGATAAGCCAGTTAGCACTTTACTGAGTACTTAGAGAATGGGCCGAGGATGAAAAAAGTTTGTATTCAACTCTAAAAGGGATGTGGGGAATATATTTCACAAGAAGAGAATTAAAAGAGCTGTTCTTTGTGTGGTAACTATTGCCATTGCAGACATAGTCATCAGGAAATTTGTTTTTCCACCTAGTTTAATAGCATATTTTTCTTTATGCTGCAGCCAGTATTGAGTGACCAGTGTTACTGTGATTGTATCTAGATGAAGAAAAATAATTAAAGAACTTGGGAAAATTCATGATGCAGAGAAATGTGTAGAAAATAAATAAAACATTGAGACATGTTAAAAAGCACATCCTATTTTTATAACTTATATATTTTAAATTTAGTGAGTGTAAGGGGAAAGCAGCAGAAATGATTGTTAAATTTTTAATTCTCGTCTACTCTTAAATATTATATAACGTCTTTATATGTGGTAAAGGAAGATAAACTTATGTTGTTTTTCAGCTTTTGAAAATTCTAATCACAAAAAGCACTCCAACTCCGTATCCTCTAGAAGACAGACTATGAATGATATAGACTCTATTAGCCTAACAACTGATGATCTACTAAAACTCCCAGCAGATGGATCATTTTCTTTCACTTATGTTGGACCTGGTCACCGAATGAACAAAAAAACCAAGAAATGCTTTGAAAGACTGAGTTCATTGAACACAGAAAAGAATCCAAATTTTCACGAACCTTCCACACACATGGACAAGGATAACTTAGTTATTCCTGTTGTATACACAAATATAAATGGAAATCAATGTGGTAGGCTAAAAAACCCAAAACTTATGAATAGGACTAATAAATGCATTTCTGAATCATCTGTATCTTTTCCTAAGAAATCATCTTTCAAGGACAGTTCAGAACACAGTCTTGCAAAGAATTATCCAAGATGGCTCACTAGCCAGAAATCTGACCTTAATGTTTCAGGGATTACTAGTATACCTGATTTTAAATACCCAGTCTGGCTCCACAATCAAGACTTGCTACCTGATGCAAGTAGTCAAAGGGTTCATAAACTATTTAAAGAAGATCAGTGTTCCCCTAGACATAGTTATCAGGCACAAAGAACTTCTCGGCTTGTGAATAAATTAGATCGTTTTGAGTATTCTTTAGAACCCTCAAAATTTCCAAATTCCTTGAGTGATAATAAAAGATTAGTTAATGAATACAAATGTGATTCTGAACATAGCCAATGTCAGTGTGAGAATCCACTTCTCCCAGGACAATCCAAAAAGCCATTCAGTGGTAATATTTTGTTTTTAGTAATCTGTTTTTCTAAACTAAAGGATGTACTATTAATTTGATTTAATATCTAGCTTTTATGTTTTATTTTTGATATATTGATAAGTTCTTAATGAACACACTAATTTTCAAATATGTAGCATTTTTTTAAACTAGAAAATGTTTTTTATTCCCCTCCTGTTTTCTTTGCTTGGAATGTCACATCTTAACATAATTTGCTGTTATAAATGTGTATATATTCCAAATTGTTTGAATTTTTGTCGACCTTGTGATATTTTGTTGTGCTTTGCATTTTTTTTTTCTTAAGGAACTAATACAATCTTTCAAAATTAGGTGACAAAATTGAATTGCTTATCCTAAAGGCCAAGAGAAATCTAGAGGAGTGTACTGAAGAATTACCAAACTCTATGAAAAAGGATGATAGTCCCTGCTCATTAGATAAACTGGAAGCAGAAAGATCATGGGAAAATATTCCTGTTACTTTGTAAGTAAGTGATAGTGGAAAAATTGTTCAGTTACCTTAGTGAAAAATATGTGACCATCTGGTTTATTCTTTAATAACTTGCATATTATTATTATACATATAATTAGTATATTATACATATTATTACATAATTAATGTTAATAACTAATTTTATAAAACATAGCTTTCAGTGTTGCTTTAATAGCACTTTTTATTTGTTTCTACAAGATGGTACCTTTTTTCATAACAATAGGTACATTATATTATTTCTGTTTTTGTTACATGGTTCATTTTATTTAATGATAAAATATTAAAGTATATGTCTTAATATCCTAAAATGATGGTACATTTTCTTATATGGGCTATTGTATAAATTTTGTAGTTCTTCTGATAGTTTTACTTGTGTGTTTACCCATTCTATGACATAGTTTCTCAGGATAATTTAGAAAATGTTTACACAGACATTAAATATGAATGTAGTGATAGAATTGGGTGTTTAAATGGGAAAGGTTTTATTTTAACAATTTAATTTTATTAATTATTAATATTTTAAAATTTTACAAGAGAGAAGGAAAGTGAGAAAGCAAGCTGCCAGGTCTGGGACTAGAACCATGGTTGGTCATTTGGGAGTCCAGCACCTTAACCACCTGTACCATCTGCTGACCCCACATGGAAACATTTTTATTCTTAGTGATATAATTGAGACTAATCAAAATTGCATTCAGAAATCCATTCTTGGTATCAGACCTGCATATCTTAGGTTCTGATAATCTATTATCTTTAATTGTGTAATCTTTCATTCTGTTATAGACAGTTTTAAATCTTTGATTTTTAAAAAATTCTCAGTTGAATACCTTTTTTGAAAGTAGACAACTACAACTTTAAGAGAACCATCCTACATCAGAAACTGCCCTAAGTGCAACATACTCATTTTCTAATCAAATGAATCTTCACAACAACCCTAATGTAGGCATTGTTTCTTCCTTTCTCAAATTTAGATAAGTAACTTGTACAAGGTCTCATAGCATCTATTAAATGTATCACATACATAGAGAATTAATTCAGTTAAATTATGCAGTACTTCTGAGATAAGTAGGATTACAAATGTAGAAACTGAAGTTCAGATAAATTATGTAAGGTCATATAATTGTTAATACTAGGAATTGTACTTAAGACTTTTAAGTTCTAAGTTAATCTTTTTCCCCAACAGTATATTTTCTTTGTTAATACCAGTTCTGGAGGGGAAGTCTAACTTGTTGCCTTGAAGTGGGAGAACACTAACTGTTATTCCAGTAGAAGTTCTTAGCAACTCAAGAGTTTTTGATTATCATTAGATAACTAACAAGGTTTAATTGGAAAAATGTACTACGTTTCAAACAAATGAACTTCTAGAACATATTGAATAGTTAGAGGACTGATATCTTTTTTTGAATAGTTCCTTAAAACTTGAAAAGATGGGACCAGTAGGCTGCATGGGTGGTTAAGGTGCTAGATTCCCACATGGCTGACTGCGGTTTGAGTCCTGGACCTCATAGCTTGCTTTCTTGCGTTCTCTTTCTCTGTCTGGTAAGCATATGTGCCCTGTACCAAAAAAAAAAAAAAAAAAAAAAAAAAAATATACATATATATAAGTATATGAGATGTTGCTATTTTAGGATAAGAAATTTTTTGGGGGAAGAGATTTTTGTTATAGGGCACGTGCATTTGCTGGAGAGACAGATGGAAAGCAAGAAATCACCCCCTAGGGGGATGGCCATGTCTCAGTTCCTTCCCCATTCTTCTCTCGGGATCTTGGACATGCATGCATATGCACCTGGCATGCATTTCAAGCTGCCAGGTCCAGGACTCAAACTGTGGTCAACTATGTGGGAGTCCAGTGATGTAACCATTACACCATGTGCTGGTCCCAAAATGAAATAATTCTTAAAAAAAAAAATGATGAAAGGAGAAGCAGGGAATAGAAGTTTGTATCAGGTTAGGGAGAACATAAGGGAATTACCATCCAGCATCAATATGAATCATATCCATTATGGTTATTTCTTGGTGACTGCTTATAATGAAATGAAAATCTTTATATATTATCTCATTTTTAAAAATTGGGATTTAATTACTATCTCATGTCTTTTAATTCTGTTTAGCAAATCCCCTGTTCCTGTCAACTCTGATGGTAGCCCTCAGCAAACTTCAAGGGCCAAGAACCCTAACGGGGTTCTTGAAGACTTTTTAAATAATGATAATAAGGTGAGTGAAGTTAAATCTTTTTAACTTATTAAAGGAAATTTATGTCTAAATAATATGTGGGTATTGATTTCCAAGTTATTTAAATATTGTAAAACAAAAAAAGACCCAAATTTTCTCTTCTTTAAAATACATTCAGAAAGCTCGCACTCCTTTCTGGATTGTTGATAACTTTATTTTAGTATTCAAAACTAGACAGAACTGGGATTGAGCTCTGGATAGTCTAAACTGTCATTTTGGTGTTTTTCTCTGGAAAATATACAAAGCAGATTTTTTTTAAAAAGAATTATTTATTTATTATCATTATTTTTCAATTTTGACCAGAAAGAGACACACAGAGAGAGAGAGAGAGAGAGAGAGAGAAAGCAAGAACAAGCAAGATGCAGGACTGGGACTTGAACAGTGATCTACCATGTGGTAGTCCAGTGCCTTTAACCACTACGTCACCTGTTGGCCTCCAAAGCAGATTCTTAAAGAGTCAATTATATTTTCTCATAGAGCAGTTGACTATTGAGAGTTGTATTTCTAAGATACAGTGATAATAATAATAATTTGAAATAGGAAAATTATTACTTTTACAAAATCACACGGTGCACTTCACAAGTTGCTCTGATTAAAGGATGAGTAGATATGTGAACATAAATGATACAGATTTTGACTTAAAAATGTAAATATGGTTGTTAGATGTTGAAATAATACGTTTGGGATCTTAACATCTGGGGGGATTGAGGAGTTAAACAAAATGAAAATTAGCTAAAACATTTAATAAAATATATCTTTTGTCTCAGTGAAATTCACTAGAGACTGTCAGAATATGTCTGACCTTAGAGCTATATATGATACTAAGTAGATGCTGAGTGAGTAAAACTTCATTATCAGATATTTGGCAAATACTTGAGTATTAAGCACTTTATAGGAATTGTGTTCCTAGTTGTGAATTAAAGAGTTAAAATTCCTGCCCTCTTGTATCTTGCATTTCAGTTGGGGAGCCAAAATAAATAAAAGGACTATAGTGTAAGTACATGAAGGTTTCATTAGAGTTGATCATAACACACTTTAGGAATTGATTTTTATAACCCTTATTGTTGGCATCAGGCAACTAGAAATTCTAAATTAATGGCTGCAAGCAGATCATTAGAAATAGTGCTATCTCCAAGGATATAAGAGTATAAGTCTACTGGTTTCTTATACTGGATCCTGTTTCTTTTTTTTTATTTTATAAGCTTATTTATTTATTTATTTAAATTTTACCAGGGAGGAGCAGGGTGATAGAGAAGAAGTGAGAAAGTAAGCTGCCAGGTCTGAGACTTGAAAAACAGTCAGCCATGTGCGAGTTCAGCACCCTTAACCACCATGCCACTTGCCGGCCCCAATCCTGTTTCTTTTTAAAATTTTAATTTTGTTGTAATAAAAAAATGCATAAAAGTTACCATTTAAATCATATAGTTCTGTTACATTAAGTATCTTCACATTGTGTGCAGCCATCTCCATCATCCATCTCTAGAACTTTTTCTTCTTCCCAAATAGAAGCTCTACCTATTAAACATGGACTCCTCATTCTCCTCTTCCTCCCAGCCCCGGGCAGGTAGCATTTCATTTTCTGCCATTATGAATTTGCTATTTTAGGAGCATCTTATAAGAAGAATCATAAAGTATCTGTCTTATTGTGGCTAGCTTATTTCACTTAGCAATATCTATTTTGTAACGTATGTCAAAATATTTTGCTTAGAGTTAATATTCTATTTTATGTATGTACCACATTTTACTTATCTGTTTGTCAATGGAATGGACTATTGAGCTAATTCTACCTTTTGTCTGTTGTCAGTTCTAAACATATTCGATTTTTTTAATGTACTTAATAAATTTATCATAAAAGTAAATATGTACTATTCATTTTTTTTGAGAGGTTTTTGCTATAAGGATGTGTGTGCTCGCCAGAAGGACAGAGAGAGACAGAAAGCAAGAAATCACCCCCCAGGGGGATGGCCACGCTGCAATCCCTTCTCCTCCATTCTCCTCTCGGGATCTTGGGCACGCATGCACACACGCCTGGTGTGAGTTTAAGCCATCAGGGCTGGGACTTGAACCACAATCGACTACATGAGAATCCAGCTATATAGCCATTACGCCAACTGCTGGTCCCATGTACTATTCACTTTTAAAAGTAAGAATAGGAAAGGATATACCAAACTGTAATCATGGTTGTCTCTAAGTACCTTCATCTGGGGACTGGATATGGGGAAGTGATGAGTTATAATTTTCATTTTTTAAAAAACACTTTATTGATATGCATTGTTTGATTTTTGTTGTTGTTAATTTCATATTGGGGACAATACAAAATAAAATGATTTTTTTCCCCAAATTTGGATGATCCACTTTATGCTATCACATTTTTTAACCTTAGAGTTGTACCCTTTCTGGAGGCAAACATCATGGTCCTGTTGAAGCCCTGAAGCAAATGTTATTTAATCTTCAAGCAGTACAAGAAAGTTTCAGTCAGAATAAAACCACAGAGCCCAAAGAAGAGATTAAGCAAGTAAGCACAAATTTGATTTATGAATTGAGCTCTCTGATTTACAAATTGTGATTTGTAAATTTCTGTAAAAAGTTCTACATCTTTCTTAGACCTACTTTTAACATCGTATTAGTAAGCATGCCACACGACATGTTGTAAAGTTATATTATTCTTTTTTATTAGAAAGTAATTTATTTACCATTTTATATTATTAGATTTCTGTAATTATTGTTTACCTCTGAAAATACTGTTATATTTAGTTTGTGGTTAAAAATCTAAAGCTTGTGGCATCGTGAGTATGGTACTGGATCCCACATGGTTGACTTTGGTTTGAGTCCTGGACTTGTAGGACTGAAAAACTTGCTGAGCAAATGTGTACGCCGGCCCAAAAAATTCTGATAAGAGAATGGAGGAGAAGGGATTGTGGTGTGGCCATTCCCCCAGGGGGTGATTTCTTACTTTCCCTCTCTGTCTCTCTTTGGTGAGTGCATGTACCCTACAGGGGGGGGAAAAAAATCCAACTTATTAGATATGTATGGATGATGATGTAACTATAGTGTGAAACATTCTGAGTTTTTCTTTTTTTTCTTTCTTTTTTTTTTTAAGTTTTTGCTACAGGGTGTTTCTACTTGCCATAGAGAGGGAGAAAACAATAAATCACACCTTATCAAAGATGGCCACACTGTAACCCCTTTCTCTGCACTCTCCTCTTAGGTTTTTTGGTCACAAATGCACATATGCCCAGCATGATTCTCAAGCCATGTGGTCAAGGATTTGAACTGTGAAGCTGGCCATGTGAGATCCATCATCTAAAAGTCCATGGTACTTGCTGACCCAGGTTCTTAGTTTAATGTCTTTCAAATTGATCAGCATGGTCCACCTTCTTGTAGTTGTATTTGGGGAGGCCTAGAGAACCTTTTCAAGATTAGACTTCTTCACTCACCTTTGTCATCTGAAATTTAATTTTGTTGCCATGTGTTTATTGACGCTTCTAAATACATTTATGTGGTTTTATTTTAGGACTATTGTGTTTTTTGTTTTTTTTTTTTAAAGAATTATTTTATTTTTATTTAACTTTATTTATTATTATCATTATTATTTTCCAGTTTTGATCAGAGAGAGACAGAGAGAGAGAGGAAGTGAGAAAACAGGCCACCAGGTTCGAGACTTGAACCATGGTTGGCCATGTGGGAGTCCAGCGCCTTTAGCCACCATGCCACTTGCCGGCCCTGAGGACTATTGTGTTTTTTAAGTTTGCGTATTTCCTTTGAATTTGAAATTTTGGACTGCTATTCTATAGGGATGAATTTTCTTCACAAAAGTATAGTGCTGAAAAGTGTAATTTATAGCTTTCCAAATCTGATTTTGCTACTAACAAATGAAATATTTGTACAGATCACTTACTCTCTTTAGTTTTTGTTTTAATTTATATATTTTAAATAGGTTTTTGGTGTACAGTATGATGTTTTGAAATACGTGTAGGTTGTGGAATGTCTAATCAAGCAAATTGACTTGTATATTACGTTACATGCTTTTTTAGAAAACAGAATTATTTAATTTAATTTATTTAACAGAGAGAGAGAGAAAGAAAAGAAGAATGGGAGAAAGTATGCTGCCAGTTTTGGGACTCGAACCGCAGTTGGCTATGTTGAGTCCACCATGCCACTTGCTGGCCCCTATATTACATACGTTTTTTTGGGGGTGAGAATACTTAAAATCTTCATTGTTTTTTAAGTATAAATGATAGTACATGGTTATTAACTACAGTCACCATGTTGTATGGTAGATCTTTCTTTTCTTTTTTTTTTTTTTTTTAAAAGGTTTTTGCTTTAGGGCATGTGTGCTCACCAGAGACATATGACAGAGAGAGTGAGAGGGAAAGTGAGAAATTGCTTCCCAGTGGGGATTGCCATACCGCAATTCCTTCTCCCTAATCTCCTCCTGGGATCTTGGGCATGCACACACACATGCCCAGCATGATTTTCAAGCCACCAGGTCTGGTACTTGAATCATGGTTGGCCATGTAGGAGTCCACTGATGTAACTATTAATGCCATCTGTTGACCCCATTGTATGGTAGACCTCTTAACCTACTCCTGCTAACAAATTTTGTATCCTTTGAGCAACATCCTCTCCTTTTCTTTCCCAACCCTTGGTAACCTCCAATCCAGTCTCTGCTTTTGCAAGTTCTACTTTTTAGGTTGTACATACAGTATAAGTGAGCTCATGAAGTTTTTATTTTCCTTTTCTATGCCTGATTTGTTTTGTCATTTTTTTTTCTATAAAATGAGGTTAAGATACATTGAGATAAACTGTATAAAGTACTTAGTGATAGCTCTTTTTATTATTGTTATTTGTTTTATTATTGTTATTCAGTAGAACTTTATGAAATTCAGTTTTCATTTAATGTGAGTGATTTAGCTCCTGAGAACTACCATGGGCTGCTTATTTGAATTGTATTCATTTTTCTCCTTACATTTTTTTTTTTTCTTGTAAAGGGGTTTTTGCTATACGGCATGTGTGCTTGTCAGAAAGACAGAGACAGGAAGACAGAAAGCGATAAAATCACCTCCCAGTGGGGATGGCCATGTTGCAATTCCTTCTCTTCCATTCTCCTCTCAGGATCTTAGGCATGCATGCACACGCACCCAGCGTGAGTTTAAGCCACTGGGTCTGGGATTTGAACCATAGTCAACTACTTGGAAGTCCAGCAACATAGCCATTATTCCAACTGCTGGTCCCTCTCCTTCTCTTAATAATCATAGTATTAACAGTGTTATCCATCCTTCTTTTCCCTCCCCTCTTAAACATTGAGTAAAGTGATAATGTGAAACCGAGATTGATTTTTGATGAATATATGTCTAGAAGCATAATTTAGAACAATTGAAAGGTGAATCTAAGTAGAAGATTCAGATTTTTTGAATTAAGGAAAAATAAAAATATCTAAATGGTCTCGAAAATTATTTGCTAGAATTGATTCTTTGGAAAAGCAGGAAATATCATGGGGACCAATGGGTGAGGTGGTGGTTAAGGCACTGGGCACTCCCACATGGCTGACCATCGTTTGAGTCCTGGACCTGGTGGCTTGCTTTTTAATTCTCTCTCTCTTTCTGTTTGTCTCTCTCTGGACATACTAAAAATGAATGAATGAATAAATAAAAGTTAAAAAAATTTTTTTTTGAGAGGTTTTTGCTATAGGGTGTGTGCACTCGCCAGAAAGACAGGGAGTGACAAATACAGAAAGCGAGAAATCACCCCCCTGGGGGAATGGCCATGCTGCAATCCCTTCTCTTCCACCCTCCTCCCCGGATCTTGGGCATGCATGCATATGCGCCCGATGTGAGTTTAAGCCCCCGGGGCCAAGACTTGAACCACTGTCAGTCACATGGGAGATGGGAGTCCAGCTATGTAGCCATTATGCCGTCTGACTGTCCTAAATACATAATTCTTTTTAAAAAAAAAAAAGAAAGAAAGAAAAAAGCAGGAAATATCTTTAATGATCTTAGTTAATTTAAAAATAGCATTTGATTTTGTAATTATATAATGTTTTCAGTATTTTGTTATATATATATGGTGTTTTTTTAATAGGTTTCAGAAGATGATTTCTCTAAATCACAGT
>NW_006208976.1:0-575 GCF_000334495.1 Tupaia belangeri chinensis | reverse complement strand
GCTCAGCACACACACAGGGTTTTGTCTCTGTATTGGACAGGCCCTGAAATGTCATTCTTATTTATTAGTGTGTTGCTTATTCTGCAGCCTTTACAGACTGCACATGAGATGACACATGAAACCTGCTTTCGATATGTGAAGCCAAGTGTCTACAGAGATGGTGACCTGGTACTCAGTGGGTTTTTCCCTCTTTATGTGTTGAAAGGGGAAGAAGCGATTCTTCGGCTATCTTTCCTGATAAGGCCAATTCAAGAATTGGAACATACTTTGTAAGCCCTTGGTTACACGTATATGTAAATGTGTTTATAATTGTTAACACAGTTTGCAGTTTGATGGTAGTTGCTTGTGTGTGTGTGTGTGTGATAAACCTCACTTGGGAATAATGAAATGTACACAAAAATAGCAGAAATGCGGAATAGTGAATTCGCGATGCTCTGTTTTGATATCTTTTCTCTGAATTTCCTTTTATTACCTCTTCTCTTTTTCAATTCCTCTCCACTGCTTTTAAGTCAGAAGAGAAAAATGAATAGTTTCCAGTTTATATCATCAACACCATCCCGATATTCAGTCATTGT
>NW_006208975.1:0-676 GCF_000334495.1 Tupaia belangeri chinensis | reverse complement strand
GAAATGCTGCATGCTGGAAGCGCTTTATAGCCCTGGCGACTGCCTGCCCGCCAGAGACTGCGCTCCGCCAATCAGAGGAAATGGCGGGAAGCTGAGCCAGGAATGTGATCCCTGCTTCTTCCTGCCTCCAAGCCTGGCCCAGGTACCTTTGTCAGCCCTCATTTTTCTTGGACTCTGGGCTTGGCTGACTGGGGAAAAATGGCCGCTGGTGCGGGGAACTGAGACACGAGACCCCTCCAGGCTTCTTCCTGCCTCGCAGCCCGGCCCAGGAATATTCTAGACTTCATAGATTTCCCCTTCCTCCTGAACATCTCCAAGCTGGCCCCAGGTGCTCCTGGTCCAGAGTTGGAGGAGAGCCCCCCTCCCCCACCCCACTATAGGGGGAGGACAGAAAGCAGGAGGGATCTGGGCCTCCAGATGGTAGAAGCCAGGGCAGAGGCGCACGTGTGGGAGAACAGGGAACTTCCCCTCGTTCAGTGGGACAGAGCGGCTCTTCCTCAAGCATGACCCTCAGAGGAATTTGCAGGAAGGTCAGCAGAGAGCTCAGAATATTCGTGGTGACAGAGGTGAGGAAGTCTTTCCAGGAAGTGCAGGACGAGGTAGACACGGTAACAAAATCAGTCAGAGCTCCTAGAGATGAACAGGGTAATACAGGAAATGAAGACCTCCTTCAAAA
>NW_006208974.1:0-940 GCF_000334495.1 Tupaia belangeri chinensis | reverse complement strand
AGTTTTCCACTTAATAACAGCAATGTCTTATGAAGATGATAAATTCTGTAGAAAATTTATAAGAGCTTTTATTTCTTCTGTTTTTTGAAGGTATTTTTGCTGTAGGACACACACACTCACCAGAAAGAATTCCCTCCATCTCCCCACCCTTGGGAAATGACCAATTCTGAAATCCTTTTTCCTCCTCTCTCCTGTGATTTTGGGTGTACACACACATTCACTCACTAACTCATGTGCCTGACATGGTTTCCATGTCACTGGATCTGGGACTTGACTCACAAACTCAGCCATGTGTGGGATCTACTACCTTAACCACTGTGCTTCCCACTGACAAATAAGAGCCTATTTTACATGATATAAAATAGGAAAATTAGACTGTGTGACACTTTTACTTTAAACAATTTTTAAAATGTAAATAAAATGTAATGCAGTACTCTTGTATGAGTAACAAATCCTTATGTTTTGTTTATTAATTAAAATTTTTTTGTGTGTAGGAGTTTTTCCCTTAGTACACATATGCATGTCAGAGAGAGACCAAGACAGTAAGAGGGAAAGTAAGAAATCTCTCCCAAGGGGGGATGGTCACACCACAGTCCCTTCTCCTCCTTTCTCCTTCTGAGATCTTGGGCATGCATGCACATATACACAGTGTGAGTTTTAAGACACCATGCCTGGTACTCGGACTGTGGTCAGCCATGTGATAGTCCAATGACATAACTGCTAGGCCATCTGCTGCATTTTTCTTGTTAAGTACAAAGACTTGCAGGATGTAAAAATCTTAAAAGTTCATCTACTAATGTACACAATGTTGTTCTGTAGGTTTTTCAAAAGTCTTACACATGGCTGTGAAGTTCTATTGATGTATCAGACATGTATTTAAGACTAATGATATTGTTAAACATTGCTGGAGCTTAAATGTGTTGTTTAGCATTTTATGGGT
>NW_006208973.1:0-1184 GCF_000334495.1 Tupaia belangeri chinensis | reverse complement strand
TCCTCCTGTAGCCATCATCACGTCATCTCCAAATTGCTTATTACACCTAATGCCACCAAATTGCTTATAACACCTAATGCCATAGCCACGTGGGACTTCTTCGTGGAATGCAAGAATGGCTCAACATCGCGGCCAGCAGGTGGCCTGACGGTTGAGGCACTTGACCCCCAGCTGGCCCACCAATGAGTACCATGCCCAGAGGGTTGCTTTTCACTTGCCCTCTCCCTCTCTCTCTTTCTGTCTGTCTCGCTCTGGTGAGCACATATATTCTATAGCAAATTTTAAAATAATGATAATAATAAATAAAATTAATTAAGTAATTCTTTAAAAAATTGAAAAGAAGAGAATCACACTGTGTGTGTGCCCGGGCATGTCCAAAATCCCGGGAGGAGAATGGAGGAAGAGGGATTTTAGCATCCATTCTCCCCTGGGTGTGAGTTGTCACTTTCATTTTCACTGTCCCTTTCCAGTGAGCATACATGCTTCATAGCAAAATCCTTAAACAAAAAAGAGAGAGAGTGCAAAAAGAAAAGGCTCAATTGTTTTAAAAAGTCAGTGTCTTGGGACCAGCAGTTAGTGTAATGGTTAAGTCGTTGGACTCCCATGTAGTCAACTGTGGTTCGAATCCTGGACCTGGTGGCTTAAACTCACGCCGGGCTTGTGTGTGTGCGCATGCCCAAAATCCCAAGAGGAGAATGGAGGAGAAGAAGTTGCAGCATGGCCATCCCCCTGGGGGCTGATTTCTCACTTTCTATCTCTCTGTCTGTCTCTGTCTTTCTGGCAAATGCATGTACCCTATAGCAAAATCCTCTCAAAAATAAATGTGTCTTATGCCACATTTACACAATAAAGGGAAAACCCAACATGATCATTTCAATTGAACCAAGAGCATTTAATAGAACTCAACACACTGTTCATGATCAAAAATCCCAACATGGGGCTAGCAGGTGGTGTGGACATGGGGCTAGCAGGTGGCGCGGTGGTTAAGGGTACTGGACACCCATGTGGCCAACCCCGGTTTGAGTCCCAGACCTGGTGGCTTGCTTTCTCTCTCTCTCTTGCTCACTCTGTCCCTCTTTGGTCAAATTAAAATAAATAAATAAAGTTAAATAAAATAATGAAAAAAACAAGCTAGAAATAGAAGGAAACTACCTGAGCACAGTAAACACCACATATGAGAAGCC
>NW_006208972.1:2780-3069 GCF_000334495.1 Tupaia belangeri chinensis | reverse complement strand
GAAAGACTGGGTCATTGGAAAAGTCATGGCAGATATTAGCATATAAAAACATAAAAAAAAAGTCATGACTTTTCCAACAACTCAATACAAAAGATTAAGAAAATACTATGAGTGACTATACACCAATAAACAAGAATACCTGGATTAAATGAACAAAACTTAAATAAATAAATAAAAATGATGGACAAATTTCTGGATACACATAAATTAGCAAGACTGAATCAGGAAGACATAGAAAACCTGAAGAGATCAATAAGAAGCAATGTGATTGACTCAGTAATAAATATCT
>NW_006208972.1:642-2050 GCF_000334495.1 Tupaia belangeri chinensis | reverse complement strand
TCACACATACACACACACACACACACACACACACACACACAATCCTGGAAGTGATAGGTAAAGTGGCAGGATACAAAATCAACATACAAAAGTCTATAGTATTTTTATACACTAATAATAAACAGACTGAGGTATTGTAGAACTGAAAAGAAAAGAAAAGTCCATTTATGATAGCCACAAAAAAGCATAAGATACCTAGATATAAACCTACACAAAGAAGTCAAGGACCTTTACAAGGAAAACTATTAAAAACTAAAATGGAAACTGAAAATGATACAAAAAAGTGGAAGGACACCTCATGCTCCATGACTGAAAGAACTAATATAATCAAAGTATCGATTCTACCAAAATTAATCTATCAATTTAGTGCCATTCCAATCAAATTACCAGCAATGTTCTTCACAATATTGGACCAGTATCACCAAAGACCCCACATCATCAAAACAATACTGCACAAAAGGAATATAGAAGGAGGCTTCTCACTCCCTGACTACAAAATATTTTACAGAGCTATGATAATCAAAACAGCATGGTACTTTCACAAAAACAGGAATGTAAATTAATGAAACAAAATGAAATCCTCAAACATGCAGAACTGATTTTGATAAAGGGCACAAGACAAATCAGTGGGAAAAAGAAAATCAAAACAAAATCCCTTTGCAAGTTGTGTAGGAAAAACTGGATATCCACCTGTAGAAAAATGAAACTGTACCCTTATTTCACTCCATTAACAAATATCAACTCAAGCTAGATCAAAGATTGAAACATAAAGCCTCAGACTATAAAAGTACTGGTGAAAAACACAAGAGAACCTCTTGGAGACAACACAGTAGGCAAAGGCACTTTAAATAAGATCCCCAAAGCACAGGAATCAATCCTGAATATAGACAAGTGGGATTACATCAAGATAAAAGTTTCTGTGCAGCAAAAGAAACAATAGGAATAAAGAGACAACCGTCAGAATGGAGAATATATTTACAAAGTAAGCCTCAGGTAAGAAACTCATAATTAGTATAGGGGACTCAAGCAGTTTACCTCCTCAAAAAAACTTAAAAATTAAAAAAAAATCTAATTAAATGATAGTCAAATCAGCTCAAAGACAAACTCTTTAAAGACATACAAACAGCCAAAAAGCATATGAAAAATGTTCAACATCTCTTATCATAAGGTAGATGCAAGTCAAAACCAGAATGAGATACCATTTAACCCCAGTCAGATTGGCTAAGATTAAGAAAATAAAAAATATTAAGTGCTGGTGAAGCTGCGGTGGATAGGGAGCTCTCCTAAACTGTGGGTGGAAAAGTAAATTAGTGCAGTCACTGTGCAGAACAATATGAAGGCTTCTCGATAACCTACAAATAGAACTGCCATATGTTCTAGCAATTCTATTCCTGGGTATCTACCCAAA
>NW_006208972.1:0-211 GCF_000334495.1 Tupaia belangeri chinensis | reverse complement strand
GAAAAATAAGCTGGTGATGTTATAATGTGTACAGTAGTATGTTTGACTGGACAGTACATTTATGCTGGGAAAATTTACTTTATGTGATATAAAGATGTGCAGTATCTAAATGCATAATAAATAAATAAATAAATAAATAAATAAATAGAAGATTTCAACCCACATATTAAAAAGAGGTACTCAAATTACAAATAAATACACACATACATTT
>NW_006208971.1:7480-8729 GCF_000334495.1 Tupaia belangeri chinensis | reverse complement strand
TACTCCAAGTGTATTACCACGTTCGTTATCACCAGATAATTTTCCATATTCGTGGTCATTAAATGCTTTGCCTCTTTTTATTTCCCTTGATTCTCTCCTTTCCATCTCTCCCCCAAAGTTCATGTTTGAAAGTTTAAACTCTGATGACTTACTCTGACCTGCGTACCCGTCTCCACAGCACAACACTCTGGGAAGTCACTGGTTTCAGTGTTGAATGCTGTGTTTGTGTCTGAGTTTCTGAGCAAACTCTTCCTGAAGGAGGCCCAAAGCACGTGGCAAGGACGCTCACTCTCATGCCGCGTCCTCCTGCCGTCCCTCGGGGAAGATGCTCAGGTGGGACAGCAGCTCTGCCTGTTCCCAGCCCTGGACGCTGTGGTGAGCTAGAGCTGACCCTTCCTCTCTGCACCTGGTGTCATCAGGGATGTGGGAGAGCAGAGGCAAGAGAGCGAGGGTCCAGGCTCAGGACTGTCATGGAAAGGAATCTGAGACCCCGATGGGAAGGCCCCACCCTGCGCCTGCCCCGGGGAGGACCGTGTGGTTGGAGGGTGCTGGGTCCCTGCGTGGTATGGGGACTCCTTTGTATTCTGACACGGTCCCTCGTCAGACGCTCTAATGTGAAGATGTGTTCTTCCAATATTCCACTTTTACTTCGTATCTGTATCTTTAGAGTGATAAATCTGTCTTTCTGTAAGTGTGAGAGAAAGTCTGGTTTATCAGAATCTTTCATAAGTTGTGTTTGTTCTGTTTTACAGGAAAACTCACCACCCAGTCCACTGTCAGACAGTATATTCTGTGTTTTCCTGAAGGTGTAATTCTTCATAGATGATAGTCATTGGCTTACTTTTAATTTTTTTCTCTCTTTTCTTTCAGAATATTTTCCCTCCTCGGGCATGTGCACTAACTGGGAAACAGGAAAGAGCGCTGGTGAGAGGAAAGTGTGCAATCACCCCCCAGGGAGGAGGGTCACACCAAACCCATCCTCCACTCTCCTCCTGGGATCTCGGGCATGAACACATGAGCCTAGTGTGGGTTTCAAGCTACCAGATCTGGGACCTGAACCGTGGGAGTCCAGAGACATGACCACTCCATCACCTGTCGGCCTGATCATCAAAGTTATATTAATAGCTCATCTTCATCTAAATCTTCAGTGAACTTTAAATTTCTTTTATGTTATTAATTTTTGTATAAAATGACCCTTTTTATAACATGTCTTGTTGAAAAGACTTGTCTTTTTGTAAACTTTTCTTTT
>NW_006208971.1:1671-2952 GCF_000334495.1 Tupaia belangeri chinensis | reverse complement strand
GTTCTGAAGTGTGTACTGCTGGTGACAGGTGACCTGGAACACACTTCACGTGCTCCTCGGCCACGGGTGTGTTTTTATTATTTCATCCATCCAGTCCCTGGGTATCACTACAGCACAGGGAATAAATATTCCTCGTGAACACACTGCATACCCGTCCGTCAGTCATTACCGTGAGCGTTATAATCCACAGACTCCTTCCCATTTGGTCCCGTCAGTGTGCTGCTGCTGCTGCTTCCCATGGGTCCCTCCTCGCACCCTCCCCCGTCTCCAGTGTCCCCATGGCTCTCCACGCTCTTCACCTTCCCGTCATTCAGTTTCTGCCGTGGACTGCTGACAGTCGGTGTCTGTGGAGTGGGCCGTGCAGTGCCTCCCTTCATGACCTGGCTGGCTCCACAGCAGACATTTTCCCCGTTTGCCCACTTGCTATCGAATGCCAGGGTCCCAATGCTTTTTCATGGCTCAGTGGTAAGAGGGGCGGCTGGAGAGTACTTTTATTTGATATTCACACATTATATTTTGGGTATTTTTAAAAAATTTATCCATAGAGTTAGAGAAAGAGACGGACACAGGCAGTCCCCATGGGGTCTTAATGGCCCAGTCCCTGAAGGCTGATCCGAGCAGCACGGTTCTGGCACAAGCAGATCCCCAGAGGAGTGGAGGAGAACAGAGTCCAGAAATACCCCCCACATGGGGCCCCCAGACTTGCGACAAAGGGACATTTCCACATACTTTTGAAGAAGGCTTTTTTCAGTTCTAGGGGACATTTTTCAGACACAAATCCAAATCTCATACATAAATGGAGTTTTTTTGAGGTGACTCCCACAACTAGAAGATCCCATTTACATGCAAACACTTCATGATCTGGGAGCACTGCAAACAAGACCTGCAGACTTCCAGGATTTTTGGAGAGGAGTCCCTGCCCTGGCTGGCCTGGACAGTCCTCCTGCCTGGCCCTCCACAGTCTGAGACCCCGCACGGCCCTGCGCCATGCTCCCCAGGCAGGTCTAGGATATGTGCTGAAAAGATGAAACAGGAAGGCTCTGTCCATTCCCTCCCTGCACCTGCCCTGCCCTGCCCTGTGCTGTGGGCCTGAGCGCCCCCTGGTGGTTCCATCCTACAGAGGTTTTGTGCAAGAGGTGCCCTGAGGTCCCCTCACTGTGTCTCTGGTGCAGAAATAGGTGGCCGTGTCCTCGGGGGTCAGGCTGCGCAGACTCAGATAACCATGGCTCTTGGAGGTGTCCCTGGAGATGCTGGCTCGGGATTTCAGGGCTGGGTTATAGT
>NW_006208971.1:0-772 GCF_000334495.1 Tupaia belangeri chinensis | reverse complement strand
CAGGACCTCACACACTGCGACTGCAGAAAGCACGAGGTGTGTAGAGGGCAGAAAGCACCATCCAGCCCTGCGAGGAGACAGAGCAGAGGTCAGAACAGACCCCGACAGGACTGTCTGGGATTTAAAATACCCACCAATGTGCTGCTTGGTTTCAGCTGGACCCCTGCACCTTCCTCCCGTGTCCTCGTGAGTGGCTCTGGCTCCAGGTACCCTGGACTGGGAGCAGACACCCCAGCACTCTCAGGCTTGCATGTGTGGAACACGAATGTGCCGGTCCCTCCCCGTCCTTTCCACTGTGTGCAGGAGGGAGGTCGTGAGAGGTCCTGGCTACGTTGTCACCCAGGAACCCAGACCCCCGCAGGTGGGAGAGCAGCTGGCAGGCCAGGCCAGGGCTGTGAGCAAGAGGGCTGCTCTCCAGGTGGCCCTTCTCCGGGAGCACCGTTACAGAGCGGGCATCTCTGCTTGTCTGTTACTTGTACACATTGAACACAGACATCCTCCTGAGAGGACCAGGGTGACATGCTGAATTGTCCCTGGGAACCAAGGACCCCAGGGGGCAGACCCAGAGCCAGGCTGCTCGTCCCCACACGGGGCACAAACTCCATTCTGAGGGAGGAGGCCCAGGGCGGGGTGGGGACTGCTGTGTGGAGACCCTGCCGAGTACTGTGAGCTCAGGCCTCCACAGCAGGGCACAGCCTGGGGCTCAGCACTACAGGGGGCTGGCCCTTGGTCTCCCTGTTTGGCCTAAGACCCAGGTGGGGCTCATCCAGGT
>NW_006208970.1:426-1712 GCF_000334495.1 Tupaia belangeri chinensis | reverse complement strand
ATTTCCATAAGCTCTGTGAAGGTCTTCCTGGAACATAACAGGGATGAGTAGTTATAACAAAGATCTAATAATGTAAAAAGACAACACTATTACCAGTCACATTAAAAAAAAATTAACAAACCATGCTTTCAGATGTATATAAATGGATAGTTTAAAAATAACACCATCCTTTTAAAAATAATTACAATAAAACTTTCTCAAAAAATGGTATATAGGAGAAATCAAATTCCATTCAAGAATCAAATGTTTTTTTTATCTTTTTTGAGAGGTTTTTGCTATAGGGCACGTGCGCTCACCAGACAGACAGAGAGAGACAGAGAGATAGAATAGCAATCCCCCCCCAAGGGGGATGGCCACGCTGCAATCCCTTCTCCTCCATTCTCCTCTCGGAATCTTGGAAATGCACGCACACGCGGCCGGCGAGAGTTTAAGCCACCAGGGCCAGGACACAAACCGCGGTCGACTACGTGGGAGTCCAGCGACATAGCCATTAGGCTAACTACTGGTACCAAGAATCAAATGTTTTATATTTAAATTGTTTTCAATATTTACATAGGAGTATTTATAATAATATTTACAGAAAAATCAAAATGTACAAAGAGAAAAGTCTGTACACAAAGTGACATGTTATATACAAGAAAAAAATCAATAGAAGGACCAGGAGTTAGTGTAATGGCTATGTCACTAGACTCCCATGTAGTCGACCGTGGTTCAAGTCCTGGACCCAGCAGCTTAAACTCACGCTGGGCACGTGTGCGTGTGTGCCTAAGATCTTGAGAGGAGAATGGACGAGAAGGGATTGTGGCATGGCCATCCCCCAGGGAGTGATTTCTCGCTTTCTATCTCTCTGTCTCTCTCTGTCTTTCTGGTGAGTGCACGCACCCTATAGCAAAAACCTCTCCAAAAAAAGAAAAAAGATTTAAAAAAAAATAGAAATTAGGTTAGAAGAAAGGATATTTCAGGAGAAGAAGTTAAAGTGATTCTTTTCTAAATATAAATAAGAAAACTATTCATTACTATTCTGATAAACAATTATGATAAGCCATGGAAATATAAAGTTTATCTCAAGGAAAACTCAGGAGAGAGTAGAGAGGAGTGTCCCAACCCGGGAGACAGTCGAACAGGTTCCCTGGGGGAGGGAGTGAGAGATGGGACAAACACACGCACACACACACACACAGAGTGGAGACAAAACGAGGTGCTGATCAAGTCTTCCGTCTTCCTCTTCTTCTTCCGTTTATTGATGAAAATGGTGATTATATACAGGCTGGGGGGGGGGGCATGGG
>NW_006208970.1:0-416 GCF_000334495.1 Tupaia belangeri chinensis | reverse complement strand
TGTTGCCCAAAATGTAAATGAGATAGAACAGCATGAACCAATCATTGGTGTGGATGGATCTCTCCTGTTGCCTAGAAACCCAACCGCCCCTTGAGGAGAACAGTTGGTCACATGATTTCTGAGAAACGGTTTGCTCAGTTAGGAAGTGAAGCCTAATGGTTTCCAGGATGGTGGATAGCTCAAGATGGCGGATAGCTCAAGATGGCTTCTCTATGCAGTGCCCTCTACAGAGTAAATCTGGAATAAATTCTCATCCTTGGTAACGTCATTGAGAGTCACAAAATGAGCTAAGACCCTCACATGCTGAGACTCCATTTAAAATCATGTTTTTATTATCTACAGATGAAAAAAAATTCTCCCACTGTCATGAACATTGGCTCTTACGTTGGTATATCTTGGTATTACCTCAGGGATTT
>NW_006208969.1:2453-3858 GCF_000334495.1 Tupaia belangeri chinensis | reverse complement strand
CAGTGTTAAACTCTTTTAAACTAAAAGTTGAGGTAGAGCAACAATGAAAATCACATGATGTTCAACTTCCAAAGTTAAGTAAGTGGAAGAAACAGGTTTGTGTTGGTTCTTTCCTAATATTTCTTTGGAAGATCATTTTTTTAGTCTTAGGTCTTAGTGTGCATTGAAAGTGTTGTGCATTCTTAGGCCTAAAACTCAACTTGCAGCTACAGCAAAGATTATTAGATATGAAAATCAACTCCATGAGTGGAGTCATTCTGCCAAAGATCATTCTGATACTTAAAGTAAAAGTACAGGTTTTGCTGAAGAACAACATGCTTAACTCATGACACCAAGATTCATTTTAAAATGTCCTTTGGAATGCAGTGTTAAACTGTTTTAAACTTAACATAGAAGTAGAGCAACACTGAACATCACAAGTCATTCAACTTGCAAAAATAAGTAAGTGGAAGAAACAAGTTTGTGTGATTTCTTTCCTAACATTTCTTTGCAAGAGCGTTTCTTTAGTCTTACTTTGCTTTGAAAGTGTAGTACATTCTTACGCCCAAAAGTCAACTTGCAGCTACAGCAAGGACTGTTAGATATGAAAATCACCTTCATTAGTGGAGTCATTCTGACAAAAAACTTTGTGATTCTCCGAGGAAAAGTACAGATTTTAGCTGAAAAACTACATGCTTATCTCAGGAATGTAAGATTTATTTTAAAACGTCTCTTGAAATACAGTTTAAAACTCTTTCCAAAACTAAAAGTTGTAGTCGAGTAACAATGAACATCACATGTTGTTCAACTTAAAAAGTTAAGTAAGTGGAAGAAACTAGTTTTAGTTTGTTCTTTCCTAACATTTCGTTGGAAGAGCGATCTTTAGTCTGAGTTTGCTTCGAAAGTGTAGTACATTCTTAGGCCCAAAACTCAACTTGAAACTAAAGCAAAGATTATTATTTAAGAAAATTAGCTCCATGAGTGGAGTCATTCTGCAAAAGATCTTGCTGATACTCCAAGGAAAAGTACTGATTTAGACTGAAAAACTACATGCTTATCCCAAGAACGTAAGCTTCATTTTAAAACGTCCTTTGAAATACAGTGTTAAACTTTTTTCAAAACTAAAAGTGGAAGTAGAGCAACAAAGAACATCACAATTCATTCAACTTTCAACGGTGAGTAAGTGAAAGAGAAAGGTTTGTTTTAATTCTTCCTTAACATTTCACTGGAAGTGAGTTTATTTGGTCTTAGTTTGCTTTGAAAGTGCAGTGCATTCTTAGGCTGAAAACTCAACTTGGAGCTACAGCAAAGATTGTTAGGTATGAAAATCAGCTCCATGAGTGGAGTCATTCTGCCAAAGAACTTTATGATACGACAAGGAAAAGTACCGATTTTCGCTGAAAAACAACATGCTTAACTCATGAAT
>NW_006208969.1:0-2364 GCF_000334495.1 Tupaia belangeri chinensis | reverse complement strand
GTTGTTCAACTTTCAAAGTTAAGTAAGAGGAACAATCAACTATGTGTTAGTACTTTCTTAACATTTTGTTGTAAGAGCGTTTCTTTTGTCTTAGTTTGCTTTGAAAGTGTAGTGCATTCTTAGGCTCAAAAAGCAACTTGCAGCTACATCAAAGTTTGTTAAGTAGAAAATCAGATCCATGAGTGGAGTCATTCTGCCCAAGAACTTTGTGATACTCCAAGGAAAAGAACAGATTTTGGCTGGAAAACAACATGCTTACCTCACGAATTTAAGCTTCATTTTAAAAGGTCCTTAGGAATACAGTGGTAAGCTCTTTAAAACTAAAAGTTGAAGTAGAGCAACACTGAACATCACAATTCGTTCAACTTCCAAAAATAAGTAAGTGGAAGAAACAAGTTTGTCTTATTGATTTCCTAACATTTCTTTGGAAGACCTTTTCTTTACTGTTAGTTCGCATTGAAAGTGTAGTGCATTCTTAGGCCCAAAACTCAACTTGCAGCTACAGCAAAGATTGTTAGTTATGAAAATCACCTTCATGAGTGGAGTCATTCTGCCAAGGAACTTTGTGATTCTCCAAGGAAACGTACAGATTTTGACTGAAAAACAACATGCTTATATCACTAAACTAAGATTCATTTTAAAAGGTCCTTTGGAATACAGTGTTAAACTCTGTTAAACTTAATGTTGAAGTAGAGCAACACTGAACATCACAAGTCATTCAACTTGCAAAAATAAGTAAGTGGAAGAAACAAGTTTGCGTTATTGCTTTCCTAACATTTCTTTGGAAGACCATTTCTTTAGTCTTAGTTTGCTTTGAAAGTGTAGTTTATTCTTAGGCCCAAAACTCAAATTGCAGTTACAGCAAAGATTGTTAGGTATGAAAATCAGCTCCATGAGTGGAGTCATTCTGCCAAAGAGCTGTTTGATACTCCAAGGAAAAGTACAGATTTTGGCTGAAAATCTACATGCTTATCTCAGGAATGTAAGCTTTATTTTAAAACGTCCCTTGAAATACAGTTTAAAACTCTTTCCAAAACTAAAAGTTGAAGTAGAGCAACAATGAACATCACATGCTCCTCAACTTCCAAAGTTAAGTAAGTGGAAGAAACTAGTTTTAGTTCGTTCTTTCTTAACATTTCGCTGGAAGAGCTTTTCTTTAGTCTGAATGCGCTTTGAAAGTGTAGTGCATTCTTAGGCCCAAAACTCAACTTGGAGCTACAGAAAAGATTGTTAGGTATGAAAATTACCTCCATGAGTGGAGTCATTCTGCCAAAGATTTTACTGATACTCCAAGGAAAAGTACTGATTTAAGATGAAAAACTACATGCTTATCCCACGAACGTAAGCTTCATTTTAAAACGTCCTTTGAAATACAGTGTTAAACTTTTTTCAAAACTAGAAGTAGAAGTAGAGCAACATAGAACATCACAAGTCATTCAACTTTCAACGGTGAGTAAGTGGAAGAGAAAGGTTTTTCTTAATTCTTTCTTAACATTTCTTTGGAAGAACGTTTCTTTAGTCTTAGTTTGCTTTGAAAGTGCAGTGCATTCTTAGGCCCAAAACTCAACTTGCAGCTACAGCAAAGATTGTTAGGTATGAAAATCAGCTCCATGATTGGAGTCATTCTGCCAAAGAACTTTGTGATTCTACAAAGAAAAGTTCAGATTTTGGCTGAAAAACAACATGCTTAACTCACAATTTATGGTCATTTTAAATGGTCCTTTGGAATACAGTGTTAAACTCTTTTAAACTTAACGTTGAAGTAGAGCAACAATGAACATCACATGTTGTTCAACATCCAAAGTTAAATAAATGGAAGAAACAGGTTTTGAGTTGGTTCTTTCCTAACATTTCTTTGGACGAGCATTTCTTTAGTCTTAGTTTGCTTTGAAAGTGTAGTGCATTCTTAGGCCCAAAACTCAACTTGCAGCTACAGCAAAGATTGTTAGGTATGAAAATCAGCTCCATGAATGGAGTCATTCTGCCAAAGATCATTCCGATACTCCAAGGAAAACTACAGATTTTGGCTGAAAAACAACTTGCTTAATTCACGAAATTAAGATTCATTTTAAAAGGTCCTTTGGAATCCAGTGTTAAACTCTTTTTTTTATGTTTTCTTTTTTTTCCCCCAATTTATTTATTTACATTTATTCACTGTACATCATTACAGCATACAATATCAGATTTTCCATCTAGATTACACCGTATATTGTCTCAATCAAGCATATCAACATATATGTTATTCTGAGCAAATGATCTCCAATTTCTTGTTTTCTGTATGTTTTGCATTTTCCCCCCATCCTTGGTTCCCTATCTCTTACCCTCTGACATCCCCTGTTATCCTCCCACACTGTCTCTGTTATC
>NW_006208968.1:0-841 GCF_000334495.1 Tupaia belangeri chinensis | reverse complement strand
GTAAAGAAAGCTTCCTTTAAAATCTCAAAATGTATATGAGAAGTGTGGCCATGAGATCTTTCAGTAGTTCAGGAATATTAGTTTCAAATCTGAATATAACAAGGATAAGTAAAAATTTACAACTAAAGAGCAAGGTGGGAGTAATTGGATAGAAAATTGCTAAGTAGTAACATTACAGTAATAGAGATTCTGGCCAAATCCACTTGTATATATTATATACAATTTGCAGATAGGCCTGGGAGAACTTTCAGAAGTCTGATTAAACCTTTATCTAGCACAAGCCAGCAAGTGGAATAGCGGTCAAGGTGGTGTACTCTGATGTGGTCACAATTCTATTCACAGACCCAGAGGCTTGAATCTAACAATTTTTGCTCCAGACAGTGACTGTTTTCAGTCTGATTTTAGACCAGCCAATGAGGAATCATAAGTTTCTTTGAAACTAGTAACGGAGGCATAGCGAACATTCACCAGACCATAAAAAGAAAAACCACAGTAACTGTTTTATAGAGAGCTCATCTCCTATCTACCTTGAGTGCGATCTAACTGCTAACTCAGCATAGAGCTTAAGGCAGCTGATTCCTACATGGCTGACTACATGGTTGAAGTCCTGAATTGAGTTGTTTGAAAAACATGAGAGGTCGGGGTATGCCTACTTGTCCAATAATCCCAAGAGCAGAATTGAGGAGAAGGAATCATGGCATGGCCTTCTCCCCAAGAAATGAATTATCTATTTCTCTTTCTCTTTGTTTTACTCTAGTGAATGCACACACCCTATAGCAAAAAATAAAAATAAAATATAAGAACCAATTCAAAAAAAAGAGTTCTGATTGTATAAAAATCT
>NW_006208967.1:0-1440 GCF_000334495.1 Tupaia belangeri chinensis | reverse complement strand
TGAAAATCTCTCCAAAAAAAAAAAAATGATCCTATCTGTAACCTTCTGAGATATTTGCACATTGAGAGAGTTTGAAAGTCATGTTTAATTTCCTTGGAATGGGTGTTTATCACCATGTGTTTCATGGTTTCCAATGCTTTTATGCACCTCCACTAAAGAGTGCTCATTTAGTTGCCCTCCTGCTGCCCTCTCTGAACAAGAGAAAATAGTTGTATTTCTGAATACTCTATAGTGTGTATGTATGTATACTTGCCTGTGTATATATGCTCATACTTTCATACAAATTATTCTTAATTTTAAAAAGGTAAAATAAAACCAACATGGAAAGAATAAATACAACTGCCTTCACAGAGTTCCTACTTCAGGGTTTGCCTCTTGAGCCAGATCAGCAAGGATTGGTCTATGCCCTGTTCCTGGCCATGTATCTTACCACTGTCCTGGGGAACCTCCTCATCATCATACTCATTCGGCTGGACTCCCACCTTCACACGCCCATGTATTTGTTACTCAGCAATTTGTCCTTCTCTGACCTCTGCTTCTCTTCTGTGACTGTTCCCAAGCTGTTGAAGAATATGCAGAGCCAAGACCCATCTATCTCCTATGCAGGCTGCCTGACCCAAATGTACTTCTTCCTGCTTTTTGCAGACCTGGAGAGCTTCCTCCTTGTGGCCATGGCCTATGACCGCTACGTGGCCATCTGCTTCCCCCTGCACTACACCTTCATCCTGAGTCCTAGGCTCTGTCTCTCCCTGGTGGTGCTGTCCTGGGTGCTGGCCACGTTTATCTCTCTGTTGCACACCCTGCTCACGGCAAGGTTGTCTTTCTGTGCTGATAATGTGATCCCTCACTTTTTCTGTGACCTGTCAGCTCTGCTGAAGTTGGCTTGCTCTGACATTCAGATAAATGAAATAGTAATATTTATCGTAGGAGGACTTGTCACAATTGTCCCATTTCTGTTGATTTTTTCATCCTATGCACGAATCGTATCTTCCATCTTCAAGGTCCCTTCTGCTAGGGGTATCCATAGGGCCTTCTCTACCTGTGGCTCCCACCTTTCTGTGGTGTCATTGTTCTATGGGATGATCCTTGGCCTCTATTTGTACCCTTCAGCTGGCAATTCTACCATGAAGGAGACTGTCATGGCTGTGATGTACACTGTGGTGACCCCCATGCTGAACCCATTCATCTACAGCCTGAGGAACCAGGACATAAAGGGAGCCTTGAAAAACATCTTTACAAAGTGGATGATGCACTTTTCTCTGGGACAGTGACTCTAAAGGTCAAAGTATGTTTTCTAACAATAGGTGTAATATTGAAAATGAGTAGTATACTAAATATTATGGTAGTGACTAAGTTTGGTGCCTCTGATGCAATACCCATAGCATGCCGAAGAGTTTTTTCAAGTTGTGCTAGGGAAGACTCACTGTGCTTTTTAATTTT
>NW_006208966.1:0-846 GCF_000334495.1 Tupaia belangeri chinensis | reverse complement strand
AAATCAAAAGGAGACACAGAACTTGCTTTCCAGAGAGCAAGAGACGAGTGGTATCGTTTACAGGACAAAATGAATTTAGACATGTCTTACTTGAAAGAGAAAAATGAGTCTTTCTCAACAACTTTCTGAAACTGAGAGTAAACTCAACAGCCTAAAAATTGAACTCCAGCATAGGAAAAAAGAAATCAGCACAGGAAAGAAGAAACTCTTAGAGAAAAGACTTTGGCTTTAGAGCAAGCAGAAAGAAACCTAAGCCAAACACAGTGTCAAGCAAAGGAAATTTAACTCAAATATCAAAATAAAATGAATAAACACATGGCAAAAATGAAGTCTCTAGAGGAAAAATTATGTCAACTACAAAGTGAAAATATGTTGCTTCGACAGCAACTGGAAAATACTCAAAATGAAGCTGACACTAAAGAAAAAACAATTGATGTGCAGGACCAGTTTTGTGAAATTGTAAAAAAACATTCAAGTTCTGAGTAAAAAATTCCGGAGACCTGGTCCAGCTGGGGTGGGCTGAGACTCAATGGAATGTATGCGATAAGAAATCAGGCAGAGACCTCTCTGCTCTTTAGCATGTTCTCAGCTGACTACAGAGCAAGCTCAAGACTGCAGCATCAGTGGCTAAGAGACATACGTATTTACTGAGGGATGTTTACAGGAGTAGGAGGGGTGAGGGGGAAGTAAAAGATTTTACTCTCAAAAGTAAGGTATTCAAAGCATAGGAACAATAATCATAAAACATGATGTCTATTTTGTCTGATTATGTATAAAGAATCACAGTCCTCAAGGTGAGGAAGTCCATCTGTTCGGTGCTTTATCTTCTTAGATCTTGATTACTGG
>NW_006208965.1:0-773 GCF_000334495.1 Tupaia belangeri chinensis | reverse complement strand
TCTAGGCCTTTGTAATCAGCAATGTTGCCGCAATGGCCCATGACTGAAGTTATCAAACTGGCCTGGGACTGAGGCTATCAAACATCCTGCAAGCCCCTTCTTCAAAAGACCTGTCCCAGTAATCAAGATCTAAGAAGATACAATAAACGGACTTCCTCATCCTAAAAACTGATTTTTACCTAATCTGACAATACAAACAGCATATTTTATAATTACTGTTTTGATGCTTTATATACCCTGTTCCTTAGATTTTTTTTACTACCCCTCACCCCCTTACTTTCTAAACCTCCCTCAATAAATACACATGTTTTAATAGCCACGGGGCTGTGGTCTGGAGTTTTGCTCTGACTGTAGCTGGGACTATGTGGGAGTCCAAAAACATAGCCATTACACTAACTGCTGGTCCCAATAGTACTCTATTTTGTGTAGGTGTGGGATTCATTACTATATGAATAATGTAATGTAGGGAAACAGTCTTATCCCACACAACACATTTATCCCATTTGTTCCAGAAATGTTGAGCCATATTTTCATCAAGAATAAAGAAATGCTATAAACACTCTCCCTCATTATGCACATATTGGAGCACATAAAATATACTCTGTCAGGTCTTTAATAGACACCCTTTGCTCCTTACCTTATCTGATTAGTCTTCAATGAACCTCAGCACATGAAGTGAGCAGAGTTCAAAGGAGGAAAGTTTTTAGCCTTGTGAGCCAGGGCTCAAGTGTTCCCATTTGAGGTGATTTGGGTATAAAAGTCCCTAAGATGAA
>NW_006208964.1:0-481 GCF_000334495.1 Tupaia belangeri chinensis | reverse complement strand
TATGCATACATGTCCTGTTATTCTCTACAAAATACCCTCCATCTCAGAGATTCTTTTCAGGAAAACTAGCTAGCACAAGCAACATTCAGAAGTAAGTACTGGTAAACACAGATAGCATTACTCTTAGGAGTTATGTTCTAGAAAAATTGTATTTTAAAATATCAGAGATAATAAGTGGTTATATTTTTAAAGAAAACAATAAAAATTGTTTCTATGATAAGTTAAGTTTGCATTGTCAATAGATAAGTACAATAAAAGTTATTTTATCAGAGTTCAATTTATCTGGACTATGCACATGTCCTTTTCTAAAATAAATGGAACTGAGAAACAGTATTTTAATGTCCAGAATGACAGAATAAGGTCATCTTTACACCAGACTTTTTATTAACCCAATATTCCATCTTATAGTTTCATCAGGTAGATGTTTTCTCCCCTCTGGTTAAGGGGCCAATTCCAAACTATGCTGTAGTCAAAAACACAC
>NW_006208963.1:0-481 GCF_000334495.1 Tupaia belangeri chinensis | reverse complement strand
TATGCATACATGTCCTGTTATTCTCTACAAAGTACCCTCCATCTCAGAGATTCTTTTCAGGGAAACTAGCGAGCACAAGCAACATTCAGAAGTAAGTACTGGTAAACACAGATAGCATTACTCTTAGGAGTTATGTTCTAGAAAAATTGTATTTTAAAATATCAGAGATAATAAGTGGTTATATTTTTAAAGAAAACAATAAAAATTGTTTCTATGATAAGTTAAGTTTGCATTGTCAATAGATAAGTACAATAAAAGTTATTTTATCAGAGTTCAATTTATCTGGACTATGTACATGTTCTTTTCTAAAATAAATGGAACTGAGAAACAGTATTTTAATATCCAGAATGTCAGAACAAGGTCATCTTTACACCAGACTTTTTATTAACCCAATATTCCATCTTGTGGTTTCATCAGGTAGATGTTTTCTCCCCTCTGTTTAAGGGGCCGATTCCAAACTATGCTGTAGTCAAAAACACAC
>NW_006208962.1:0-3010 GCF_000334495.1 Tupaia belangeri chinensis | reverse complement strand
AGAGAGATTTTCGTGATAGGGTGCATGCACTTAATAGAGAGACAAAGAGAGAGAGAGACAGAAAGCAAGACATTACTCCCAAGGGGGTTGACCATGCCACAATCCCTTCTCCTCCATTCTCCTCTTGGGATCTTAGACATACAAGCATACGCGCTGCCCAGTGAGAGTTTCAAGCCTCCAGGTCTGGTACTCAAACCTGGTCGACCACCATGGGTGTCCAGTGACGTAATCATTACTCTATCTGCTGGCCCCAGATCTCAAGTTCAATTAACACTTTCTAAAATGAAAAGATATAACCTATGACTATTAGAAACTATATAAAAGATTTCTAAGACAAAGATTAATAGGCTACCTTATGTATAATATTAAAGGGAAGACATTCAAGTTTGAGAGATATTAAGATGAAAGGCCTTTGGTTAGGAAGCATTTTACTTATTTACGTATTTTAAAGAATTATTTTGTTTAACTTTATTTATTTATTTTAATTTGACCAGAAAGAAACAGAATGAGAGAGAGAGAGAAATAAGAAAAGTGAGAAAGCAAGCTGCCAGGTCCAGGACTTGAACCACACAGTCAGCCATATGGGAGTCCAGTGCCCTAACCACCACGTCACCTGCCTGCCCTGGAAGCACTTTAAAAGACAACAGTGTCTTAGGCTGAGAATTACTTGAGCTTAGTTTATGACTAAGGCATTGCATAATAAAATATACATTTCTATTTAGTATAATACTATATTTTGGACTTGATCATGTGTCAAATGTTACATTTTCTTGTCACTTTATTAAACACTATAAAGCCCACATTTCCAACATTTGGAATAAAACTTGTACAAGGAAAAAATGCTAAATCTATGTTCTGTATTAAACTGTTTATAAAAAATGATTTAACAAACATTTTCTATTTTTTATAGGGGCATCACCCAGTAAACAGACTTTGAATGAAGAAAAAAAATGACAATGCCAGGAATTTACCTGCCCCATCTTGGACTCAGGTCCAAAATCTCTTGTCCAGAATGGGAGTGAGGGTAAAGGGAGACAGAAGGAGATAGTTTTAATTTGGACTTTTATTTTCATGTATTTCTAAGAAAAGCCTTTGGAAATATTCTACTGAAGAAAAAGTTTCTGCTCTAAAATACGCCAGTAACAACCATCAGGTGTGTTGACTCCTAGGCTCATCTCCAACACATGATCTCCCTTTGTCTCCCCATATGGTAGTCCACTGGCATTTTGATGGTACTGAAAACCTTCATCTGTGTTTCTATATTGTTGCCCTTTGCAGGATTCCTCACCTCTACATGTTGATATCCACCCCTACCAGAATAGTCCCAATCACTTTATGCTTCCTGCCTCCATAAGTCTGATTACAGAGCTGCTTGGATCTACTCCTTCTCATTATATTACACACTTCATTTTCATCTTCTGAACTTTCTTCTTTTGGTCTTTGCACCCTGCTATCCACAGTGTTGGCTTCTGGGCTGACTATGTCAGCAGTACTTTTAGAATCTTTTACTTTTTCTGTTTTTTTCTTTCAGATTCTGAGTGATCCTGTTAGGCTCAAGGTCAACAGACACAATTTCTCTCTCTCTTTTTAAAATTGGAGTGGGAAGATAAGCCTTTTCCTCTCTGACAGGAGGAATAGAAGCCAATGCCAGATCTACCTTTCATGTCTGAGATGACTGCTCTGCTTGGCCTTCATGCTGACTGCTCACACTTGCTTCATGGAGAGAATGTGCACATTCAGCCCTGTCTTCCAGACGCTCATCTACTGCTGAAAGCAAACCATATTTTTTAGACAGCTCTTGATTTTCCAGGGACAGATCTCACTCTTTCTCATCAGGTCCATATTTTGCCTTATTGAGGGATTTTCTATGAATCCCTGCACAAGGTACCCATGCTAAACATGAAGCCAGAAAGGAGGTGCAATGGGAACTCAGCCTAAGAATGGACTATGTCCAAAGAATGGTTGTGGAAACATATTCTTGACATTTTCTGACCCCTTGTACTCAGCATGAAGAAGCTGCCGAGATTCTCAGATTCGAGATCAGCGTGGTAAAACAATTATCCATGACTTTCAGACACTGAGATGCAGGGATAACCAGAGTGAAGAGAATGTCGGTGTTCCAGTCTCTACCTGTGGCATTTGACCATTAATACTAACCTCAGTTTGCACAGGAAAGTGTGCATCTGCATACAGGCAATCACTTTCATTCTATAGAAGGGGCTTCTTGGAACCAAGGATTATGAGCATACACAGGGACAGGGACCTTTGGGTATATCCTGCAGGCTGCCAGGTCAGCCTCGTGCAGTGGGTACAGGTAAGAACATGGGGCCCACATAGGACAACTATAGGCCTTCACACCAAGATCGAAGAAGAATTGAAGAATGTTCTTATCTTTAGGCAGGTCCTCCTGAGTCTAACACAATGAACAGAGTGATGCAATGACTCCATCTCCTTTCTCATTAGAAGAAAACACAAGACAGAATGAATCCTGGTAAAGGGCCAATGTCTCAGGCAAAGGCATTAAGGGCAAACTAACTTCCTGTATTGGCATAGCCAATGAGAAGGTGTTAAGTGAGCTTGGGATACGGCAGAATCAAATCCAGTGGTCAGAGTGTGTGTCACTGACAAAGTGAGAATTTGAGCAGGAATACCTGTTGGTTCAAAGATGAGGGTTAACTTGGCCAGGCTGGCACAATGGCTGGTAGACACCACAGACGTTAGATGTACATCTGGAGAAACTAGAGGGAAGCTGGATTTGACCCAACATGTTTAGCTGGCTTTTGTGTCACCAATGATGGGCACTTTTCATTTCTTTGACTTTGATGCAATGAAATTCTTCACACATTTATTATTGCTAATGTTCTCCAATGTGCTTGGCTCAGGTTTTATATCTACATGAACATTTACATGGAGTCTTCGTCATGTCATTCTTCTATATCCATTTTCCATCTGCTCTCTTTTCTATCACTTACCTGTGAAGATTTTCTCTGGACATAAGGGTTGCTACTCT
>NW_006208961.1:0-6126 GCF_000334495.1 Tupaia belangeri chinensis | reverse complement strand
CCTCCCCTGCCACTGTGACCTTATTGGCCATCGGCGGGTGTTGGCTGCCGGTGGGAGGGCCCTGACCTGAGGATTCTGGCCAAAGGTGGCTTTTAACCATCTCCTTATTTTCTGTGAAATTACCTAAAAGCCATTTGGGGACCGATCTGACATGTCCGGCCTTTATCTTTTATTAAAAAAAAAAAAAAAAGATGGAGTGAGGGTGGAAGGGATTGTGCGTGACGGTCAGTCTTCCGGAGCGGCTTCAAGCTGAGAAGGGGTGCTGTCTTTTCGGGGGAAGGGGAGGAGTGCGCGTGTTCTGGACGCAGACATGAATATTGTACCCTCTGGAGCAACAAGATATCTTCAGACTGTCTTGGGGCCAACTGTTGGATGGTGTCTCAGCTAAAGGTTCAGCACTTTTAGGAGCAGAGGTCCTGGATAAACGGAGGGAAGAGTTACCATGGGGCAACCACGGGAAGGATGAAACACTGCTCTTCTCCCAGAAGGGGGCTGAGGTCTACTCTTCTGCTGTGAGAAGGTCTAGGCCTCTTCGGCTTTGGAGAGTTAAAGCAGCCACGGAGGCAGGTGAGTAGAGGAGCCACAGTTAAAGAACAGGCCAGTATTAAAAAGGCAGGTTGAAATGTGAAGAGAAAACAGGTGTCTCCAGCCCTGAGTTCTGCCCTCTGGCTCTCTTCCCCAAACTCTTAGGGTGTTTGTCAGAGTAACCCCAGTGAGACGCTGGACAGGGTGGGCTTTGTGAAGAAGCTCTTCCTCCCAACATAACCTAGTGTCAATTTTTACAAGAATACCTCGGCTTTATAGACTCAAAGACAATCTGGCATACGAGGACACTGTGAGAGGCAAGGGTCCTGTGAAGTGGCAGCCGGGGGCACGGTGGCTCTGACCACTAGGTGTAGTGGCAATCTGAAGGAGGTCGTTCAGGCTATTCCTGAGTCCTGTGTAACTTTTGGAGCTTTTTTGAGTATTAAGAGCCGATCAGGACAAGGAGCTTTTAATATGAAAAACACTTTTTAAACGTTTCAGTCAACTTGCTGTATATAAAAATCCCTTCACAAAATTACGTTCATAATTAGTTTACTTTTTGGGAATGACCTTAACCTCTGATTTAGACAAAAGTTAGTATCTCAAAGAACACGTTCTTATCTGTCACTTTATGGGTTACCTGAGGCCTGTCCAGTGAGATTTCCAGATGTCCGAAGGGAGCTGTTGGGGCCTTGGGCCCCATCAATCTTTTTTTTTTTTTTTTTGAAGAACTATTTTATTTAACTTTATTTATTTATTTATTTATTTATTTATTTATTTATTTATTTATTTATTTATTTATTTATTTATTTATTTATTTATTTATTTATTTATTTATTTATTTATTTATTTATTTATTTATTTATTTATTTATTTATTTATTTATTTATTTATTTATTTATTTATTTATTTATTTATTTATTTATTTATTTATTTAATTTGACCAGAGAAGGACAGAGTGAGAGACAGAGAGAGAGGGAAAGTGAGAAAGGAAGCCGCCAGGTCTGGGACTCAAACCACGGTTGGCCATGTGGGAGTCCAACCCCTCAACCACCATGCCACCTGCCGGCCCCCAGGCCCCATCAATCTTTAATTTAGAGACCAACATGGACTGAGAAGTCCCTTGGCGCTCGGGGCATTGCTGTCTCTAGTGATCAACTCCATCCTGGGGCCCAGGCTCCAGTGGGGACAGGAGGGTGTCTGTCGTGGGCATCATCCTTTCTGGTGTCCCTTCTCACACTGGAAACATTTCGTCTCTTCTGAGGCAGAGGCTCTGACCTAGGCTTTCCAGATCTTGCCCTAGAGTAGAACTTAAGTCCCCAGTCCTCAGGATTATGAGTGACTGTCAGGTGTTCCTTAAACTAAAGTTGAATCAAAGGTTAAGGTGAATTGCCAACTTGTTATAGCACTTCCCAGCATTGTTTAAGAGTTCTCCTAGACTGTTCTGTGAGAAAGCTACTGCACTGAGAGGAGAACCTAAACTCTAGTAGACCCTGCTGGTTTTTAACTCCTGTAAGGAGCCCTGAGTACCACCAGGAGAGCAGAGCCAGTTGGCAGGTTTTATAATGTACCTGCCTAATTGACTATACAAAAGCTCTAGCTGGAGAATGCAGTTATAGTTTTTTTATTTTTATGGCTAAACCTCCTGATCTCCTAACTTGTGTTGGGGTCAGGCCAATAGATCTGTCCCAGTCTCTGAGAATGTAGCAAAAGGGAGAGTCTAAAGGGGGAGAACTTTTTTGTTTGTTTGTTTTGGAGAGGTTTTTTCGCTATAGGGTGCGTGCGCTCGCCAGACAGAGAGAGACAGAGAGACAGAAAGTGAGAAATCACCCCCTGGGGGGATGGTCACGCCACAATCCCTTCTCCTCCATTCTCCTCTCAGGATCTTGGGCACGCACGCACACGCACCTGGCGTGAGTTTTAAGCCACTGGGTCCAGGACACGAACCGCGGTCGACTACGTGGGAGTCCAGCAACATAGCCATTACGCTAACTGCTGGTTCCCTAAAGGGGGAGAACTTTAATTGAAGGTATTAATTGAAGAGAGGGAGTTTGGAAGGCAGGGAGAAGACAGCCAGGGGCTCTGACCTTAACCCAACCTGCCTTGTGTCTTAACTCTGATCCAGCTAGGTGTCTGGACGGGAGTTTCTCAACTCCTGTCTCCCATGCCAAGGCCCATCCCACCCAGTTCTAGGACCCCCTCGTTATAGGGTTATCTGAATGTTTGTCTAAGTTGGAGGTGACCATCAGCCTAAATTGATCTTTTGTGTTTGGTAAGCAAGTGAGGCAAGGGGAAACTGGAGCACCTTAGCCTGGCAGGTAGGCAGGTTGTAAGAACTATTTTCTTTAAGAGAATATCCACTGGGAGTGTCTTTGAAGAGGCTCTACTAAGCGTTCATGATTATCTCTTCTCTCACCTACTCTGGGGAATCTGATATCTCCCCAGGAGCCATTAAGCTTATAATTATATATATCTCTATTAACTAAAATTTTTAACTTTCAGCAATTTCAGCTTTTAGCACATACCAAGAACTTGTGAATATGCACCTTATAACATCAGATTTATATATTTTTAAATACCGGTTTTTACCTAACAGAACAATCCTATTAATAAGACTCTTGTGAAATTTAGAAAGTAAAACAGTAGATTAATCTGAACTTCATGTTAGAGTATGCTACCTTGTTTAAAGATGACTTAGACATTTTATAAATAAATACCACTTCAATTAAACTTTAAGATCTTAAGTTATCTGCACTTTTACAATCATTTACGATCACTTAATATTTTCTTTAGTCATTATACCTTGGCTACTGGTGAAAACTAAGATACTAGAAAAACTAATCATTAATCTATCTGCCTGTGAGTTGCTTTTATGGCATATTAGAGATTCACCAACTGTGTATAACATATAATGCGTAAATATCGGCGGTTTTATTAAACCAACACCATTCAGATGAGTGATGTCCAGACAATAAAGCCCTGGACAAAGTACATGTGGGAAATTGTGACGCTCTCTATCCATTACATTTTTTCTTTTTAACGTACTTGAAGCTTATTTGTTAAAGGTTTGCTTGTCATGTGAACTTAAAAAGCACTGAGCTGAATTTATATGAGCACTCGTATTTACTCATAAGCCAAACTGAACAGAATTCCTTAAGGACTGTGACCATATAGCGTCCAACATGTACAGACACACACATATATAGAGGCAAGACAACGGTCTCACCCTAAAAGGGGCCTGGGGCAACTGGGAATTGTTAGAAAGGAATGAGCACAAAATGAGCTTGGGGTCTGTAAAGTAGGTCATGGCCTCTGTCCCCTGTGATGGGAACAGGCAAGGGAGACAAGGGACCCGAAAACTTGGGAGAACAGGAGTGGCAGCCGTATCGATGAAGAACTCAATGAACGCATCCGCGATGCAATTACTGAAGACTCCGTCATTCAGTGGAGCCAGGTCTGATGTCGGGGCCTGTCAGTCCGTGGTCTGGAGGAGGCCAAGGGTCCTCATTGTGGTTAGCTGGGGGGCTTCAGGTAAGTCCCCCTTAGCCTGAAACACTCCTTCAATCAGAGTCCGCCATTTGGCAGGCCTCCTTTGGTTCTTGGGACTCCTACCAGTCTCGTTCCCTCTTCCGTATTCGCCGTCTTCCTCACAGTTATGAAAGACCTTTATGGCTAGGTCTGTGAGCTCAGATTGTGCCGTCTGAGGGGTGCCGTCTGAGGGCCCCTTTCTCATTTTTGTAGCTTACACCAAGTAGCAGGGACTGACTGGGAGGTGAAATGCATTGTGAGGATAGATCAGCTTTCTCCGCAGTCTGGGTCTAAGTTACCATAGAGACAAAGGGTCTCTGAGGGCCTAGTAAAGAGCAGTTTTTATCTGAACCCTGGGTAAATTTATCTCACCTTATTATAACTTATGGGCTTCGCGTGGTCCTTTGTGTCCCTTTAATAAGGCAAGAGAGTATGTGGTCTTACGGGCTACAGTCTGCAGACCCAGGTCGATAGGCCCAGTGAGGATCTGGGTCAGAGAGAGCTGTGGAGTCAGAGGCATCGCATCAGGCTGCCTCGCTCAGGTTACATTTGTCTTCCCTTGCTTTAGCCCAAATGTAAGTCCTCTACGGAATTAGTCCAAGTAGAGAAAACCGTGTGAATGCCTCACCGGGGCAGATCAGAAGACAGTGAGGTATTTAGATCTCTTAGTAAATTTAGGTGGCCTGAGAGAGAAGCTGCCAAGTTTAGCCTCAATTTGAGAGAGATCAGACCTCAAAAAGGGCATGGGTTCGAATAATACCTTGGGCTCCTGCGAGTTTGCAGAGCAGTGAGAGAGGCATGGAGGCAGTAGGAGGTGGATGGGTAGGGAATATTTTGGGCTCGAGATCTTATTTAGGAAGAAGGAAGGGGAGGATCCCAGTTGGGAGTTTTCACAGTTTCAGAAGATGGCGAAGAGGCATCAGAGGAAGAAGAGGTAGGTGGAGGGGACATAGAGAGGGGATGCATGGTCAGAAAGGCCGAAGTGAGAAAAATCCTCTAAAGGGACAGAAGAGGGGTGGCAAAGGAGAAGGGTTTGAAAAGTGGTGTAGGATTGGCAGAAAGAGGGGCACAAAGAAAGAAAAAGGCCTGGAGAAAGGGAACTTCAAACAAGGAAACTCTCAAGATCACAAAGAATTTAGAAATCGGAAGTGCTTTGGCTACTCCAAGTTTCTGTTAAGGTCAGACTGAGTTACAGAAAAAGAGCATGCGGGGCTTGATTTTTACCTCCAGGATACAGTGTGTGGAGGTCCTTTTAGTAGACAGGCCAAAGTGGTATGTGGATTGGAATGTGTGATTGGGCGTTGCCCCTACTGGGAGAAGTGAGAAGACAAGAGACCCGGAGGTATTTAGTGGCCAGATCATCCCCTCATCGGAAAATTCTCTCTGACAGCAGTGGACCACACATGAAGAGAGGTGTCCCCAGTTCAAGAGAGTCAGGGGGACCAGCAGTTAGCGTAATGGCTATGTCGCTGGACTCCCACGTAGTTGACTGCGGTTCGAGTCCCAGACCTGGTGGCTTAAACTCACGCCAGGCGCGTGTGCGTGTGTGTCCAAGATCCTGAGAGGAGAATGGAGGAGAAGGGATTGCAGCGTGGCCATCCCCCCTGGGGAGTGATTTCTAGCTTTCTGTCTCTCTGCCTCTCTCTGTCTGTCTGGTGAGCGCACACGCCCTATAGCAAAAAAAACCTCTCCAGAAAAAAAGAAAAGAAAAAAAAAGAGTCAGAAAGGAACCTGGTCTCCAGCAGTGGGGAAGGTGTCAGCCTAGCACTAGGGCTTTTCCCGGTGAGGGGACTCTGTCCCAGGACGACACCTCTGAGTTCTGGAGTCTTAAAGTCTCATCACTCACCCAAATGAGAGGTCTGGCGTGGCATGCAGCAGAGTTCTGGCAAAGGTATGGGTCCTGCTTGAGTCAGCTGCCTCCAGCGAGTCTCCTGGGTTTCAGCACCAAATGTTAGGGTTCAGAGTAAGACTCAGGGGCACCGTCTCAAGAGAAAAATGAAAGCTTATTGAGGAAAAGAGCACCCGGGGATCTGAAGCCGGAGGTGCCTCAGCCCACCCTAGCGAGGAGACGTG
>NW_006208960.1:0-670 GCF_000334495.1 Tupaia belangeri chinensis | reverse complement strand
AAAGCAGTGTTATTCATGGGATAAGGTTATGATGTGCTAATGAAATAGCCCAATAACTTTGAAGTCAGATTAATTTGCAGTTTAAAATTTTCAAATTAACATTTGAAAAACCAAAGTAATTGTTCTTACATTGGCATGACTTCCTAAATTCCCTGAAACAAACGTGTATTAAAAAAAATACTTTGAATTGGAAGATTAAATATATTTAATACTATCCTCAAAGAAGTTAGATAAGCAGAGGATTTGGAGTCAAATCTAGTGTTTAAAATCTCAATTTTACCCTGTTAAACTATTTTGACCTAAAACAGCTGCTTCACTCCCACACTTGGATTCTTATGGATATCCCGAAATCGTACATGATAGGCTGTTTTAGGCTTCAGTCAATCCAGACATCCCGCCTTTTAAACCTTTCTAATGCAGACAAACTTCAGAGTGTAACCAGGGGCTCTCTACCTCACTCCTTTTGTGGGTGACACTTTCCTTTCACCATACACCTCACTTTCCTGTCCTGCCTACTTAAAAGGCTGAGTTGAGCACATGGCGGGCCTGAGATGCTTTTAAATTGCCTCATTCATTTTTCTTTTAACCCTTTTATGAACTGTATATCCTTGACTAAGTTATGTTCTTGAAATTTAATTTTTCTCATCTGTAATGCCTGTAACTACGGATT
>NW_006208959.1:1385-1619 GCF_000334495.1 Tupaia belangeri chinensis | reverse complement strand
CCATTATGCTAACTGCTGGTCCCTTATTTGTCTTCTTTAGAAGGGAGATGAGCAGAATAAAGCTGAGATCCTGGTTGTTGGCCTTGACAATAGGAGTGTCTTGGTGCTTCACAAAGACTCCCAAAATGATGGCTGTGAGGACAAAGAAGCACAGAGCCATGCGGGCCATGGTTATCCCCAAAGCATTCCTCAAAAGCCAGGAATGTCACTGTCTTGGGGAGGCAGGGAGTTCTT
>NW_006208959.1:0-548 GCF_000334495.1 Tupaia belangeri chinensis | reverse complement strand
TTTGGGACTCAAACTACATTTGGCCATGTTGGAATTCAGCAATAAATGATTATGACAACAGCAGGTCCTAGAAAACTGTTTTAAAAGGTTTAAATCTTGAATGGGATTTGATTGCTTCTATATAGCTATTGTTTGAGGAATGGGTATTATAATTATATGATGGAAGGATGGAATGTTCTTTCTGAGGTATCCATTTATATACATTTGAAAGCATAGTTTGTAAATCTCTTTTTCTTTTTGTGAGGCTGGTAATATTTTTTGCCTTCATACATTATGTGGTTTCTGTTGGCCATACTCACTTCTATTGTTAAGTTACAGGAAAGCATCCACAGAGATTATGGAAATTAATATGCCTGCATTTCAATTACTTTGTTGTTTTTTATTTATTTATTTTTTTAGAAAAATAGGTGGTGTACCTAGTATTTTCTCAAGTATTTATTTACTTTTGGTAATGCTAAATAATAGTATCGGGTTGTAGATAAAATCATGTCACATTTTTCTATGGAAAGGAAAAAATATCCAAAAGTACATTGTGACTCTTCCAACAA
>NW_006208958.1:0-713 GCF_000334495.1 Tupaia belangeri chinensis | reverse complement strand
CATTTTTCTGCAGGTGGATGCCCAGTTTTTCTGGCACTATTTGCTAAACTTGTTTTCCTTTTCACACTGGATTGACTGGTACCCTTTTTCAAAGATAAGTTGGCTGTATGTTTTGGGGTTTATTTCTGGGTCTCTGTTCCATTGGCCTTCATGTCTGTTTTTATGCCAATACCATGCTGTTTTGATTATTATGACTTTGTAATATATTTTGGGGTAAGGAAATGAGATGCCCCCTACTCCACTCTTCTTGCACAGAATGACTTTGGCAATACAGGGTCTGTTATGATTCCAGACAAATTCTGATTTTCTTTTCTAGATCTCTGAAAAATGCCTCTGGTAATTTTATAGGAATTGCATTAAATATGTAGATTAATTTGGGTAGGTTTGCTGTTTTGGTTATATTAATTCTGCCAATCCAGGAACATGGGATGACCTTACATTTTTTTTGTGTCCTTTTTGATTTTCTTTTTAAGGTTTCATAGTTTTCCTTATATATGTAATGGCTATGTCGCTGGTTCTTTGACTTCCTTGGTTAGTTTTATTCCTAAACATCTTATACTTCTTGTGGCTATGGTAAATGAGATTCCTTTCTGCAGTTCTATCTCTGTCTGCTTGTTGCTTGTATATAGAAAGGCTATAAATTTTTGTAAGTTAATTTTGTATTTATCTTACTGTATGCATCTATTACTTCAAGAATTGTTTTCATGGATACT
>NW_006208957.1:0-615 GCF_000334495.1 Tupaia belangeri chinensis | reverse complement strand
CTTCATAGCCATGTGGAGTCCAGTTGCTACTAACTAGCCCCTATAATTCCTTTCTTTTCTTTTCTTTTTTTTTCCTATAGGCTGCATGTGTTCACCAGAAAGAGACAGAGAGAGGGAAAGTGAGAAATCACCCTCTCTGGGGACTTGGCCATGTCACAGTTCCTTCTCCTATCTTCTCTTAGGATTTGGGGCACACATGCCTATGCACCTAGCGTGATTTTCAAAGTGCCAGATCTGGGACTCAATCCACACCCCCAGCCATGTAGGATCCAGTGCCTTACCCTCTATGTCACCTCCTGGTCCCTATAATTTCTTCTTTACATTTAATTATTGTACATCTTTGTGAAGTACAATATGTTTGTGAGTGTGTATATGAGTGTGTGCGTTTTGCTGGAAGTCGTGTGCAATTGTAGAGAGAGATAAGAGAGAGAAGGAGAGGAAGAAAGCACCTCCCAATGGGACCTGGTAATTCTGCAATTCCTTCTCCCCCATTTCTCCATCCCTTTTCAATCTGGAGCATGCACACACAAGTGCCTAGGATATTTTTAAGCTACCAGGATTGCATGGTCAGTTAGCCTTGTGGTATTGTTATGGAATAGCTTCTGCAATGTCCAC
>NW_006208956.1:0-1199 GCF_000334495.1 Tupaia belangeri chinensis | reverse complement strand
ATTTTTAAGTTATATTCCATATGACTGTGACTTTTAGTATTATTTAACCACTTGGCATTTAGTACTAGTTAACTATTTAAGCACTGATTCTCATTGAGTTTTCTTTCTTTCTTTCTCTTTCTTTCTTTCTTTCTTTCTTTCTTTCTTTCTTTCTTTCTTTCTTTCTTTCTTTCTTTCTTTCTTTCTTTTTTAAATCAGGAACCATGATAGATGGGGGGGGGATTGTCTCTGTAGTTAGGTAAGGGGATTCTGTGCCTCTGTCCAAAGCTATGGATTAGTGGAGCCCAGATGTGGCCCTTTGCAGGGTTAATCACTTACCAGGGCTCAGTGGACCCAGGAAGAATGTGTATGTACCTGTTAGAGGAAGTGGACACTTGGCAGCATCTTTCATATTGTATGAAGTGAGCAGGTCTTGGGCATGGTTTCTGTAGGATTCTGAGGGATAAGGACAAAAATGGGAAAATGGAACACATGTTGTATCAGGAGTGGTGATCCTGTGAGGAACAGAGGTGGGCAGGACAAACAGGGCTGAGCATGTCCAGAAAGGCCACCTTGTGAGACCTTAAGATGAGGACAGTGGGGACCCAGTAATGTGTGGGCAGGAAAGTTCATAAAGCCCAGAGTTTAGCAGCACAGAATGGCTTCCAAGTGTGCCATAACCAGGCTTAGGTTAAGCTACCCCTGAGACCAGTACAGTTCAATGGGGCTTGAGTAGGAAAACCTGCTATGCCAGATCATGGATAGGGCTAATCAGAAGGAAGTCAGAACATGAGGCCCTAAGTGGAACAGGGTCAGGTGAGGTGCCTTGCAATGGCCAATGGGGCCAATTAAGCCTGAACAGGGTTCAGGGGAGATAACCCACAAGGATTGAAGGTGAGCGAAGTCTTATGGGTCCAAGCAGAGCCTAGGTGAGTAGCCTAGGAAGGCTAAGGGTGACCCACAAAACTCAGAAGTAGCCTTGGGGAGAGAGTTAGGAGTGGCTAGAGGCAAACTAAATTTGGTGGGATCAATTTGAGCCTTGATATGTAGTAAGTAATGCCTGTGGAACAGGGGTTCTGAAAAACCTGGATGTGGCCCTGATAAGGCAGCCTCCTGAGGAATAGAATGTTTCTGAGTCTCAAGTGATCAAGTGAGGTCAGCATGCCTGATCTATGGTACCTGGCATCAACCAGTGGCTCATAAGATCCAAGCAAACTCAT
>NW_006208955.1:0-2573 GCF_000334495.1 Tupaia belangeri chinensis | reverse complement strand
CTCTTATCTCTTGAGTTTTCTTAGGATCGTTTTTTTGATTTATTAAAATGATTTAGTGGATTTATTTTAATGTTATTGATCTTGACTATATGCTGTAAAACAAAAAAGAAAACTAAGAAAAAAAGTGACACCATCTATGATATGCTTTAAAATTCAAATGCAAAGCTTCTAATTTCAAGGAAGATTTTGTTCATGCACTGAGTTCTCGCCCTTACTCATTGCTTTAAACTTAGATCTGGTTACATTGACAAAATTAGCTCTTCCCTAAAGTGTAAGAATCAAAAACCATAGAGTGATACCCAGTCACCAAAAAGAGAACTTAGTCTTTACCTGGAATAAATGAATATTTTGCCCGAAATCCCAGTCCTTCCAGCTCTTCATCAGAACTAAACTTAATGCACCTGAGTCTCCCTGTTGATCTAATTAAAGGAGGGCTTTCTAAGCCACAGGAACGATCTGTAAGAGCAGACACACCGAATGGCCCATCTGGAACTTACGAGTGATCAAAGAGACACTCAAATGATGGTTCTCTATAATAATGTTCATCAAAGGTCAACTCTGTTCTTTGACGTGGAGCAGCTTCCAAAATGTAGATACATTCCTTGTTGGGTGGATATGACTCAGGGTAATTTGGTGAAGCTAAATGACCTCCATTGCTGGTTCGAACTCAAATACCACACTGGGTTGCAGGAATGTGCTTCATTCTTATATTTTGTCCATCTTGAATCTTTTGGGCCACAGCAATTCCTTCCAATACATGTATTGTTATTAACAACACCGTGAGGACCCAGCAGAGCTGCTCCAAGGCCATGTTCCCGAGCGGCCCGGCAGTGCGCTATGAGCTTTGGAAACCCAAGCAGCGGCAGAGGCGCAGCGCTCATGGGCCTGGCTTGGCGGCAGACCCGCTCTGTCATGATCGCCTGCCACCTGGGACCAGCCATGCCTGAGCCCCTTGGCAGGCTCCCGCACAGTCCAATCCCTCTGACGGGCGCCGCCTGCTGCTCAGTGGCACTAGGTCCCATCAGCCGCCCAGGAGCCCAGGAGCCTGGATGTGCTGCACAGGACAGCAGGCCCTCTCTGCCCTTGGCCTCGGTGTGGGCTCCATTGAAGTGGCGTTGCAGGGAGCCCGGCTCCTCCTTATTTTGATGTTTATCCAAAGAATTTTGTATTTCCTTTTTCATAGGATGTGTGCTAGAAAAATACTGTGTTTCTTTGTGGGTTTTGGGGGCCTAATTACCATCATCTTTTATTTTTCTTGTTTTCCTCTCTCTGTATTATGCATCTAGAAAAACAGTTGCCTGAACCATTTTATAGGATGGCTTCTGTGATGAAAGCCCTTGTCCTGCCAATCGGTCCTGGCATGCCTGTTGGAAAGGGTGTGGGTGTGTGTGTGCGCGAGTGTGTATTTGAGAGGTTTTTGCTATAGTGGCGTGTGCGTTCGCCAGAAAGACAGAGAGAGACAGAAAGCAAGAAACCACCCAACTCGGAAATGGCCAAGCCGCACTCCCTTCTCCTCCATTCTCCTCTGGGGATCTTAGGAACGCACACACACGTGCCCGGCGTGAGTTTAAGCCACCGGTCCAGGACTCAAACCACGGTCGGCTACCTGGGAGTCCACAACATAGCCATTATGCCAATTGCTGCTCTCCAATCGTTTTAATTATAGCCATTCTAGAAGTAAATAGAGATCAGTCAATGAGCACATTTTCATATGATTATTAGCTATTTATAAATCCTCTTTTGTGAGTTGTTAGCTAGTGCCAGTTTTATATTATGTGATTTGTCTTTTTCTTGTTGCTTGGTAGAGTTATTACTTATTAGATTTAAATTCATCCCTTTTTTATTTAGTAGACAGACAACAATATAACTTTTTCTCATGTACAACTTGCTTTGAAATGAAGACATACTGTGAAATGGTTAAATCTAGGAAAATAGTAAGTGCATTACCTTACGTAATTATGTTTCTGGTTACAGCACATAATGTCCACTCTATTTACATTTTTAAAGAATTACTCTTTTATTTTTCTATTGTTATTTACTGTAATATGGGCCGTATGCGCTCACCAGAGAGACAGAGAGAAATGATTAAACAAGCTGGCAGGCCCCAGACTCCGCCTGCCTTTGGCAATATGGGAGTGCAGTGCCTCAACCACCATGTCACCTGCTGGCCCCTCTCCTTACATTTTCCAATTATATAACATATCATCCACTACAGTCGCCTCACTGTACAGTCGAGCTCTTGAAACTTATTCTACTGATTCAACTGTAGTTATATATCATTTAGTCAGGTCTTCCCAATCTGCCACTCCATGCTAGACACCCCAGCCCCTGGTAGTACTGTTCTGCCATCTGTTTCTGTGAGATCAACTTTTTGAGATTCCACGTATGAGTGAGCTGATGTGGTATTTCTGTCTCTGTGCCTGGGTTATTTCACTTGCCATCATGTCCTCCAAGTTCATCCATCTTGTCACAGATGACAGAATTTTCTCCTTTTTTATGGATGAATCGCATTCCTTTGTGTACATACAGCACATTTTCTTCGTCTGTTCATCCATTGATGGACACATAGGTTG
>NW_006208954.1:0-2129 GCF_000334495.1 Tupaia belangeri chinensis | reverse complement strand
TCATCACTGAAATCAGGCAACCAGGCAGATAAAAAGACATAGGGGGTCTGGAACACACCATAAGCCCCCCTCCCTCCTTCCCTCTCCCCTGAGTGTCAGGCCAGCACCTGGGGAGGGAGGGCAGAGGAAGGTCCTGCTGTCGTCCCAGCTCTGGATCTCAGGGTCCCCAGCATGGAGGGCTGTGCTTGGGACCTGGAGAGGACAGACACCAATAGGGTGGAGTGAGGCGGCTAAAGGAGACAACACCCGGAAATTCCCGTCCTGCAGGGCTTTTCCAGAGGTTTCCCTTTCCACTTCAGGGTCTCTCACTGACCTGCCTGCAGACGGTGCCCTTCTCATTTCTGTTTCTAGATCAAGCCCACATTCGCAAATGGGACAGAAGGGAGCCGCTGCCCTCCAGAGGGGCCACACTGTCCAGGGGCCCTCAGAGCTGTGAGTTCTCCTGCTCTCCCTGTGGGCCCCTCCTCACAGACACAGGTGGGGGAGTGCGGTCTGTCAGGAGGAAAACTGTCTTTGAGGAGGGAGTTTAGAGGCCCTTGGACTTCCTGCTCTGGCTCCCTCTTCCTAACCTTCCTTCTCGGAACCCCCTACCTTTCCCTTCCCCCCTGCACCCCCTCCACTCCATTCCCTCCATCCAAACATCTTCCCCCGCCCCGGAAATGTGGAACCAGCAGAGCTCAGCCCCAGGACAGTCTGGGTGCCCCCTGGCTCTCCCCTAGCTGTCTGGATCCCCAAGATCCAGTGTGGCCTCTCAGAGCCCAGGACAAGAAGGCAGTTCCTGCAGCCTCCTGGGACCTGCCCCACCTCTCAGACCAGAAGGGAAGCCCACCAGTGTTTCCCGGGTTACAGAAGATGACAGGCGCTCTGGCCTGTGAGTGCCCAGGATCTGGGTACCCTGGGACCAGGGGCAGGGTCCCCTGCCAGCCAGGGTGTGGTAACAGGCCAGCAGTGGACCTGGGGTCAGCTCTGTGCTGGGAGCTGTTGACCTCTCCCTGCGCCCTGATGTTTCCCTGCTCTGGGACTCCTGCTCTTGAACTTCAGGGTCAGACCAGCAGGAAGCTGCCTGGTGTGAGTTCTGCTGCCAGACCCTGGGAGGCAGCTGTGTGCAATGGCTCTGTAGATTCCCGGGGAGATGCTGCTCCCAGCAGGTAAGAGGGGGCACGTGCAGCCGCCCTGACCTGCTCTTGGGTGATGTCCCTAGGAGAGGGGAGAGCCTAAGATGATCACCTGGTGGTGATGTCAGTACAGTATTCTCCCCTGGCCTGCCGTGTGGCGTGTATCATGCTGGGTAAAATCTCTTTACACACTAAATGATGTGCGATGTATAGCAATTGAATGTGTTAATAATAATAATAATAATGAAATGATTTTAAAAAAAAAGGAAAAGAAAAATAACACATGAGCAGAGGACTGAGGCTTCAGAGAGAGGTGCCCGACAGAGCCTGGGGCCAGGGAGGGCAGAGAGCTCATATCAGAGGGGACAGAGAGAGCCTTCCAAGGGTGGGGAATTCCAGGCCCAGAGTGCTCACCCGGGCACACACCTCTGCAAAACTCAAACGGCACTAACTTTGGGTACATTTCTGCATGGAAATGACACCTCCATAAACTTGGAAGAAAGGGTCTTGGGGGGGGAACATCTGAGAACCTCCCCGCAGTTCAGGTGGTTCTGATGGGGACACTGAGCTTCATGTCATCTCTGGATCCTTTCCCTGCCCAGGGCTACCAGGTTCTGGGACATTTAGGAACCATAATGCTTTTTATTTTATTTTTTTTCATCAGTTTAGAAGTGGGTAAGTGTGGGGAGCCACATGCACCAAAATGGCTGACATGACCTTCATACAAGGACCTTCAAGTATCCTTGTCCCCAGAGTAGACAATTCATCCTGAGACTTCCTCATTCAGGCAGGTCCTCACCCAGGTCTGCGACAATTCCCGCCCCCTCTTCCTACCCTGTGTATAAGAACGTTCTCTGGCCCTCAATAAACGGGTGACTGCATACCATCTTGAGCTGTGACACTGTGTCACTCCCGTGTTGTGACGCTGCGCCAGTTCCAGACCTCCGCTCTCTCACTCAGGCACCCTGTCCGATCGTCCTGCAGGTCGGGACATTCTGGCGCCTGAACAGGGAC
>NW_006208953.1:0-977 GCF_000334495.1 Tupaia belangeri chinensis | reverse complement strand
AAAAAAAAAAAATTATGTAATAATTTCTGTCAGGATAATTTTTCTTTTCTTTTTTTTTTTAAGAGGTTTTTTCTACAGGATGCGTGTGCTCACCAGACAGACAGAGAGAGACAGAGAGATAGAAAGCGAGAAATAACCCTCCAGGGGGGATGGCCACACAACAATCCCTTCTCCTCCCTTCTCCTCTCAGGATTTTGGGCACACACACACACTCGCCTGGCGTGAGTTTAAGCCACCGGATAACCGCAGTCGACTACATGGGAGTCCAGCGACATAGTCATTATGCTAACTGCTGGTCCTCCCTCTTTTTTCTTGATGCTTAGTTTTAACTAGAGTTTTTTTTTTACCTTTATTTCATAGATAATTTAGATAATTGTTAGTTTTGTTTTGTTTTAGGTACTTTTACGTGCTTATATTCAATTGCTACTGTAATAATATCTAGTGGGTAGTTTCAGCCTTCTCTTTAAATTTCCATATGGATATAGTAGTGTTGTTCTTGGGACTTACTCACTTGTAATGGTTACGATGTTGGACTCACACATAGCCTACAGCGTTTCAAGTCCAAGAACGCTGCTTTAAATTCATGCCAAACGCTTCAGCGTGTGTGCCCAAACTCCTGACATGAGAATGGAGGAGAAGAGATTTTTGCAATGGCCAGCCCCCCAGGTTTTTTTTTTTTTTCTCACTTTCTACCTCTGTTTCTCTCTCTCTCCATCTAGTGCACATCCCCATAGTAAAAATGTCCATGAAAGAAAATGTGATGTTCTAATGCATGCTATTTAGTGCATAAAAAAGTAATGACAATTCTCTGTTTATGTTAGAATTAGGTATTAGGCTAAACATAAACAAAACTTTTCTAGTCACTTTATTTTTAAACAAAATTGTAACTAACCAGACTGTAGGTTTTGAATTATGTAGAGTGACGGCTGGCTATTTTAAAAATAGGTTCCCACTAACCCTAAGTATTTCCATAGTGT
>NW_006208952.1:0-1623 GCF_000334495.1 Tupaia belangeri chinensis | reverse complement strand
GTGTTCACAGAGAATTTCTCCTCATTCATTTCAACATAGGCCTGCTTTCCCAGGCTAAATCTGTGAGCTGACCCACTCCTGTCTATCCTCTTCCATGAGCAATTGACAGAGCTCCTGTATTCCCTGATCTTTGTCCTGGCTTCTTCCAAGGGAGGGCCTTAAGGGAAAATTATTTCAAGTGTTCTCTGCTCTTCTAAGCTTCTCAGTGACTTGGTGAAGGTGTTTCTGACTCCTCTATATCCCTCAGCAAATCTAACCCTTGAGTCATCTTGGCAGGGATTCCAGCATCTTAATTACCTTCTCTTTTATATGTGTGTGTGTGTGTGTACATACACACACACGCACCCGCACACTTACACATATATATATATATATATAATTTATTTCTTTCCTCTGTGAATGAGTGAGTGAGTGAGAGAAAGAAAGAGATGCTCTTAAGAGGGTATTCAAGCTGTGATCTATCCCCAGTTTCAGCCATCCCCCAATCATGAGCACATATGTACCTAGTGTATTAAAGGAGGTCTCTGGACACAAACCCAGAACCTTCCCATGTAGGTCAGCCTTTCAGGGCATTGTGCTACCATTGTGCCACCATTCAGCCTTTTGTCTTGTACACATTTTTATCTGATCTGTCTTCAGTTTTGCAGCTAAATCTAGCAGTAATGTTAAAGAACTTACACTTAAAAAAAAAAGAAAGAAAAATCCTCAGAGACCAGGAGCCTGATCCCCAACCTCCAGACCTCTTTTGTCATGACAAAAATATACTAGAGTTTTTGACTTTTCAGTTCAGACCCTGTTGGAACCTCTTTGAACTCCACCATTCATCTCTAGAAACTACTGAATACAACAAGAGGCCACAGGCATGCTGACATCTGCTCATCAACAAGCCAGATATGAAGGTTTCAATTTCCTTTCTTATTTAATTTATTCCCAGGCAGCTCTCATCCCACCTTTATAAGGCAGTTCTTCTTCTATAGGTCAAAGTACTAAAGCTATTCTCTATTATTAACCTGGTTGCAGGTTTGCTTCCAGTTATGCATACCCCACATGCCTCTTCCTCAACCTCCTATCATCACCTGCCCCATCACCTCTTCCAGAGGAAATTCAAGATCATTGCTTTTTCTCAAAGCCCTACACTTCCTAGAAGCTTCTAAGCTCATTCTTGCCTGGATTAGCCTTCACAGTGCTAAACATTAGGTTGTTGGAAAAGTCAAGAAGCATTTTTTGCATAGAAAAGCATGACGTTTCCAACGACAAAATATAAACCTTCCAATATGCTTGGCATTCATTGATTTCCTCATGACAATGTCTCAACTACACTTCTATCAGAAGTGACCCTGATGTGATGTCAGGGGCTGGCAGTGACTCTGTGGTAATGCAAGGAGATTCATATGTGAAAGGTCCTGGGATTGCTTACCAAAACTTACCAAAACTTCCTGGAGCACACTGGACATGTAAGTCTATGCTTGTAACCTGGGTCAGCTGACAAAAGAGGTGGATTGTGGCAAGAGAACTCTAATGGGAGTGCCTGTTTCTCTCTCTCTCTCTGTGTGTCTCCTAAAAGAAAAGAAAAATGACTTTATTGAACTTTATTCATTTTATTTTCTTATTTATTTATTTATT
>NW_006208951.1:0-540 GCF_000334495.1 Tupaia belangeri chinensis | reverse complement strand
TTCTCTCCTATGTGACTCCTCTGATGTACAGAGAGGTCTGAATTCTTGAAAAATGTTTTCTTACATTGTTTACACTTATAAAGCTTCTCTCCTGTATAATTTCTCAAATGGTCAGTAAGGGATGCGTTCAAACAGAATAAATTCGTATATTGTTTTAGCTACAAATTTTCTCTCCAGTAAGAATTGTCTCATGTATAACAATAGTTGAAAGCTTAGGTGATTTCTACACATCATAAGGTTTTACTTCTTTGTAATTTCTCTAGTTACTATAATTTTTACTTCTGAAAAAAGGATTTATTTATGTTTTTATGTTTATAGGTGTTTCCCTTATGTGCACTCACTGATGAAAAACTAGATTTTAATTCTACAATAATAATTCCTCTTCCTCTTATGAAGAGTAATCTTCCACTCTGTGTTTAAAATCTATTGTATAAATTATTTTAAAAAATAATTTTTGACATTCTCTGCATTTATAGTGTGCATCACATGTATCTTCTCATCTTCAGCTTAATGAGACAGACATTTTGTAAAATGGTTTCT
>NW_006208950.1:716935-737606 GCF_000334495.1 Tupaia belangeri chinensis | reverse complement strand
GCCCTCTAAGTTGCTATTAAATATTTACACATCTTTTCTACCCAAACATTATATGACATAACTCATTTTATTTTATAAATAATGTAGACACTGCTCAGTACTGATATGTTACTCCACATTATGATTTTTTTTTTTTTAATAAAGATTTTTGCTGTAGGGTGCACGCACCTGCAGGAGAGACAGAGAGGCAGAAAGCAAGATATCACTCCCCAGGGGAACACCCATGCCACAATCCCTTTTCCTCCAGTGTCCCTTCAGGAATTTGGACACACAAGTGCTGCGCACACGTTCCTAATGTCCCTTCAGGAATTTGGACACACAAGTGCTGTGCAAACCTTCCTAATGTGAGTTTTAAGTTGCTGCGTCTGGGACTCAAACTGTGGTCAACTACATATGAGTCCAGCAATGTAACAAATATGCCATCTACTGGTCACACTCCACATATGATTTTTAGTTAAATTAGAAGTAGAATTTACTGTTAGAATGTTTTTTACTATTAGAATTTTTTTCTATAAATTGAAGGTTAGCTGTAAAATGAGAATATAGAAGTTAAAACAGGTTTTTGGAACCAGCAGTTGACATAATGCCTATGTCACTGGACTCCCATGTAGTTCACCACAGTTCGAGTTCCGGACCCAGTGTCTTAAACTCACACTGGGTGCGTGTACGTGTGTGTCCAAGATCTTAAGAGGAGAATGGAAAAGAAGGGATCGCGGTGTGGCCATCCTGCCTAGGGGGTGATTTCTCGTTTTCTGTCACTGTATCTCTCTCTGTCTTTCTGGCGAGCACATGTGCCATACAGCTAAAACCTCTCAAAAAAAAAAAAAAAAAGTTAAAACAAATTTTTAATGTCAAATGTCCCTTGAATTCTTATTTCTTGGTTTAAAATAAATCTTATTGCTAACACCACAATCATTTGAAAATTTACTATTTTTAACCTTTATAATGTTTGGTTATATTACTTTCATTTAAGTCAAAATTAAATGTTCCCATGAAATTAAAATCAAACCACTGTATAAAACGTTTAGCAAATGTGGTCAAATATTGTGTTTGAGTCCTGTTATATTTACAATCTTATTTGATTAGGGCCACATAATAATCTTGGGACATGGGCCAATAGTTTAAATAAATATTCTTTCTCAGGGACTTATACCTCAGAAAAAAAAATTTGTTTCATATTGTCTACACAAGAAGTTTCCTTACATATAGCTGTCACTACTCATACAAATAATTTATTTTTAATAGCAATATATTCTATATTATCTTAGCATAACATATTTAATTAAATTGAATATAATAAAATCCTTTAATTATAGCTTTAAGAGGTTATTTTTAACATTCTTTTAATTATTAACAGTAGATAAATAAGTTAGGAATATATGTGTTTCTGATGCTTTAAACAAATTAGTTAATTTCACATTTAAATACAAAATAAAAAAAACTATAGGGGCTATCTTAATAACGAATGAATTTGTAGACAAAGATATACTCATAAATTGAAATGTTTGATTTTCTTTATTGAATCTTGATTGTCAAATTAATTAATAATCCCAAATTGAGATAGAATAGCAACATATTAGCAGATTGGATTTACCTTTTCAGCTTTGCTAAAGTTTCTTCTTCCTCTTGAAGTTTTTATATTTTCTGAATATTTAAGTAGGTTAAGAACTCAATCATCTTTTAACAAAAGCTGAGCTTAGTCTGAGAACAACAAGGAAATAGTCTCTTTTTCCCCCCAGGGATAGTTCTTCTCCCTTGTCACACCTAAACTGATAGCCGACTGCTCCAGTTTGCAATTAATTTGGTGTGTTTCTCCAAACAATTCCTTCATGACAGACCAGACTTTCCTGTAGTCTTGTCATGGGATGTAAGATCACACAATAGTCATTACTCAAATATAGTCAAAGCACTAATGCTCGAAAATATTCTTTTTTAAATTTATAATAGAGTGAAGAGATAAAGAGATAGAGAGACAGGGAGAAAAGAACCCCCTTACACCCTAGTGGGTATGGCCACAATATTTCTTTTCCCCATTCTCCTCTACTGGGTTGGGACTCTAACCGCATTGTTGGCCATGTAGGATGCAGCAGCAGAACTACCCTGCCACGTGCAAACCCAGAAAAACACATTCTTAATTCTCAGATTTTACTTGCAAGAAACTAATCAAATTCTTTCTTTAGGGATTCCTTCTGTTAATTTCTTACCTGTCTTACTTTATAACTCTTCTGAATAAGATTTTTCAATAAACTGTGTGTCTCTTTTCTTATTTATTTATTTATTTTTTTAAGAGAGGTTTTGCTATACGGCATGTATGGTCGCTCACCTGAGAGACAGACAGAAGTGAGAAACCACCCCCTGGGGGGATGGGCATGAGACAATCCCTTTCCCTCCATTCTCCTCTCAGAATTTTGAGCATACATTGAGTGTGAGTTTCAAGCCACTGCGTCTGCGACTCGAACTGCAGTCAGACATGTGAGAGTCCAGCGAAGTAACAGTTATACCATCTGCTGATCCTGTGTGTCTCTTCTTAACATCATCTGAATATATTCTGTTTATTTTTTCACCTTTAAGGGAGACTAGATTGCTTTGTAGAAGTAGACATTTCAAAGTCAAAGGCTATTCTGTGTTACAAAAAAAGTAAGATTACTTTATTCAAAGTGTAAGGTTCTCTCAGACACCATGGGCAGCCCTAAATAAACAAACCTATTTCAAAAAGTAAGATTACTTTATTCAAAGTGTAAGTTTCTCTCAGACACCATGGGCACCCCTAAATAGACAAACCTATTAAATGAATGCATTTTCTAAGACAGGATTAATGACACAGGTATGATCTGCAAATATTTTTAAATGCTTATTTCTCTTTGCAATATTTGATAATTTAACATTTTTCAGTTAGCTGTCTTTGATGCATTTTATAAACAGAAACTTATAAAATGAATCTAACGTTTTCAGCCCCTTTTACCCTAATTTTTTACTCATTTGTTTATTTCCCATGAGGAAAAATGCAAGGCAGAGAAAGAGGCAGAGAGGAGATGGAGGAGCATCCTAACAGAACAGAATCTTTGTACTTCAATCCAACACTGGGCTCAGCCATCCAGGATCATGGGGACATGGACCCACCTAGCCTATATAGGGAGACCTGGAGAACTGAACCTGGGATCTTCACATATGGGTTCTGCATCACAGAGCATTGTTTCTCCACAGTAAAAATCACTGGATAATTGATAATTGCTTTAGTTTTCCATAAGTTTTATTTTCATTTCAATGTGCTCATGTTTATGTAACTGACACATTTTCAGTGTCATGTGTCCTGCTCATCTGTGTTGTATATAAGGTATATTTATCAACTTTTTCCCTCAGATTTTTTTTTTTTTTTTTTTTTTTTGCTGGCTGAAGAGTCAGAGAGATAGAGAGACAGAAAGGGAGAGTGAGAAAGAACCCCACACCCCAAGGAGGATAGCCACAAAATTTATTAGGGGAAGTGAGAAATCACTCCCAGAAGGAATGCCCATACTGTAATCCCCTCTTCTCCAATTTCTCTGTATTGAGACATGTACACATATGAGCCTGGTGTGATTTTTCAAGCCGCCAGATCCAGGTCATGTGAGTTCTGCATTTGGTCATGTGAGTCCAGCTGGTCTCTCCCTCAGCACATTTAATCTTATGGGGGTGGCAGGTAGCATGGTGGTTGAAGGTACTGGACTCCCACATGGCAGACAGTGGTTTGAATCCCATACCTGGTGGTTTGTTTTTTCACTTTCCCTATCTCTCTCTCTCTCTTCTCTCTTGATCTCTTTCTCTGTCCCTCTTCGCTCAAAATTTAAAAATATATATAAATAAATAGCATTAAAGAAAATAATTCTTTAAAAAAATTCCTATCCAGGGGGTGACACTGTCTTTCAGTTCTTTCACTGTATTTACATTTACATGGCACAGAATAGACCCTGAAATAAGTTAGAACTTTCAGTCATTTTTTGTTACGGGGAAGGACTCTTGGACATTTCCTACAATATCTACTAGCAAATGAGGATGCTCAGTGATTAGTTACTTCCTTAATAAATGAGAATATATTAGACTTTGTATCTCAGCTCCATCTTTTTCTCTTTAGAGCTACTTTTAGAGAGGGTTTATCTAGTTTGTTCTCTGCTATGTGCTATAAAGCTTGCCTCTTTGAGAAAAGTTTACAATTGTCCAGAGTTGTCACTAACTTGGTGGGTAAGTTTTCCTTCATCAGGATTGAAAAACTTCAAACCTTTCTAGCTATATATTTTAAGTCTTATTCTCCAATTTTCATATTTTGACCAATGATACTGATAATTCACCACTAAAAATCCAATGTAATGTCAATATTCTCAATGTAATCAAATGCACTGACCATTGATCATCCTAACTACTCTTTCTTTACATGATGTTTCCTAACTTTAATGTAGTTATCACCATTGTTATTATTTGATCATCATTATTATTGATCAGGAGGAAATATAGCATTAGTGGTTACATATCTGCCATTTCTCCTTCTTTCTTTTGAACAAAGTAGGAAAATGTTTATTTTTTTCAGACAATATGCTGGGTTAAGGAAAACAAAGTTTAATCATCTTTTTGTGAAAAGTAAAATGTAGGGGGAACCAGCAGTTAGTGTAATGGCTATGTCGTTGGACTCTCACATAGTCGACCGTGGTTCACGTCCTGGACCCTGTGGCTTAAAACTCACGCCAGGCATGTGTGCGTGCGTGCCCAAGATCCTGAGAGGAGAATGGAGGAGAAGGGATTGCAACGTGGCCATTCCCCCTGGGGGGTGATTTCTCGCTTTCTGTCTCTATGTCTCTCTCTGTCTGTCTGGAGAGCGTATGTGCTGTATAGCAAAAACCTCTCCAACAAAAGAAAAAAAAAAGAATATTACCATGCATGTTATCATCAACCAATAATTTTTTATTTCTTGTTTTTTATATATTTTGTTTTTCCCTCCCCTGCCCCTTAATTCCCTACCTCTCACCCTCTGCCAGCTCCCTCCCTTCTCCCACACTGTCTCTGGTATGTACAGTTGTTTTCCCTGTCACTTTTTTTCACATTTTATTAATTCACTAAAAATCTTAATTTATTTAAAGACTTTCAATAGAAAGCACTGCTGATATGTACATATTTATGAATGCGTGTCTGTCCTTAGTAAGTGAGTAAAGTGAACATACTATAAAGTAACACCTCGCTGGAGCTATATAGCTTACTGCTGTCATTAAATAGGTATTAATAGGTATTTCAATGCATTTTTTAATTTAAAAAAGTTTTAGTTTTAATAGATCAAAATCAAAAAATGTTAAGAGAAATTTGCTTAAAGCTTAAAGCTGGTAAAAAAAGATTAGGATTCAGTTCAAATAGTAGGTAGATGAACCTATCAACAGTTTAAGAGAAGACAAAACTCCTTAAATTTGGAGGGGAGGCAGTGGTGGTGGAAGAGGTTCGGAGGCTTATGGCGGCTCCGGGTCGGAAGCTTGCCTAACGCGCCGCTTAGGTCTGGGAGCCCTTGACAGGATTCACAATGACCTCCTTTCAAGAAGTTCCTTTGCAGACTTCCAACTTTGCCCATGTCATCTTTCAAAATGTGGCTAAGAGTTATCTTCCTAATGCACACCTAGAATGTCATTACACCTTAACTCCATATATCCATCCACATCCAAAAGATTGTGTTGGTATATTCAAGGTTGGGTGGAGTACTGCTCATGATTATTACACATTTTTATGGTCCCCTATGCCTGAACATTATGTAGAAGGATCAGCAGTCAATTGTGTACTAGCGTTTCAAGGATATTACCTTCCTAATGATGATGGAGAATTTTATCAGCTCTGTTATGTTACCCATAAGGGTGAAATTCGTGGAGCAAGTACACCTTTTCAGTTTCGAGCTTCTTCTCCAGTTGAAGAGTTGCTCACCATGGAAGATGAAGGAAATTCTGACATGTTGGTGGTGACCACAAAAGCTGGTCTTCTTGAGTTGAAAATTGAGAAAATCATGAAAGAAAAAGAAGAACTGTTAAAATTAATTGCTGTTCTGGAAAAAGAAACAGCACAACTTCGAGAACAAGTTGGAAGAATGGAAAAAGAGCTTAACCATGAAAAAGAAAGATGTGACAAATTGCAAGCAGAACAAAAGGATCTAACTGAAGTCTCACGAAGTTTAAAAATGGAAAATGAGGAGTTTAAAAAGAGATACAGTGATGCTACATCCAAAGCTCTGCAGCTTGAGGAAGATATTGTGTCAGTGACACATAAAGCAATTGAAAAAGAAACAGAATTAGACAGTTTAAAGGACAAACTCAGGAAGGCACAACATGAAAGAGAGCAACTTGAATGTCAGTTGAAGACAGAAAAAGATGAGAAGGAACTTTATAAGGTACATTTGAAGAATACAGAAATAGAAAATACTAAGCTTGTGTCAGAGGTCCAGACTTTAAAGAATTTAGATGGTAACAAAGAAAGCATGATTACTCATTTCAAAGAAGAGATTGGCAGACTACAGTTCTGTTTGGCTGAAAAAGAAAATATGCAAAGGGCTTTTCTGCTTACAACAAGTAAAGAAGATACATTTTTTTTTAAAGGAGCAACTTCGTAAAGCAGAGGAACAGGTTCATGCTACCTGGCAAGAAGTTGTCTTTCTGGCTAAGGAACTTAGTGATGCTGTGAATGTGCGAGATAAAGCAATGGCAGATCTGCATACTGCACGGTTGGAAAATGAGAAAGTAAAAAAGCAGTTGGCTGATGCAGTGGCAGAACTTATGAATGCTGTGAAAAAAGATCAGGAAAAGAATGATACATTGGAACATGAACTGAGGAGAGAAGTCGAAGATCTGAAACTTCGTCTTCAGATGGCTGCAGATCACTATAAAGAAAAAATTTAAGGAATGCCAGAAGCTCCAAAAACAAATAAACAAACTTTCAGACCAATCGACTAATAATACAAAGAAAATTGGGAATCAGCAAAAAGTGAATGATGTTTCAATAAACACAGACCCAGCTACTTCTGCCTCTACTGTAGATGTAAAGATACCATCTTCTGCAGTGGATACTGATTTTGACATGGTAACTAAGGGGCAAGTTAGTGAAATGACCAAAGAAATTGCTGACAGAACAGAAAAATATAATAAATGGAAACAACTCTTGCAGGACGAGAAAATAAAATGCAATAAATATGCTGATGAACTTGCAAAAATGGAGCTGAAATGGAAAGAACAAGTGAAAATTGCTGAAAATGTAAAACTAGAACTGGCCAAAGTAGAGGACAAGTATAAATTTCAATTGGCAGAGAAAGACAAAGAAATAAATGGTCTGACTTCTCATTTGGAAAAGCTCTCCCTGGAGAAGGAACTTAAAAGGAGTATAGAAAATCAAGCAGAAAGGAAAATGGAAGATCAGAATTTCTAGAGTACTCAGCAGGCATCACAGTGTCTCAGTCCGTGCTCAGAGCAAAATGGTCATGTCTCTGCATTGCCAAATGCACAACCAGTTCTGCAATATGATGGAGCAGATGGTGCTTTTTATCCAGGTGAAATCCAAAGGCCACCTGTGAGAGTCCCTTCTTGGGGACTGGAAGACAATGTTGTCTGCAGCCAGCCTGCTTGAAACCTTAGTTGGCCTGATGGTTTAGAAGACCTTGAGAATAGCAAAGAGAATGTGCCCACTGCTTCTGATCCTTCAACTCAGCATTTACGTGGGCACGAAACAGTCTTTTGCTTTGATTCCAGCTTTGAAGTTCATAAGAAGTGTCCTCTCTGTGAATTAATGTTCCCTCTCAACTATGATCAGATCAAATTTGAAGAACATGTTGAAAGCCACTGGAAGGTGTGCCCAATGTGCAGCGAGCAGTTCCCTCCTGACTATGACCAGCAGGGGTTTGAAAGGCATGTTCAGACTCATTTTGATCAGAATGTTTTAAATTTTGACTAGTTACTTTTTGAGTTAATTCAGTTTAGCAGTTTAAAAAATCACCTTAAATAGACCACTAAGGAGACCATGAGGTGTCATTTTATGCGCCCTCTGCTGCACTTTTATGACCAAGAGCTACTTTGATGTTAATAGGATCAGGATTGATCTTTGGCTTATCAATAAATATAATTTTAACCTCTGTTAATTTTACTTGCTTTAAGAGGTGTTCTTGTGTGTTTATATCTTTATTTATTCTCTAGTTTGCAAAATTGTATGAGTAACGGATATGGGGATCATTTTAATGTTACTGCACTGAAAAAGTATGTATGTATTAGTGTAGTGTGCTAGATTATTTAGCAGAATATTTACAGGTTTCTGTTGACCTCATTGATTGAGCATGACTACTAAACATTATGTAATAAAAAGCATTTATCCTGAAAAATAAAAACTCCTTAAATTTGGAAATCAAAGCATTGAAGAAAATCAGTAATGTTTTAGTCTAAAGTAAGAATATTCTATTTCACTAGTTTAGACACAAGTAATTAATCTCTTTTCTATTGAACTTGTGGTCTGATCTTTCTATTAAACTCTGAAAGTTAACATTCAACTCCAGACTTGTCTCTACCGTTAGGCTGGCCATTCTCTTGGTTGTTTCTTGTACTCTTATTTTTGTGTGTCCAATTTTAGTTTTCCTGGTATAGCATTCCCTTCAGCACTTCTTGGAGAGCTAGTCTGATGTTGATAAATTTTTTAGGATTTGTTTATATGAGTTTTTTTTTTTCATTTTTTCCTAAATGAAAGATAATCTTACTGGGTATAGTATTCTGGTTTGAAATTGTTTTTCACTTAACACTTTGAATGTATTTTCCCAATTCTTTCCTTGCTTTCATTGCTTCTGATAAGAGTTCTGATGTTAGCCTTATGGGATATCCTTTGAAAGTGACTTGATATTGCTCTATTGCCAATTTTAATATTTTCTCTATGTGGTTTTGGTCAATATGGCTATGATGTGCTTTTGGGATGATCTTCTTGGGTTGATTCTACATGGGGTCCTTTACAATTCTTGGGTCTGGATATTTGAGTGCCTCTCTAAATTTGGAAAATTTTCTTCCAGTATTTCATGGATTAGATTATCAATGCCCTGCTTAGTTTCTTCACTTTCTGGGATACCAATGATCCAGATGTTTGGGCTATTAATGGTAACTCATATTACTCCTATGTTATCAAAATCCCTGAATGGGGCCAATCAGAACTCAAATATAGATGGCTACTGATTGTCTTATCTTGGCTCCTGGCTAGACTGGAGAGCAGGAGGCTGAAGTCTGAGCAGAGGGTCTTAAGTGGTCAAAATCCAGGACACTTGTTAATAAGCTAAATACTTTAGTTAATCATTGAGTTACATGATAAAGATATTCCTGTTTTGTCAACTCGGTATTTCAAATATCTTAATTTTATTATATTAGATTTTTACATTTTTCTTTTCTCTCTTTAATTTAATTTAATATTTATTTATTTAGAGAAAGAGAGACAGGTATTCTCAATAGGTCATTTCTGTTGCAATTCTTCCACCAGCCTTGCAGCTAGCCAGGATCACAGATTCACTTGGAGTTTTCTGGTGGGTCCAGGTGCAACTGAAAGCCCTCCCATCTGGCATCCAGAACTGTGAAATAACCCCTACAGCCCACACTGCAATAGCTGTTCCTCTTGCACTTTTTATGGTTAAAAACAAAAACAAAACAAATCTTCAACATCATAAATAGATCAAGAAATTAATTATAAAACATCTATTTCATTTTATTTATAGAATATATTAATAACACAATTTAAAATTTCCATTCACTTAACATTTTTTCCTTTTCTAACAAATTTGTTTAGAACAAACACCTTTACAAGTAGTGGTCAAGTGAATGGACCAGTGTCTGTATTATAATAGGAATTCAATAAGTATTTGTGAATAAAATAATGATAAAATTAGTAGAATTATGTATATTTAAAAACATAAGTTTAAAAATCTTTAAGTCACTTTTATAAGTGATTAAATTCATGAATTCATTAATTCATCACTTCTTAAATGAACGTATGTATTTATGCAAGAATTAACCTCAGAAGACTAATATTTTACTCTAATAAACTTTGTGTTAATAAAACAAATGCATGTAGTAAATTTTTGATTAACAGTGTAAAAATAATTTTTATAGTCATTTATGTTTCTGAAATATATGCATGTGTATATTTATATTAATATATAGAAGAGTAAAAATAGGTTGTTTTGTCAGATAACTAATGTCTTGATTTCTCTTGAGATTCAATAAGAAATAGCATAGTTAGGAAACATTCTGATGCTGAAGACTATATTTTCCCCAATGCAAGAGAAACAAATTACAATTTTCAAAGGGATTCATCAACCTAAAACAAAACAAAATTCCTGGAGAATCCTGATTTCTTTACCATATGTTCATCAGTTTTCTCTTTGGGTAGTCATTGCTCATGGTACTTATTCTTTCAGTAATAATTGCTCTGTGCACTCTTTGAACTCATTAAAAGATACACCAAAAATAATTGTTAATGAGACGCATTGGAAATTCACTAAATAATCTCTCTCAAAAGGTGGAAGGAACTTTTGGCACTGCAAATTTGCTGATAAAAGCGGTAAAATAATGCTTTCAAAAACAGTATATGATCACCTTTAGTGCCATGTTTTCTTATGCAACAAAATAGTTAAAGGTTTATCATTAAGTTGTTTGTATTTTTGTTCCAAAAGATTTATCATTACAGATGGAATTTTTATATCTTCTTTTATATCAATAATGATCCAGAGCAAACTAGATAAGTAGTTTCCAGGGACTTAATTACAATTGCAATTCAAATTTAAGAATAAATTGGAATCCTATGGTCAAGCTTCATAAATAGAAATTTAAATGGCATAAAGACAATGTTGCCTACTGTCACCAATTTTGGTTAAAAAGAAAACAATACACTATAAGATGCAGCTAATAGAGAAAAAAATAAAATAAAAAAGTTAAAGCGTGTAAGAAATAGACTCGTGTAGAGGCAAAATGACAAATTATGGGAACAATACAAAATTTGGAGTCACTGAATTTGGGATCAATATTTGAAAATTTGTTACATTTCCTCAGCAATGGAGAAAATACTGATCATTAATTAAAGAAAGACATTTATAATATACAATATTCATATGAAAATATATCTAAAACTGATACTCAATTTTATGAAGAAAATTTTAAAAATTTATTTAGCAATATAAATGAAATAACACCATGCTTATGAGAATGACTCTTGAAAAGACTTTTTTTTTTTTTTTTGAGAGGTTTTTGCTATAGGGTGTGTGCGCTTGCCAGAAAGAGAAGTCAGAGACAGATAAAGAGAGCAAGAAATCACCCAACAGGGAAATGGCCACACTCCAATCCCTTCTCCTCCATTATCCTCTTGGGACCTTGGGCATGCACACACATGCGCCCGGCGTGAGTTTAAGCCACAGGGTCTGGGACTCGAACCGTGGTTGACTACATTGGAGTCCAGCATCATAGCCATTATACTAACTGCTGGTCCCAAAAAGATTTTTTCTTTTAAACTGGTGTAAAACAACTTAGTTGCAAATTTAAAAAAAAAAAAAAAAGTGTTCTCAACTGAAGCAATAAACTAGGTGTACAGTTTCTGAAGAATTACCCAGAATAGAGTCGAGTCATTCCTGAAGATGTAGTGAGCAAGTATACATTAATGCCATTATACAGGATGGCTTTTCAATGAAGAACTAATGTTGACTGATGATCACAAGACAGAGCCCAGAAACAGGTTCAACATGAATGAAAATTTAAATCTCCTTTAGTTCCCATAACATGTCATGTTATCTCTTTACAAGAATCTATTCTTATACATTTATAAATTCTGTTTCTACTTTTGATTTTCGTCTTCTAACTCCAATCTCAATGAATTATTGCTGTGTTACCTAGAACTGGTGACATTAGGACCATATTGTCATTTACATGACTTAAGTGAATAACTTAAACTTCTGTTTATCAATCTTGATCATTCCACACATACAGAAATTTTCTATATCGTAGGGTATCACTGAAAAAAATGAAGAACATATATTAAAAAACAAAACAAGGTAAATATGCCATCTGATTTTTTTAAAAAGTTCATGCCACATATAATACATAAGCATTATTTGAGATGTATTAAAAATTAAATATCTATCATCTTATTATTCTAGGAAAAACTATGAAACGTCTCACTATAAAAAATATTATTTGGGCCAGCTTGTGGCTTGGTGTTTAAGCAGCTGAATTCCAAATGGCCCAAATGCCATCTGGCAAATTATAAAACAAACATGTTAGCAAAGTCGAGACCTGAGGTATTATGTTGTGGGGACACGTTAAGAGAGAGAACCTGAGGTGTAGGGACATGTTCTGAGCAAACACCACCTGTCCTTTTGGGGTTTGGCAGAACCTTGCAACTTGTCTTTTCCTTGACCTTTGCTGCAGACAGAGCAAGGGTGGAAATTACTAGGGGTGTGCCAACGGACACATCTGATGGACTTCAAGAAACATCTTAAAGGAGGAGAAGGGATTGTGGAGTGGGGATCCCCCCGGGGGGGTGATTTCTCACTTTCTGTCTCTCTGTCTCTCTCTGTCTGGCAGGCGCATGCGCCCTATAGCAAAAACCTCTAAAATATAATAATAATAAAATAATCACACATTTCCTTTAGAAAAAAAAAAGAAACATCTTGAAAACATTAGTATAGTCTAATCCCTGCTCTGCATCTGAAAGATTCCTTAGCCTTCACTGGGTGTGGTGGTACACTCCTTATGGAGAAATTCTTCCCCACACATAACAGGTAGGTTTCTCTGTATTAGAAAAGAAGATGAAACTTCCTCTTGATGGAATTATCACCAAGGGATACACCTAGCCCAGTATGACTAAGTCCTTATAGATTTGTTAACTGTTTCTTATTGTCTGTAACCTGGCAACCAATCTATGAAGTGTCATGAAACATACATGTGTAATGTCTCCTTGTACTATAAATAAAGAGGCCCAGTTTGTCTGGGTGGCTCAAGCGGCTCAAGCAGCTAAAGCAGCACCTCAAGTACTGCATGAAGTTGCTTGGGCTACCTAGGTTCAGGCTGCCTGTGTCCATTTCAACTCTATGTCTTTGTCTTATTCTTTCCAATTCCCCAGTCCTGGCAAGATGGAGGGCTTTCTCTTTCTCATCCTCTTTCTCTTCCTCACCAGCAGCCCTCTGATCATGATTCAGCTAGACCCAAGCCCTGGGGCGGATGCCAACATTATGTACTGTTGTTTACTGTAACTATGAAAAAAAAATTTTTTAAGAGGTTTCACAGGGCGCGTGCACTCGCCAGACAGACAGAGAGAGACAGAGAGACAGAAAGCGAGAAATCATCCCCCAGGGGGGATGGTCATGCCGCAATCCCTTCTCCTCCATTCTCCTCTCGGGATCTTGGGCATGCACGCACATGCACCCAGCGTGAGTTTTAAGCCACCGGGTCCAGGACACGAACCGTGGTTGACTACGTGGGAGTCCAGCGACATAGCCATTAAACTAACTGCTGGTTCCCTGAACAATAAAAATTTTAAAAAGTGCTACATTTTAAAGTGGCGCATATCCCTGCCCTATATACAATCATGTCATTTCTGGGAATCTACCTGGATAGACTCTCACAGGTGCACTGTGTGACATTAGGAACTTTCATAGTCAAATTGATCATGACAAAAGTTAACAAACAATTTAGTTATAGTGCTATACAGAAAAAGATTTCTACAAACTGAAATTAGAAAGTGCAGAAAAATATATGAATATGAAAGGATGCTAGAAATATTGAGTTCACAAAAACACAAGCAATATAGAGACAAATTTTTTGCTGTCACATTTACAATGTTCAAAGGTGTTTAAAACTGGCTTTATAAAACTATACTTTTAGGGACACAAACTATAAAATTGAAAGTTATGGAATAAAAACTGCAAAAGAATAATTTTACTGTCAGAGAAGGAAGGCAATGGAGTTGATTACAAGAACTGAATATTGGCAATACTCAAAGTTCTTTGTAATTTATTTAATTTGGATGGTGGATTTATATGTATTTATTTATTTATTTTCTAACTTACATATTTGGTACATTTTTTAGAATAAACTATTTTATATAGCAAATATAAATAAGTTTAAAATCCTATTTTTTTAAAGAAATGAAAAATAATAGAGAAAATTTTGAGAACTTAGTAATTCTCTTAGTGATACCAAAGATCACCACCTATTTCAGTGATTTGCTAGAAGGGTTCACTGAACCCACAAAACCTATTATAATTGTGATTATCATCCACTACAACTAAAGACTGTAAGTCAGTTATCCAAGTGGTCTTAGAGTAAGCCAGTTCATCAACATTTTTTGCTTGTAGCTTTAGGAATGAGTATAGAATGTACTAGGAGTGGGCCTTCCTGAGACAAGAGAGAGACAGTCAAAACAGTCTGGACTCAGTTCCAGTTCCAGAATATGCCCCTAGGCTTTGTCCTAATTCATCATATTTCCCTAGGATATATTGATAAAACTAAAGTGAGTTGCTTTCCAGGGTCTTTCAGCTGTGGAGCAATTGAGCATGAGCAGTTAAGCCTCAATTCACCTTTTGCTTCTTTTCCTGAGTTTTGGGAGACTAGCTAGCAATGAATCTATGGTTCTGTTGTCCTTGCTGCCTCTCTGTAAGTAATACATCCTTTCATAGTGTGTGTGTGTGTGTGTGTGTGTGTGTGCATTTGTGTGCACGTTATGTCCCACTGGACTCAGACAAATTGGTAGCTAGTGCATAGTATTTCATTGAGGGTCAATCACATACCAAGAATCTATCCATAGTTACTTAATCTCTGGTCACCCCAGCCCAGAGTTTAAACTGATACAACATAGCTGAAAGTCCCAGGTATAAAACAAACAAACAAACAAAATTTGCATTCAACATAAATCACATTAGTCTAAATTACTGACTTGGGTCCACCTATACAAAGATGCTCTTACTAGATTGGATATTCCAAAGTTCCAGAGTTCATCTCTCAGAGCTGATCAGGGTTAGTATTGGGGAGCTTTGGAATATACAGAATTTGGGCAAACCAGGTCCCTAGAGTTAATCCCTCACTGCAGAATACTAATATAAAAAATTGGTGGTAATTGTCGTTACCTAATTGCAGTTTGGCTCTTCAGTTTTGTCAGTGCTGAAGAGGAATGCATCTTGAATACACAAGTTAATTGTTCTTTTCATAAATTTGATTAGCTGATTCCTTCTGTTTATTACTACCATTTGAGATAGGTCCTCTTATGGTATAGAATATGGTATCCTCTATGTAGCTTTTACTCTGTGTACTTCTTTTTCCATCTTGTTACCCCACAAGAGAAAAGGAAAACTTCCATAATCATTTTGCTTTTGCTTTGAAGTTGAAGCAAAACATGTTTAGCATCTTGTCTCTAAATTTGTAAATTCTAGGGATAAAAAAAGGTAGTTTGTTTTTCACTATCCCCTAGACCACAACTTTTTGCTATACTGAAGAAAGAACATAACATGTAAATATGAAAAATTACATGACATATTTGTGTGAGGCCAGTTATGTAGGAGTATGGTGCGATACTAGCATGGAAACACATTAGTTTGAAGCCTGTGTTTCTGGGGCCAGTAAATGGTACAGTGGTTAAGGCTCAGGATTCCCACATGGTCAACTGTGGCTTGAGTCCCAGACCCAACAGCTTGAAAATCATGCCAGATGCATGTGTGTGCATGTCCAAAATTCTGAGGGGAGACTGGAGAAAAAATATATTGCAGTGCGACCATCCTCCTGGGGCTGATTTTTTCACTTTCTCTCTTTCTGAAGTGTGCCCTATAGTAAAACTCATAAACAAACAAACAAACCCTGCATTTCTTGCCACCTAAAAGATGCAATATGTTGACAAGCTGTTTTCAATTTTGGCCACTACATTAATTTTCTGTGTGAGCGAATATTTGGTCCATTTAGTAGCTCCTATTAAGGGTTGACCATTTGTACAAGATATGAAATACCAAGAAAATGTTTTCTAGATTACAATATGAGAATGTAAGAAGTTATATACTTCAGTCCTTTCCTTATAGTGGTTCCTGAATTGTAGCTGGCATGTGTAGAGTAAATCTTTCAAGATTTAAAATAAATCAAATGTTTTCTTTCTACAAATGTATCTTTTCTTTTTTCTGTTTTTCTTTCATTTATTTATCTTTTCCAAGAAATAAACATTTTCTTGTTACTTGGTCTGATTGAAATACAATACCTGGAACGCCTTTCCTTGTCCAAATTTTTTTAAGTTTTGTTTTTTTGGTTTTTTTTTTTTATGTAAGGAAGAGAGAAAGATAAATAAAAGGAAGGTTGGCAGATGGTGTGGTGGTTAGGGTGCTGGACTCCCACATCTCTGACCATAGTTCAAGCCCTAGACCTAGTAGCTTGTTTTCCCACTTTCTCTTTCTTTCTCTCTGTTTCTCTCTGGTCAAATAAAATAATAATAATAATAAATAATGCTAAAAAAAGAAAAATCATTTTTCGAGAGGAGGAGGAAGTTTTTGTTATAGGGCACATGTGCTCGCCAGAAAGACAATGTGGCATTGTCAATAATTTAAAGAACATTAAAAAAAAAGGCCTGCATTTTAAAGTATTAAGAAACACTACCAAAAACATTGCTGTAAGTGTTAAACTAAGCTAACAGTCATTAAATGAGCACAATCTGCTGAAAAAGGTGCTAAAGTAATATGTGATATATTAATTCTCATAAGGATCTGTTGAATTGAGCAATTATCACTTGAAAATTTTAAATTAACACAAATAAGATTAAAGAAGAAATTTGAGGTATCAATTTGGACAAATAGCAAAATTAACATTCAAATCTGGGTTGCCTGAGTTACCAACTTTTACTCCTCCATGTTATCATCATGGCATATTTGTTTATAGCCACATAGATAATTGAGAAACAAAAATAAGGTTGTCTGGAGTTTTTTCCAATGGCATTGAGCCTTATACTTTAGAATTTCCTCATATAATTAAATTCTTCAAAGTCTTTTTTTTTGCATTTGTAATGTCTTTAATTACTTTAGATACAACTTCATCTTTGAGTATACATGTTGCAAATACTTTGAATCTTTAATTCACCTTTTTACTTTCTTAATATTGTCCCTTTCCCAAAAGAAGTTCTTCATTTCAAAGTCTCTTGAAGTATATGAATTCATGCTAGGAAATGATAGAAGCATCTTGTAAAATGTGCCAAAAAAAAGAGGCCAGAAGGTGGCATGATGGTCAAGGTGCTAAACCCCCACTTGGCCAACATTGTTTCAAGTCATAGACGTGACAACTTGAAAATCATGCTGGGCATGTGTGTGCCCCAAATTCCAGGAAGAGAAGGGAGAAGGGATTGTGTCATCCCTCCCAAATGGGGTGATTTCTCACTGTCTTTCTCTGTCTCTCTCTGATGCACACAAGCACCCTGTAGTGAAAACCTTAAAAAAAAAAAAAAAGTACTGAGAAAAACCCTCTCTTCTCTATTGACTGGTAGAACTAAATTTTTGTTAATTATGCTGTTGTTTGTTCAAAGATCTCCTAAAGATAGGAATGTACATTACGTTGTAATGATCTAGATCATTCTTCGTGTTTTAATTTAAAAGAAATCAGTGAAGACACATTGCTAGAAAGAATGTTAATTGCTTATAACAAGTCCTACTGGGGTTAGGGATTATCTTGGGATAATGTCCCACTTGTCGCATATTAGAATATAAATATTCATCTCTTATAAGACTTATTTGTAAAACCAGAGACAAAGGTTCACAGCCTCTTGTGTAAAACAAGTTATAGCATTCAAAAGTCTAGATGGTACTAAGGTAGGTGGTTTACTCCCTAAAGCATTAACTAAATGTGTGTTGTAAGTGGTGTGAAGATAGTGGTTTTATACTAGAATGAATGTGTCTTTGCTGACTCTCATTGACTTTTTCTCAGTTTGTCTGTATATGGCCTTGGGAATATGCAAGAGAGGGTAATGGTTTAGACCTATGTTTACCTTACTGGTGGCAGTTACAAAAAGTTCTAATCCAATGTGTTGTGTATCTAAAATTTTAATATAGGAAGATAACTGCCTATTTAAGAAGTTAGGGAATCCATTTAATACAACTAATCTCTTGTATTAACAAGCTAAACCTTACATTCTATGTGCATTTCACACATATCTACCTACATGTTGGCTATTCGTTTTCTTTATTCCTACATATATCAACCAGGAGATTTATTACTATAAATAAGATACAGAATTCTTAAATAAATCACAAAGGCAATAATATTAATAACAGAAATAGAGTAAATGATAAATATATTTATGTGCATTTATAATATATAATAAACTAAAATATGATGTAATAAATTATCTAGATTAATATTAATTTTTTTAATTTATTTTTATTATCATCATAATCTTCTTTATATTACATTGGAGTACATACAACTTTACAGTGTATTACATTGCTTTTTCAAAAGGGAATGCCATGCATGTCAGTCAATACAGAGACATTAATCTCCCCACTTCATCATTCAATATCTTTTCAATGTTTTCCCAATCATTATTATTATTATTATTCTAATTATTATTTTTTAAACAGTCAATCACTATTTCTCCTTTTGCTTGTAAAAAGACTTTACCCATCATGAAATACTTCTCAGACCAATCCAGTTGAGAATACTATACATGTCATCAATAGGTAATAAGCCATATCTGTGTCCCACTAATGTCATGCCTCTCTATTTGTTCTCTTGCTGTCTTTCTCTACCCTCTTCTCTTCACCCCCCCATTCCACACTGTCTTATTCTCCTTAAGTATTCTCACTGTTTTTATGTCCTCCAATATTTCACTCTCTACCATAGAGTGCAGATAGAGAGTTGATTTTGTTACATGTAAGAATGAGTCAAACTTGTTTATTTTTCTAATTTACTATTGAAGTTATTCCAACACCATATATTAGGCCATTATTAATTAGCCTATTTTGGGCAAAACTTACTATCATATATTGTTTCCATATATGATTAGAGCAATTTATGGGTTTTCAATTTTGTTCTACTGATATGTATTTCTATTTCTTTCTCAGTAAGAATTGTATTTTTCTTTTTAATGTAAAACAGATGTTTTAAAATTCACTAATGCTATAATTCCAACTCCCACTTCAAGCACATTCTTTTTCTATTTTCAGAGTGTCTTTGTGTATTCTTATTTATTTTTCTATATACATTTTTAAATAATTTCACTGAGCACTCAGACTCTCAGACTCTTGGAGTCTGATACCTGGTCTGCTTTTATGGCAGTTATATTAAATATATTATATAATTTGGTGCATATTTTTACTTCAACTTCTCATCTAATTGATTTATGAATTTAAAAATTATACAGTACATATTTGAAGTTACTTTTTATAAAGGTTCAATACATATATCTTTAAGTTTTTTCCTAGGAACTGTTGTCATTATTATTGTTAGAAGAAAAACTATGGACAAATTAAATTTAAGGGTTTATGTGAGCAAAGAATGATTCATGAATCAAACAGCACTCAGAACCAGAAGAGATTTAGAGAGCTCTGCTTTACAATCTGTGCAGGGAATATTTATAAACAGAACAGAAAAGGGAAGTGACACATACAAAAACAGCTTGATTGGTTACATTTGTCTTACTTGAGTATAGTATGATCAATTGGCAGCCTATGACTGGCTGAAATTCAACTGTTATGATGGACTATGACTTAGCTATTCATTAGTGAAATATACTCCTAAATTAGGCTTTCAGTTTGTTTACATGCTATCTTAGGTTTCATTTTGCTATATAGAGACTCAAAGTGCAAGGCACCCTCAGGTCAAAATTAAATTGATTTAACAAAATGAAGTCTCATGATTCATTACACTTTTTAGTTGGATCATACTATTGGACAAAAAAGGTATTGAATTTTTAATATTTACTTTATACCTAATCATTTTTACAGTTACATTATTTCAAATAATTTTAAAAACATGATCTATTTTTTTTGGTATATGATGTCAAAAGCAAAGTATTTATCTCTTTATTACCAATGTTTCTCTCTCTTATTTCTTTTCATATCTTATTACCTTACCAAAAAATTCTAAAGCAATATTTAAAAGTTGTGATCATAGAACCAGTAAATAGGAAGCTTGGATTCCTACTCATACTTTCGGAGTCTAAACCCTCTGCTCATACTTAGATGTCTTACAGCATTTCATTTTCAGTGACTGAGGAAATAGCTCATCTTCCTGCCCTATTTTTTTTAATCAACTTCTTTCACATTTCCTTTTTCTTGGGACTCAGATTTGAATATAACCTCCAGTGTCTCTAGATGCCACTAGCTAGTCTATCATCTCTGGTATGTTTGCAGCTATGTCACGGTGGACCCTTTAGCTCTCATTTTCTGTCTGAATAGCAAGAAAGAGGATAAACAGGTGTGTATTTGTATGCATGCACATGTACACATGCATATACTTCTTTTTATTTTTTACATATACTACCATCTTTCTCCTCACTCTTTTTTTTTTTTTTTTGGACAGGTTTTCGCAATAGGGCGCGTGTGCTCACCAGACAGACAGAGAGAGACATAGAGACAGAAAGCAAGAAATCACCCCCCAGGGGAGATGGTCACGCCACAATCCCTTCTCCTCCATTCTCCTCTCGGGATCTTGGGCATGCACGC
>NW_006208950.1:708597-712775 GCF_000334495.1 Tupaia belangeri chinensis | reverse complement strand
GATATTTATAAGGGTTATGTCTTCTTGCTGGATTACCCCATTTACTATTATATAATGCCCTTCTTTGTCTCTTCTTACAGTCTTTGTCTTAAAATCTATTTTGTCTGAGATCACTATTGCTACTCCAACCCTTTTTTTATTTCTGTTTGCATGGAATATATTTTTCTAGCCTTTACTTTTATTCTATGTTTGTCTTTATCCATGAGGTGAGTTTCTTGTAGGCAACAGATAGAGGGTTTCTGTTTTTTGTTTGTTTGTTTGTTTTCTTTTGTTTTTTTTTTTCATTCAGCCAGTCTATGTCTCTTCATTGAAGAATTTAATCCATTGACATTCAATGTAATTATAGATATTTCTGTACCTGATCCTATCATTACGTGCACCATTTTCTTGGTTGCATTTTGTTCTCATATAAATGTCTGTCTGTTTTTTTTTTTTAATTTTCCTGGTATAGTACTACTTTCAGAACCTCTTGAAAAGCTGGTCTGGAGTTGGTAAATTCCTTCACATTTTGTTTATTTGAGAATGTTTTTTATCTTTTTTTCCCATATGAAAGATAATTTTGCTGGGTATAGTATTCTTGGTTGAAATTGTTTTTCACTCAACACTTTGACTACGCTTCCCCATTCTTTCCTTGCCTCCATTCTTTCTGCCGAGAGATCCAATGTTAGCCTGATGGGGTGACCTTTGTAAGTAATTTGTCGTTTCCCTCTTGCCAACTTTAGTATCTTGTCTTTCTTGATTTTGCCATTCTGACTATGATGTGTCTTGGATTGTGTTGATTCTATTTGGGGTCCTTTGTATTTCTTAGGTCTGGATGTTTGAGTGCTTCTCAAGACTTGGAAAGTTTTCTTCCAGGATTTCATAGAATAGATTATCAATGCCTTTATTAGTTTCTTCACTTTCTGGGATACCAATTATTCAGACGTTTGGATGTTTAATGGAATCTAGTATTTCTTGCATATTATCCTCATTGTGTGTGTGTGCATTATTTTCTCTATCTTTTTGGTGTTTTTTTTCTAGGTCAGATGTTTTGTGTTCTACATTAGAGATTCAATCTTCTGCCTGGTCTTACCTACTTTTAATACTTTCAAGAGAGGTATTGATTTCTTGTATCACAGTCTTCAACCCTAGAAGTTCCAGCTGGTTCTTGTTGAAGGTATCCATTTCTTCTTTCAAGTAATGGAATGATTTCCTCATCTCCTGGAGCTTTGTCTCTTTTCTCTTCCATCTCAGTTAATTTGGTCACTACAAATATTCTGAATTCCTTATTAGACATGTCCATGATATCCATTGTACTGATGTGGGTGATGTGGGCTTGAGGATTTCCCTTGAGGGAGAGGCCTTTTGTTGGTTGCTCATATTTCTTGAGTCTCTGAAATTGTTCCTAGTCATCAGATGATCTATATGATGCTTCCTAACTTATTTAAGGTACCTCTGAGTGTTTGGGAGTTGTACAGGATTAGAAAAATAATGATTTGTCTTATGGTTTGCCTATCTGTTGCTCACAGTTACCATTAACTGCTGCCATTGGTACTGGATGGCCCAAAGTCCTCCCTGTTTCTAAGGAGTGATGAGCCTCCCACTGATCTAATAAGCAACATCTCAAGAGCAAAGAATGTTGAAGCGGGGAGATTAATGTCTCTGTATTGACTGACATGCATGGCATTCCCTTTTGAAAAAGCAATGCAATACACTGTAAAATTATATGTTATCCAATGTAATATAAAGAAGATTATGATAATAATAAAGAAAAAGAAAATAATAATTACTAGTACAGTTGTATATTACAAATAAATACATACATATATACACAAGTAAAAAGAAAAGAAAAAGAGGAAAGAAAAAAAAAAGGAAATTGCACAGCACACAATGTGCACCACGCGCTATTTAAATCACTAAAATTCAGAGAGTCCAAAGGCAAGTGGGGAAGGCCCAGAGGATGGGTGACAGGTCAGGTTGCCTGGTGTCTGGAACTGATGGCTGGCTCGATCCTGTTTGTGGGTGGGGTTGGGTGTGGGTTCATCTTAGTTGCATACAATCAACCTGGGTCTGAAGAGGAGGAAGGGTGGGGATGCAGAAGTGCCAGAGAGGTCGGGCCTGCAGCCTCAGGCTGCCTGGTGGTGTCCAGAAATCTATTGATTTTTTTTCTTTCTTTTACACCAATATATACTTTATAAAACATTATTGTATCCTACAAAGATGTATAGTGATTATATGTATACCAGAAACTACAATAAAAATATGTTTTTGTAAGTTTTTGCCATTGGGTGTGTGCACTCACTAAAGAGAGAGAGATAGAGACAGTGTGAAGGAAAACAAGAAATCACCCCTCAGCAGGGATGTCCATGCCACAATTCCTTCGCCTCCTGGGATCTTGGGCACGCACGTACATGCACCTGGCATGATTTATCTTATACTTTCAATCACAGTACATCAACTTAGTTTGTAAATTTACCCAACATGAATACACCCAACAGACAACAATCCATTTCTGTGTCCTATAAAGATCTTGTGTATTTTTCTCCTCAATTTCTTTTCTTACACTCTTCCTCTTCTTTCACCCTCTTTCCACACTGCCACCAGTATCCTTAACTATTTTCCCTGCTTCTATATCCTATAATCTTTCAGTCTTCACTGTAAAATGTGGACAGTCAGTATATATAAGTATAGACATGCAATATCTCTCTTTCATAGCCTGACTTGCTTCACTGAGCAGTAAATCTTCCATATTCATTCACTTCCTGTCTTGATTTTAATGATCATTATTATGCTCATTTACAAACAAATTTAGGTATAGAGAAGCCCAACGACCTTAACAATGAGGTGCCAGACAAGAATTATTTTATAAACTTTTTTTAGAACTATTTATTTAATTCTATTTATGATAATTATTATTCTTAAATTTGACCAGAGAGAAACAGAGGGACAGAGAGAAAGAGGGAGAGTGAGAAAGCAAGTTGCCAGGTTTGGCAGCTGTGTTCAGTCATGTGGCAGTCCAGTGTCTTAACTACCATGCCATCTGCCAATCCAACCAGACATGAATTTAAACTCAAATTTGCCTAGCTCCAAAGCCTCTGTGCTTAATCGCCAAATACAATGCTAGACTCAAAGGAGAGACAACTAATGAATGTGTTTGGCTTTACCATTTTACTCCCTTTATATCTCCTTTATACTATCAAATAAAAATTAATTAATGCTTTGTAGTATATTTTTGGGTCAGGGAGTAAGATGCCACCCACTCCACTCTTCTTTAGTAGAATTGCTTTGGCAATATGGGGTATTTTCTGATTCCAGACAAATTTTATGATTGTCTTTTCTAGATCTGTGAAGAATGTGTCTGGTACTTTGGCATTGAATTAAATAAGTAGATTAATTTGGGTAGAATTGCCATTTTGATCACATTAATTCTTCCAATCCAGGAACATGGGATGTCCTTCCACTTTTTTTGTGTCATTTTCAATTTCTTTAACTTCTCATAGTTTTCCTTGTGGAGGTCTTTAACTTCTTTGGTTAGATTTATTCCTAAATGTCTTATACTTTTGGTGGCTATGGTAAATGGAATAATATTTTTCAGTTCTATCTTAGTCTGCCTGTTATTTGTGTATAGAAATGCAGTCAATTTCTGTATGTTGATTTTATATCCTGCAACTTTATTGTAATTGTGTATTACTTCCAGTAATTTTTCCATGGAGATGATTGGGTCTTCTATGTATACAATCATGTGATCTGTGAATAGAGAGAGTTTCAACTTTTCTTTTCCTATTCAAATGCCTTTTATTTTTTCCTCTTTTCTGATTGCGTTGGTGAGGACTTCCAGTACTATATTAAAAAGGAGTGGGGAAAGTGGGCATCTTTGTCTTGTTCCTGTGGTTAGTGGGAAAGTTTCAGCTTTTCTCCATTCAGGATGATGTTTGTTATGGGTTTTTCTTAGATAGCTTTTATTGTGTTGAGAAATGGCCCTTCTATGCTGATTTTGCTGAAAGTCTTGATCATGAAGGGATGTATCTTATCAAATGCTTCTTTTGCATCAATCGATATGACCATATGTTTTTTATCTTTATTCCTGTTAATATGATGTATTACATTTATGTTTTTGTGTATGCTGAACCAACCTTGCATTCCTGGAATAAAGCCTACCTGATCATGGTGTATGATCTTTTTTATAAGTTGATGGATAC
>NW_006208950.1:697918-708166 GCF_000334495.1 Tupaia belangeri chinensis | reverse complement strand
AGATTTCTTAAAAAGACCCCCAAACACAATCAGTAATCCCCAAAATAAATAAGTGGGATTACATCAGACTAAGAAGTTTCTGCATGGTGAAAGACATAGCAATTAGTGTGAATCAACAGCCCTCAGAATGGGAAAATATTTTTGTTAATTATGCATCAGATAAGGGACTGATAACCAGAATACACAAGGAACTCAAGGTGCTGTTTGGAAGAAGATGATCAACCCTATTTAAAGATGGGAGAAGTTGAAAATAACACTCTCTAAAGATGACATATGAATAGCCAAAAGGCATATGAAAAAATGCTCAACACCCCTTATCATAAGGGAAATGCAGATCAAAACAATGAGGTACCACCTAACCTCAGTCAGAATATCTAAGATAAAAAAAAAAAAAGATAAATGTTGGCTGGGGTGTGTTGAAAGGGGAACTCTTTTACACTGCTAGTGGGAATGTAAATTGGTCCAGCCACCATGGAGAACAATTTGGAGATTCCTCAAATATCTACAAATAGAACTACCATATGATCCAGTAATCCCACTCTTCAATATCTACCCAAAGGACAGAAGAATTCTTCATTGGAAAAGTGCTTGCACATTGATGTTTTTTGTGGCACTTTTCACAATTGCTAAGACATGGAACCAACCCAAATGCCCCTGTACAGATGAATGGATTGAAAAACTGTGGCACATATACTCTATGGAATACTACTCAGCCAATAAAACCAACAAAACCCCGGCACTGGACAGAAAGTGAAAGAATATGGAAGAGTTACTGCTGAGTGAAGCAAGTCAGGCTATGAAGGAGAGACATTGTATGTCCCCACTTAATATAAAGTGAGTGTCTGCACTCTGTGACTGAAACTGATTGACTAAAGGTTGTATAAATATAATAGATGGGTGTGAATGCCAGATGTGGTATGTGTGGAGGAGTGGGACCTGAGGAAGGACATTTGGAGGAGGCATACAGAGGCAGAGCATTGACAGAATAGGAGAGGTGTGGTGTTATTGGTTGAAGATATTTTGATCAACTGGACTGGGGAGAAATGTTCGCATATTGAAATATTCACTTTGTAAGCTAAACAATGTGTTTGAATGTATATAAAAAAAATTTTAAAAAATAAAAACAAAAACAAGTTAAAAAATTATTCATGGATTCCTTTGAGAAACAAAGCTTTGACAGATGAGATTGCCATGAGATTCAGTGGGGTTCACTTATTTTAGATTTTTTTTAATCTCAGTTCAGAATGTGAGATAAATCCTCCAGAAAAAAATGAAGTTGTTTTAGTGTAATAAGTATCTCATTTAACACGCAACTGTGAAAACCTTCTAAACAGTTTTATAGTTATCCTGTGGATCCACAGAAGAAAAATTATACCTTAATTTTATAATCTATTACATATACAATTATTAAAAACATGGGAACCAGCAGTTAGCATAATGGCTATGTCGCTGGACTCCCATGTAGTCGACCGTGGTTCGCGTCCTGGACTGGGTGGCTTAAAATACGCCAGGCGCGTGTGCATGTGTGCCCAAGATCCCGAGAGGAGAATGGAGGAGAAGGGATTGCAGCGTGGCCATCCCCCCGGGGATGATTTCTCGCTTTCTGTCTCTGTCTCTCTCTGTCTTTCTGGCGAGCGCATGCGCTTTAAAAAAAAAAAAAAACTAATTGATGTTTCTTGTTGGATAAACTTATTTATATGATTTAGATACTGTGTTTGAAAAATTAAAGTGCAGATATGACCAATGCTGTAGATTCTTTCAGCACTAACATTTTATAATAACCTACCATAAAACCTTTTGGACAAGCAGATGGTATAATAGGTGCTGGACTCCCACCTATTTGACTGAGATTAGAGTCCTGGACCTGGTGGCTAAAAACTCGTGCCCAGCACATGTGTGTGTATGTCCAAGATTCCGAGAGGAGAATGGAAGAGAAAGGACTGCACAGTGGCCATTTCTCCTGGAGGGTGATTGGTGATTTTTGACTTTCTGATTATTTCTCCAGCTAGCATGCAAACCCTATAGCAAAAATTGCTCAAAAAGAAAAAAGAAAAAAACCCCTCTTACAGCAGAAGTTATTTCAACATCACAGCCATGATGGTATTTCAACTAAGAAAGGAGAACTGGGACCTGACTGTATGAACTTGATCAAGTTAATATCTCTATGTTTCAGTTTCATAATCTGCAAATACACAAAAAGTAAAATTTCTACTTCAAAGGATAAAAATAAAGATTTTTTAAATGATGCACATCAAGTGCTTAGCAAATATCTTTGCCACCCTCCATAATTTCTATAAATTATTTATTGTTTTTATCATCATCATTACAGATAATTAGGTAGTATATGAGAATAAACCATGGTTCTAGTTCACAGAAAATCATAAAGAGACCAAGATATGGCATAATGGTTACATCACTGGACTCCCATGTAGTTGATGACAGTTTAAGTCCTGGACCGAGAAGCTTGAAACTCATGTCAGGCATGTGTGTATGTGTGCCCAAAATCCTGAGAAGAGAATGGAGAAGGGATTGCAGCATGGCCATCCCCCCTTTGGGGGAGGGTGATTTCTTACTTTCTGTCTGTCTCTATCTCTCCAGCAAATGCACATATCCTATAGCAAAAAAATCTCTTACTTTCCTTGCTAATACATAAAGAAATTGCTTTTGTCCTCAAATATATTTCTACACATATTTTAATGATTAATTATACCATCTTTGACATTATACAAGTCTTTGACATAGAAATAGATTCAGTATAAGACAATGAAAGAAACATGTCCACATTTTAAACTATTAACACATAAGGCTAATTTTTTTACCCAGTTTGGATCTAATTTTATTGCAACCAACACTGTATGAGAAAATGTTTACCATACCCCCTCACTCATACTAGAAATAGTTCATAGTTTATCCATTTTAGAACCAAAAATATGAATATATACATATTTGTCTACTACTAAATTTTAAAGTGTTCTATTTACTTTCCAATGTATTTGTCTTATGTCACTCTTTCTGCTCTTGTCACTACTTCTCGGAGAAAGTATACTTTTTCTTATTGATTATTAAATTTAGTTTAAAGACAATGAAAGAAACATGTCCACATTTTAAACTATTAACACATAAGGCTAATTTTTTTACCCAGTTTGGATCTAATTTTATTGCAACCAACACTGTATGAGAAAATGTTTACCATACCCCCTCACTCATACTAGAAATAGTTCATAGTTTATCCATTTTAGAACCAAAAATATGAATATATACATATTTGTCTACTACTAAATTTTAAAGTGTTCTATTTACTTTCCAATGTATTTGTCTTATGTCACTCTTTCTGCTCTTGTCACTACTTCTCGGAGAAAGTATACTTTTTCTTATTGATTATTAAATTTAGTTTATATTTCAGCCATTATTTCTGTGTTGGTTCATCATCTAAGTTAAAATATTTCCAACTTACTCATTGTCTTTTACTCTTTAGATACAATTTATAGACATTTAGATATCATTCACAGTCATACTAATGTTATTTAATTGCTATCTTGTGCCTTTATTACATTTCTGTTAAATCTTCCATTTAAGCTTATACAAATATCTTCTTGGTATTTTCTCTCATTTTGTCTCTTCTTCTGTTGAATCTTCAGCCACAGAACCCTATACTTTTTTCAGGAAAAAGAGAGTGAGAGAGAAAAAGTAAAATTAAACTTAGGACTGAGAACTTGAAAATTCTATGACACTTAGAAATGGCATTTGACTGGGCAATCTCATTGTCCGATGTTTAAGGAAGATGGATACTACATGGCCAGCCATATAGTTTGAGTTTGTCCCCAGAAACTTAAAAAACACATATAGGATATATATGTCTGCAAGCCCCAAATCCAAACAGGATGAAGAAATGGATGATAAAGGATTGTAATGTGTCCATGCCCCAGTGGAGGTGTTTTCCTCCTCTCCCTCTCACTTTTTCTGTCTTTGGCAAGTGCACATGCCCTCTGTCAAAAATAAATAAATAAATAATAAAATGACATTTTCCTATCTTACCTAGTATTTTCTTCTTGCAGTATTATAGAATATATTATATTCGGGTTTCAAGTGCACACCTTATATTCTTTACCTATCAAGTTCATTATTTGTTTCCCTTCATTACAGTGTTGCTCATTTTGGACAATTCTAATAATCCAGATCTCTAATTTCCTGATGAAAATTTCATCCCCAATGTATTTTAACATACATCTTATTTTTGTTATTGTTGTTCTTGGTGATTTTTCCTTCTGATCCTACCATATGTTTATCTACATAGTCTCAATGTAGAAGTCATTCATAAATGCATACTGAATAGCCGCTTGCCAAAGCACTCTAAATTTTCTGAGCCCTCCAGCCAAATATTGTTGTCACTGTTATACTTCAGAGAAAAAAAAGAGAAATAAATAAAGAAAGAATAAATCTTGACAGTGGCAAATAACAATTACAGATAGGAATAAAAATGTTGTACTTGCCAGCATCGTGTGAATGGAGCTAGAAGGTGGTGCAACAGTGAAACAATGCTCAATGAGGCTGGCCTATGTGGAGTCTTCCAGGTTTGTGAGTGAAGACCTTCTTAAATATGCTATACTTTGACATACTGGGTTCCAGGTTTTCTTCTAGATGACCTCACTACATATGTCATATTTCATGGCTATGATCTGGGGCAGTGTGAGGCTGGGCGTAGAACATAGTGTCAAGAATAAAATAAATGAACAGTGCATTTGTATAAACACAGACAGAAGCACATATTTACATAAATGTCTTATTTGTACAAGAGACCACAGAGCATGTATTTTTTTTCCTTTTTTTCTATTTTCTTTTTTTAATTTTCTTTCTTTTTAATTTTTTATTTACATTTTTTAATACATTCAATTACATTATTTAGCTTACAAGGTGATCATTTCAATATATGAACATTTCTCCCTGGTCTAGTTGATCAAAATATAGCAACACTACCTCCCTGTCTTTTGGAGATATTTTTGCTATAGGGCATGTGCGCTCGCCAGACAGACAGAGAGAGACAGAGAGATAGGAAGCGAGAAATCACCCCCCAGGGGGGATGGCCACACCGCAATCCCTTCTCCTCCATTCTCCTCTCGGGATCTTGGGCACGCACGCACATGCGCCCGGTGTGAGTTTAAGCTACCATGTCCGGGACTCGAACCCCGGCCAACTATGTGGGAGTCCAGCGACATAGCCATTACGCTAACTGCTGGCTCCATCATGTATTCTTGATGTGAAAAATTAGCTAAATCTTAAGAATTGCCTGGATATTTTGAGAAATCAAGACAATAAAAATAGAAACAAAAGAGGATCAATTAATTTCTTGTCAAGAAATTTTATTTATTTTTATGCACATAAAATTTTATTTATTTTTTTATTTTCATATTTTGCCATAAGGTGCATGTGCTTGTAGAGCTAAACAAAGAGAGATTGGAAAAGTAAAAAATCACCTCTAGGGAGATGGTTACACTGTAATTCCTTCTCTTCCTGGGATTTTGTTAAGATCACAGATATTCTGTGAATTATATATTTTAGCTTTGAGTATTATTTTCCTGAATTTTTCTCAACTCTCCTTTCAAAGACTGTGACTATAAGATTGAATTATTTTCCTGAATTTTTCTCAACTCTCCTTTAAAAGACTGTGACTGTAAGATTGGAGAAACATAGCTTTATCTCTAGCGATTTTGCCAACTCTCATTTTTCTACCAAATCCTTTATCTCTAATGATTTTGCCAACTCTCATTATTCTACCAAATCTCATCTCATGAGCCATATTCATTATTATCTGGATAAAAACTTCTGAAGAACAATGACACAACTATGAAATGCCTTTTTTTTTTTTTTTTTTTTTGCCATAAGGCATATACAGTTACAGGAGAGATGAAAGACAGTTAAGAGAGAAGGAAAGTGAGAAATCACCATCCCACAAGAGATGGCTATGATGTCATTCCTTTTCTTTTATTCTCTTCTTGGGATTTTGATCATGCATTCCCATGTGTTCAGCATGATTTTTAAGCCACTGAGTCTGGGTTCAAACTGCAGTCAGCCATGTAGGAGTCTAGCACCTTAACCACTACATTACCTGCTGGGCCTATTATCATCATTTTATAAATAGTTTTTAGCAAGTAACTACATCATAAAATACAACCTCCTGAATAACAGTTTCTGATATAAATCCTGATATGTAATTATCTTTTAAGAATTGTAATAACAAAAATACTGTCAAAAATGCCATATACTTGCGTTCCATTTTATTAACCTTCTGTTTACTTTTGTTGAAGGAATAATAAGGATATTTTTGGTTTGTCCATCACCCAAGCCAAGTCATGTCCTCTGATACCATCTCTTATCAATAAGAAAAATAAGAAAAATAAGAAGATGTTGAAGAGTAATTATACCATGCCAACTGAGTTCTTATTTGTTGGATTCACAGATTATCTACCTTTCAGAGTCACACTGTTCTTGGTGTTTTTCATGGTATATGTATTAACTATGGTGGGAAATATGGGCTTAATTATCCTAGTCAATATCAATTCAAACCTTCAAACCCCTATGTATTATTTTCTTAGCAACTTGTCTCTCTTAGACATCAGCTATTCCACATCAATCACTCCTAAAATGCTGGTAAATTTCCTAGCATCCAGAAAGAGCATCTCTCCCTATGGCTGTGCACTGCAAATGTTTTTCTTTGCGTGTTTTGCTGATGCTGAGTGCCTTATCCTGGCAGCGATGGCCTATGACCGCTATGCGGCCATCTGTAACCCCCTGCTCTATTCCACACTGATGTCTAGGAGGGTCTGTGTTGGTTTCATTGTGTTGGCGTACTTCAGTGGAAGTTTAACTTCACTAGTGCATGTCTGCCTCACATTCAGGCTGCCATTCTGTGGCTCCAACATTGTCAACCACTTTTTCTGTGACATCCCTCCTCTCTTGGCTTTGTCATGTGCAGATACCCACATCAATGAGCTTCTGCTCTTTGCTTTGTGTGGCTTCATCCAGACAAGCACTTTCATGGTCATATGTATCTCTTACTTCTGCATCCTCATCACTGTTTTGAGCATCAAGTCCTCAGGTGGTAGAAGCAAAACATTCTCCACTTGTGCTTCCCATCTCATAGCAGTCACCTTGTTCTATGGGACACTCCTGTTTATGTACTTACGTCCCACCACCAGCTATTCTCTAGACACTGATAAGGTGGTTGCAGTGTTTTATACTGTTGTCTTTCCCATGTTTAATCCAATCATCTATAGCTTTAGAAACAGAGATGTAAAAAATGCCTTTAAAAAGCTATTAGAAAGAAACTGGATATGCAAATACAATTAATTTAACTATTTAAGAATAGTTAAAGGCTAATCTATCCTTCCACATTTATTATCAGCAATTATGCTATGAATACATGTTACCTCTTTTTAATATATCACCATTTTCTAGAAATAATGATTTCTATTTGTCCTCAATAGCTTAACAGATTTGATTTTATCTTTTTGAAATATTTTTCCAAAATCTTCTATTATATAAAAATAACTTCATATTAATATATATAATAATAATAAAAACAATGGAATTGCTCTCCAATTAATGTTTCCCAAATGCTTTATATTAATTCATTATATTCTTTATCACATTCTATTGAAGGTATATATTTACTTGTCACCCAACCTTGTCATATTAATAGCTTTTTGATAGTCAGTAATATATATTTTGATTTGTTTTTCCAATGCATGATAATGCACAACTTTAATACTTATGTGCTTAAGGGATGAGTGGATGGATTGGTGGGTAGATAAATAGAAGAATGGGTAAATCTAGCCTTCTTCGTTTGAAAAGTGAGTCAAATTTGTTTACTTTAAAACTATTATCAAATGGCAAAGTTTATATTAGGAGTGATAGATGTGTCTATGTGAACTTAATTAACTGAATTCTGTTGCTTAATTTTCACCCTTGAAAAATGTGTTGATACTACAAAGACTGTGTAAAAGAGTACTTGAGGGGGTGAAAATTAGATTACAAACTGGGGAAATGCTGAAGAAAGTATTGGTTATACTGAAGTCAGAGATAATTACTCTAGGCTCGGTATTCATTGTTTCCATACACCAGCATGCTCTTTGACTATGTGCTTGACGGTTTCCAACACTGGTGTACATCAGAAGCTAAGTAAAAGCACCTGCATTCAGGGGCTCAAAGGTGCCTAGAGGAGTCACTCACCTGCCCTGCCCCCTGCTAACTTCCCATAGTCTCCTAGTCTCTTCTCTGTGTTGAACACAAAGGCCACTCACCTGCCCCCTGCTAATTTCCCATAGTCTCCTAGTCTCTTCTCTGGGTTGAACAGAAAGGCCAAACATGCTCAGAACCTGGAAGCTGGTGACAAGTGCAGGCTGTTGGATCCCACTGTGGAACAGGGACCCCCAAATTCAAAGACCACAGCTTCTCTGAGCCAAAAGGAAAGGGAAGACACCTGCCATTGACTGAACCAGAAAGGAAATAAACAGGAGTCGTCACATGCTATAAAATGACTCACACTCCTTGAATGTGCCTATAACCTCCCAGGGGTCACCCATGGGATCAGATCTCTGTGGAGGTTTAAAGCTCTCAGACAACAAAGAAAAGAATATAATAAATCATGGAAAACTCTTCCCTAGAGACATGCAAAAGCTACATGGAAATTCCAATCTTATAAACTTGCAGGACAAACCTTTTTAAGAATGTTAGATGTAGGGCCAGCCAAGGAAGGTTTCATGCCAGCTAGACTCTGCCTGGATCTCTGTCTATAAACTAGTATGGTATACAGTAAATTAAATCTCAAAAGTTTCAGATGTATCATTAATTCAATGAGACTTTAATCACTAGAATAAGTTAGATATTCCCACTCACCTACCCACCACTTATCCCTAGGCCTGGAAAATAACCTATGGACATTGCAACATTATTTCTGAGTAGTCACTCTGGGCCAAACTATATGTAATATAGATTTAGAGTGCCCAGCCTCAACCCTAAGGAGCACACTGCCCTACTGTGGTTGAGCCTGAGGGTTACCTTTATACTGAATGCAACTATGCTTAATTGCCTTTCTCTCAAAGAATCTCCTCTGAAACATTTGCTGGTCTATAGGTTGGAAAATATATTTCCTTAAAAGGGAGAAATGGTGTCACATCACTATAAAGGAAAAGGAACACCAGAGGCCGTGAGTAACCACTGTGTGTGATCACAGGAGGTGGCCAACCCAAAGCTAACAAAACGCAGGGACCCTATAGATGACCTGTCTTCTAACACACTAAATATGTAAGATTGTTTTCCTTGATTTTATCTGACAGGTTCAGTCTTAACATTTCAGGTGTAGATATCTTGTCTTCCCAGTTAAACAATGAAGTTCCTTCATGACAGGGCATGGCTTATATTTTGCTGCAGTCTTTTTTCTTAATGCCTGAATAATATTTCATGTGTTAATGGATATTTTGGTTGCTGAATAATGCAATCATGAATAATGCTGCAATAAATATAGATGTGCAAGCACTTTTCCAAATGAGTGTTTTTCCATTCCTTTGGTAGATACTCAGGAGTGAAATTGCTGAATCTGTTTGTAGATCTTTGAGAAACCTCCATATTGTTCTCCACAGTGGCTGGACCAATTTATATTCCCACCAGCATTGTAGAAGGGTTCCCATTTCACCACATTCCTACCAGCATTTATCATTTTTTAAAAATCTTTGCCATTCTGACTGGGATTAGGTGATATCTCATTGTGGTTTTGATCTATATCTCCTTTACAATGAGGGATGTTGAATGTTTTTTCATATGCTTTATGGCTATTTGTATGTCTTCCTTAGAGAGTTTTTATTCAGCTCCTTTTCCCATTTTTTAATTGTGTTAATAATGTTTGCTTGTTGGTTTGTTTGCCTTTTTGATAAGCTGTTTAAGTTCCCTGTGTATTCTGGTTATCAGTACCTTATCTGAGGCATAGTTTACAAAAAGGACTCTCCAATTCCCAGAGTTGTTGATTCACACTAATTACTGTGTCCTTTGCTGTGCAGAAATTTCTTAATCTGAGGTAATCCCACTAGTCTATTTTGGGGATTATTGCCTGTGCTTTGGGAGTCTTATTTAAGAAGTCTTGCCCCCGGGCCAGCGTGGCTGCAGCGCCTGCACGCAGCCCCCCAGGCCAGCGCGGTGGCACCAGTGCGCGGCCTCCCCGGGCCAGCGTGGCAGCGGCGGGGGGCGGGGGGCGGCCCC
>NW_006208950.1:696519-696762 GCF_000334495.1 Tupaia belangeri chinensis | reverse complement strand
GGGGGAAGGCATGGAGGGCAACCATGGATGCCAGGGACAATGGGGGAGGAAGATGGGACATAGCAGAGGGTGGGGGATGGGGAATCAAGGATGGCAAAACAAAAGGCAAGGTATGCAGGACATAAGAATTGGAAAATTATCGGGAACCAGCAGTTAGCATAATGGCTATGTCGTTGGGCTCCCACGTAGTTGACCGCGGTTCGCGTCTCGGACCCGGTGGCTTAAATCTCACGCCGGGCGCGT
>NW_006208950.1:681056-696497 GCF_000334495.1 Tupaia belangeri chinensis | reverse complement strand
CCATGGATGCCAGGGACAATGGGGGAGGAGGATGGGACATAGCAGAGGGTGGGGGATGGGGAATCAAGGATGGCAAAACAAAAGGCAAGGTATGCAGGACATAAGAATTGGAAAATTATTTGCTGAGAACATTTATGTTGATGTGCTTGATTGAGCCAATGCACAGTGTATTTTGGATGGAAAATTCATTTGTGTGTTGTGATGATGTGTAGTGAATTAATGTAGAAAATGAATAAATTTAAAGAAAAAAAAAAGTCTTTGCCTATTCCAAGGTCCCCCAGAGTTTCCCCAGTGTTTTCCACCAGTAGTTTTATAGTATTTATTTAAATATTGTACAATGTATATATGTTTGTTTTGCCTTATCATTAATTTTAGTCAGGATAGAGCTGGAAGTCACACAGTCCAAAGAGACACATAGATACACACTCACACACAGCAAATGACAAGGTGATATTAAACATAGTTTATGGGAGACCATTGTTTTAGACTAGCCTCATGTACTAGGCACCAGCACACCAGATCAACAAAAAAAGCTTCTAAATAAAAAGTCAGTCTGAGTCAGTGTCATAGGCAGTCCTCAAACCACGGTCGACTACATGGGAATTCAGCGACATAGCCATGACACTAACTGCTGGTCCCAGGATTCCATTCTTAAATCTCTGTCACACCAAAATTCTGGGAGGAGAATGGAGGAAAAGGATTGCAGAGTGGTCATCCGCCCTGTGGGCTTTCTCACTTTCTGTCTCTCTCTGTATCTGGTGAACATACATTCTCTATAGCAAAAATCTCTCTATAAACAAACAAAACAAAAAGGAACAATGATGTGGTTCAAGGTAAGAATCTTGTGCTGTATAATACATGTAACAAAAGATAAAGATATTCTTTAATATTTTATCTTCAGTGACAAAAAAAAATTGCAGGTATGGTTTAGTAGAGAAAAAACACTGAATTTGGAATCAGCTTGACAAATGCAAGGCATATAGCCATGAACATATCATTTACTCTTCAAGATGTATAAGGTAAACAAATTCTTATTTATATAGTTTTGATATCTTTTTTAAAAATCTTTTTGCCATTGGGCTCATGTACTCACCAGAGAGGGACAGGGAGAAAGAAAGTGAAGACTCACCTTCCAGGGGGATGTCCACACTGCTATCCCATCTCTCATTCTCTTTTCAGGATTGTAGGCATGCATGCACATGTACCTGGCATGTTTTTCAAGCTGCTGGGGGTCTAGAATTCAAACAGTGGAGTCAGCAATGTGGAATGCAGATCTTAACAACCATGCTATCTGTTGGCCCCAATTTTGATATTCTTAAGGGACAAATATTATCACTTAAAGTGCAGAATTACAAGTTACTGAATCATAAACACCACATTCTGAAAAAATAGTTTTTGTTATAAACGATTTCTAATTATCATGTTAACAAAGAAAATAATAAAACAACAAGGCAGAGCAATATGCAGTGGTGACTTGAGTAGACTGAAAGCAGGACCGATGTTGGCTATGTGTCTCAGAACCTCCCTGAGCACAATGAGCCTTAAAATATAAAGCTGTGATAATCTAAACAGTATGGTATTGGCACAAAACAGTGATGTAGACCAAAGAAACAGAATAGAGACCCAAAAATAAACCAAAAAAACACACAGCCAATGGAATTAGTCCAGTCAATGTGGAAATCATTATCTGGGTTCCTCAAAGACCTACAGATAGAACAACAATTTCACTCTTGGGTATCTACCCAAAGAATAGGAAAATGCAGGATCAAAAAAGGACTTGGACATCTGTATTTATTGTGGCATTATTCACAATTACTAAGACATGAAACAAACCTAAAACTCTATGAACAGATGAACTGATTGAAAAAGTGTGTCACATATACACTATGGATGCTACTCAGCCATAAATACAACGGGACCCTGGCATTTGATAGAAAGTGGATGAATATGGAAGATTCATCCATGCTGAGTAAAGTGAGTCATATTATGAAAGAGAGCCACTATATGTCTCCACTGAATAGACACCAATATCTGCCTTCCATGGCAGAAACTGAAAGATTAGAGGACACAGAAGCACAGAAAATGGTTGTGGATGCGGGAAACAATGTGAGAGGAGTGTGTGCAGTAGGGCTGTTGTGAGTAAGAAAATCAAAGAGAAAAATAGGCAAGATATTTAAGAGATAGAGAAATGAAGAATTGTCTGTTTATGATAAAGTGTTTGTTTGAGGGAAACAGCAGTTAGCATAATGGCTATGTCGCTGGACTCCCACGTAGTCAACCACGGTTCACGTTCCAGACCCGGTGGCTTAAAACTCATCAGGGCGCATGTGTGTACGTGCCCAAGATCCCTAGAGGCGAGGGATTGCAGCATGACCATCCTCCCAGGGGGGTGATTTCTCACTTTCTGTCTCTATGTCTCTCTCTGCCTAGCAAGCACACATGCCCTATAGTGAAAATCTCTCCAAACAAACAAACAAACAAACAAACAAACAAAAATGTGTTTGTTTGATATCTTTAACTGCACTGGTGTGCAGTGTATTCATACTGGGAAAATTCATTTTACAAGCTGTGTTGATGAACAGTGATTGAATAATAAAAATAAATTTTAAAAATGTAAAAAGTAGACTATTCTAGTAAATATAACTAAACATCAAATATCCTCTACCACTGAGACCAGCAATTAGAATAATGGCTATGTCGCTGGACTCCCATGTATTCGACTGCAGTTCGAGTCCCGTACCTGGTGGTTTAAACTCATGACAGGCGTGTGTGTGTGCATGCCCAGGATCCCAAGAGGAAAATGAAGAAGGGATTGCAGCATGGCCATTCCCCCTGGGGGGGGGGTGATTTCTCACTTTCTATCTCTCTGTCTCTGTCATTCTGGCGAGTGCATGCACCCTATAGAAAGCCTCTCAAAAAAAAAAATCCTCTACCACTGAAATGGTGTTGGTGGTAGAAGAATAAAATAGGAAAAAAAAAGAAGAAGAAACAAAAGAAATAGTCCAAGCATCAACAATCTAGATGAAAAGAAAATTCATATATTAAAATGAAAAATTTTAAATTATAATGGAAAAAGTAAAAAAAATTAGTAATTAGTAATTATATTGGCAGAATCTTTTTCTGAATTTAGAAAAATGGTAAGATAATCACTTATTACACTAAAGTAAATTATCGATGGACTGAAAAACAAGGGGTTTTTTTTTGGGGGGGGAAGGGAAGGTTTTTGCTATAGGATACAAGCACTCACCAGAAAGACAGAGAGAGACAGAGAGACAGAAAGCAAGAATTCATTCCCCATGGGGGATGGCCATGCCTCAATCCCTTGTCCTCCATTCTTCTCTAAAGATCTTGGGCACATATGCACATCCGCCCAGTGTGAATTTAAGCCATGGGTTCCAGGACTCAAACCGTGGTCAACCACATGGGAGTCCAGCAACATAACCATTACACCAAATGTTTTTCCCCAAAACAAATATTTTTGTAAAGGTATTTTAAAAATATATTTTCATTTATAAATTTACTGGGAAAAAGGAATTGTCATTTTTCCAAGTATTATAATTACAGAAGCAATGTAAATGTTGTGCCAGCCCTATGGTTCATTGATTTAATATTGGGCTGGGCAGATCCCATGGTGACTATAGTTCAAAAGCTGCCCCTGGAGGCTTGAAAAATATGCTGGCACAAGCATACGTGCCGAGAATCCTGAAAGGATATAGAAATGGAAGAAAAGGGGACTGCACCATGACAGAAAACTTGAGGTGGATAATTTTACTCTGTCTGGATCTTTTCTCTCCCTCTCCCTCTCCCTCTCCCTCTCTCTCTCTCTTACATATGCACACAACCTCTGACACACAAACAAACAACAAACAAAAGCTGTGTTTAAAGCAAAATAAGGGACCACTAGTTAGCATAATGGCTATGTTGCTGAACTCCCATGTAGTTGACCGCGGTTCGAGTCCCAGACCCAGTGGCTTAAACTCATGCCAGGCACATGTGCATGCACACCCAAGATCCTGAGAGGAGACTGGAGGAGAAGGGATTGCAGCACATTCATCTCCTCTGGGGGGTGATTTCTCTCTCTCTGCCTCTGTCTCTCTCTTTCTGGCAAGCACACGTGCCCTATAGCAAAAAACCTCTCCAAAATTTTTTAAATAAATAAAATAAAACAAAATAAAAAGTAAAAGTATATTAAATATAATAGCTAATATGAAAAAAACCATAATTATAATGTAAATCATATAAAAGGTAAATATTTATAGGAAGAAGGAAAAAACACAGAAGATAAAAATGGAGAACTTTGTATGATAATGTCTTTGAATGCAGTAATAAACAGTGTATTCATGCTGGGAAAATTCATTTTTTATGCTGGAAAATCATAAAGTGATTGTAAAAAAAACAAAGTCAAAAGAAAAGAAAAGAAATAAAATATTTTTTTCAAAAATAAACATTTAACTTGGAACTTCTAACAACTTATTAGCTTCATCAAGATTTTACTCAAATTTTAAAAACTTTTTTCTCTGCAATTAATTCTTTTTTGTAATTATTCATTTTACATTTGAAAATTCTTTGCTGTTTAAAATATATTAGCTAAAAATGTGTTTTTGTGATTTTCCAAAGAGCTCGTTTTTTGTTTCTTCTTGAATTTTATATTGTCTTTACTTATATTTTTGTTTACTATGGAATTATTAATGTCCCAATTTCTTAAATTTCAATTTCACCTTAAGCGTGGTTGGAGAGATTTTTGCTATCTGGCATGTGCACATGCCAGAAAGACAGAGAGAGACTGAGAGACAGAAAGCACAAAATCAACCCCTGGGGGAATGTCCACATCACAGTCCTTTCTCCTCCATTGTCTTCTCAGGATCTTGGGCATGCCTGCCTGGCTTGAGTGTAAGCCATTGGGTCCTGGACTTGAACCATAGTCGACCACATGGGAGTCCAGCGACATAGCCATTACACCATCTGCTGATTCCCCCAAAAAATATTTATAGCAAATATCAAAGAGTGTTACATGCATATTATGTTAAGTATAGAAAAAGTCCTTCACCTTTCATCAGAAAAAATTCTGACTCAACAGACCAAGGAGTCAAGGATACAAGCAACTGCCCAAGTTTACAGAGTGGATTCCATGTCCCAGGTATTTTACAATATATAGAGAACTAAAAGTCAATTAAGTAACTTGAATTGATATCAGGGAACTTATGGGCCAATAAACAGAAATATACCATTGACCGAGGTTTGATCTCATCATTTGGTGTTAGTAAACAAATTTGAAAATTAATTACATGCCCAAAAGCAGAGAATTTATTTGTGTGAACAATGGTATCACCAAAGGTGTGATATTATTTAATAAAAAATGTTGTTTGGAAAATGTTTGAAAGTATATCAGAAATCTTCATTAATAATATTTATAGGAATAAAATCATAATACAAAGTTACTCACATAGTGTGATTTGACAGTTTAAAAAATCAGTTTTTTTAACCTCATGTTTTCTAACATACTAGAGACAAATAATATTTTATTTCAACCTTAATTCAGGAAGAAATATTCACAAAGCCATTATGAATGAAGTGTCTGTAAAATAAAACAATATGTTCTGGCCTCTGTATTCCTAACAATCTATTTTCCATTAATGAAGGAGAGAATAATTGAAATGCTACATATCACCAACATTTTCCTTAATATTGATATCATCAAAAATATCTAATGTCAAGTTCTAAAATTCATTATTTGAAATTCATGGATTATAGGTTATAGTAATTTTTATGTGAAAGACAGAACCTGGGTCCCAGTCAAAAGGCCTTGAAAACTGTAAGTACAAAGAAGACAAATATATTGAAAACCAGCAGAGCTGCCATCACATATTCTAAAGTATCTGGTAAGAATAAGGAAAAATATGGCACCAAACAAAGCTACTTCACTTGAGAAGTTAATATGTCTTCAAGATGGAAAAAAATACATGATACTTAATTTACTGCATAATTTCGTTGTTTATCCAAACCCAGAGCACAAAACTGCGTCCTTCAGCATACCCCATTGAGACCCAAATCTCACTGAGACCAAAAGAAAAATTCACTGAGAACCACAATGGGATGTACTGATACACAGAGCACACCCCACTTTAAGCCAGAATACAGCCTCTATTATTCACAGCAGACCTAACTGTGACCAGAGCACACAACACTGTAACCCTTAGCACAAAAATCTGACACTCAGCACACCCCAATGAGACGCACACCTCAAAGGGACCCTGAGAAAAATTCATTGAGACCCACCACTGGATGTACTGATATCCAGTGTACAACACACTTTAAGTGAGAAAAAAGCCTCTTGGACACATAGCACACCTCATTGAGACCACAGCACACAACTCTGTAACCCAGAGCACAAAATGTCAACCCTCTGCGAACCCCACAGAGACCCAAATCTCACTGAAACTGAAAGAAGAATTCATTGAGACACACAATTGGATGTACTGATACACAGAGAACACCCCACTTTAAGCCAGAGAACAGCCTCTATGGTTCACTGTACACCTTTCTATGACCACAGCAAACAACACTGTAACACTCAGCCCAAAACTGTGACACGCAGCACACCCCACTGTGACTCACACCTCAAAGTGGCCCTGAGAAAAATTCATTGAGACCCACCATTGGATGAACTGCTATCCAGTGCACACCCCACTTTAAGCCAGGAAAAAGCCTCTGAGACTCACAGAACAGCTTATTGAGACCACAGCAGACAACTCTATCACACAGCACAAAACTGTGACCTTCAGCCTACCACACTGAGACTAAAAAGCAAAGGGACCCTGAGAAATATTCACTGAGATCCATAATTGGATGTACTGATACACAGAGCACACCCCACTATAAGCCAGAAAAAAACTGCTAGGACCCACATCACACCTCATTGTGACTACTGCACACAACACTGTAACCCACGCAACAAAATTGCCACCCCCTACATGCTGCACTGAGACCCGAATTGCAAAGAGACCCTGAAAAATATTCATTGAGACCCACAACAGGAAGCAATGATATCCAGAGCACACCCCACTTAAAGCCAGAAAAGAGAAACTAGGATCCACAGCAAACCTCATTGTGACCACTGTACATAACACTGTAACCCACAGCACAAACTGTGACTCACAGCATACAGCACGGAGACTCAAATCACAAAGAGACTCTGAGAAATATTTATTAAGATCCTCAATTGGATATATTGATACCTAGAGCATTACCCACTTTAAGCTAGAAAAATACCGCTGGTACTCACAGCATACCTCATTGTGACCACCGCACACAACACTGCAACCCACAGCACAAAATTCAAACCCTCAGCATACCAGACTGAGACCCAAATCGCAAAGAGACCCTGAGAAATATTCATTGAGACCCACAATTGGATGCACAGATACCCAGAGCACAGCCCACTTTAAGTCAGCAAAAAGCTGCTGTGACTGACAGCACAACACATTGTGACTACTGCACAGAACACTGTAACCCATAGCACAAAACTGCGACCCTCAGCATACCGCACTGAGACCCAAATCACAAACACACCCTGAGAAACAGTCATTAAGACCCACAATTGGATGTACTGATACCCAGACCACACCCAACTTTAAGCTAGAAAAAGCCACTAGAACCCAAAGCACAACTAATTGTGACGACCTCATACAACACTGTAACCCACAGCACAAAACTGTGACTCTCAGTATATTGCACTGAGACTCAAATCACAAAGAGACCCTGAGAAATATTCATTGAGATCCACAATTGGAAGTACTGATACCCAGAGAACACCCCACTTTAAGCCACAAATAAGAAACTAGGACCCACAACACACCTCATTGTGACCACTGTACACAACACTGTAACCCACAGCACAAACTGTGACCCTCAGCATACTGCACTGAGACAGAAATCACAGAGACACTGAGAAATATTTACTGAGACCCACAATTGGATATACTGATACCCAAAAGACACCCCCACTTTAAGCTAGAAAAAAGCCTCTTGAACCCACAGCACACCTCACTGTGATCACAGAACACAACATTGTAACCCACAGCCCAAAATTGCGACCCTCAGCATACCCCACTGAGACCAATACCTCAAAGAGACCCTGAGAAAAATTCATTGAAAAGCACTATCAGATGTACTGATACCCAGAACACATCTGAATTTAAGCCAGAAAAAAGCCTCTAGGACCCAGTGCATACCTCATTGTGACCACCACACAACACTATAACCCACGGCACAAAACTACGATGCTCAGCATTCCCCACTGAGACATAAAACTCAAAGATACCCTGAGAAAAATTCATTGAGACCCATATTTGGATGTACTGATAAACAGAGCACACCCCACTTTAAGCTAGAAAAAAAGCCACTAGGACTCACAGCACACCTAATTGAGACCGCAGCACACAACACTGTAACCCACAGCACAAAACATTGACTCTGTGCATCCTCCACTGAGACCCAAATCTCACAGTGACCCTGAGAAAAATTCATTGTGATGCACAGTTGGATGGACTGATACCTGGATCACACCCCACTTTAAGCCAGAAACAATCCTCTAGGACCCACAGCTCATCTCTTTGTGACCACCGCACATAACACTGTAACCCGGAGCACAACACTGCATCCCTCAGCATACTGCCCTCAGACCCAAATTTCAAAGAGACCCTGAGAAATATTCATTGAGACCACAATTTAATGTACTAATATATAGAACACACCACACTTTAAGCCAGAAAAAAAGCCACTAGGTCTCACAGCACACCTCATTGAGACCACAGCACACAACACTTTATCCCACAGTACAAAACTTCAATACTCAGCTTACTCCACTGAGACCCAAATCTCAAAGAGACCCTGAGAAAAATCCATTGAGACACACAACTGGATGTAAAGATACACAGAGAACACCCCACCTTAAGCCAGAAAAAGGCCCCTAGGAAGCACAGCACACCTATTGTGACCCCACACAACCCTAGGACCCACAGCACACCTCATTGTGACCCCACACAAAACACTGTAATCCACAGAACAAAACTGCAACATTCAGCATACCACAATGAGATACAAACCCCAAAGAGACCCATAGAAAAATTCATAGGTACCCACCATTGGATGAACTAATACCCAGAGTACATCCCACTTTAAGCAACAAAAAAGCCGTTTGAACCCTCACACACCAATTATGGCCAATGCACACAACACTGTAACCCACAGAACAAAACTGTGACCCTAAGCACACCTCAGTGAAATCCAGTTTGCAGAGACCCTGAAAAAAATTTATTGACACCAACAATTGAATGTACTAATACCCAGAGTCCACCCCACTTTAAGCCAGAAAAAAATCAATGAGGACTCACAGCATATTTCATTGAGACCACAGCACACAACACTGTAACCCACAGCACAAAACTTCAACACTCAGCTTACTCCACTTAGACGCAAATCTCAGAGACTCTCAGAAAAATTCATTGAGATGCACAGTGGAATGGACTGATATCCAAAGGACATCCCACTTTAAACCAGATAAAAGCCGCTAGGTCCCACAGCACACCTAATTGTGACAACCGCACACAACACTGTAACCCACAGCACAAAACTTCAACACTGAGTTTACTCCACTGAGACCCAAATCTCAAAGAGACTGAGAAAAATTCATTGAGATGCACAGCTGGATGTATAGATACCCAGAGCACACCCCAATTTAAGCCAGAAAATAACCACTTGGACACACAGCACACCGCATTGTGACCACCACACACAACAGTGTAACCCACAGCCCAAAACTGCAACACTCGAGATTCTCTCTCCGCCAGTGGCGCTCAGATCTTTCCGCTTGGTCGCTGGGGAGAAACTGCCGCTGTGCTGACCATGCTCTGCCGGACACGGTGTCCATGACGTTTTAAAGACTTATCTCAAAGAGACCCTGAGAATAATTCATTGAGAAGCACAATCGGATGTACTGACACCCACAGCATGCCCCACTTTAAGCAAGAAAAAGGCCTGTAGGACCCTGACGACACCTCATTGTGACCACCACATACAACACAGTAACCCACAGCACAAAACTGCAACACTCAGCATACCCCACATAGACCCAAAACTCAAAGAGAACTTGAGAAAATTCATCAACACCCAAAATTGAATGTACTGATCTCATTGTGACCACTGCACACAACACTGTAACCCACAGCAAAAAACAGTGACCCTCAGCATACTGTCCTGAGACACAAACTTCAAAGAGACCCTGAGAAAAATTCATAGATACCAACAATTGGAAGGACTGATATGCAGAGAACACCCAACTTTAAAAAACCAACAGAAAAAAACCACTAAAACCCACAGCATACCTCCTTGTGACCACCGCATAAAAACACTGTAACCTACAACACAAAACTACGACCCTAAGCATACCTCTCTGAGACCCAATTCGCAAAGAGACCCTGAGAAGAATTCATTGACATCCAAAATTAAATGTACTGATACCCAGAGCACACCCCACTTTCAGTCAGAAAAAAAAGCCACTAGGTCTCACAGCACACCTCATTGAGACCACAGCACACAACACTATAACCCACAGCACAAATCTTTGACCCTCAGCATACACTACAGAGACCCAAATGTCAAAGAGACCCTGAGAAAAATCCATTGAGACGCACAGTTTGATGGACTGACTCGTAGAGCACAGTCCACTTTAATCCAGAAAAAAGCCTCTAGGACCCACGAACCCCCTCATTGTGACCACTGCACACAATACTGTAACCTGCAGCACAAACTGTGATGCTCAGCATACCCCATTGAGAGCCAAATGTGAAAGAGACCCTGAGAAATATTCATTGAGACCACAATTGGATGGATTTATACCCAGAGCACACCCCACTTTAACCCATAAGAAAACTGCCAGGATTCATAACACACCTCATTGTGACTACCACACATGCAACTGTAACCCACAGTACAAAACTGCTACCTGAGCATACATCACTGAAACAAAAACCTCAATGAGACCTTGAGAAAAATTCATTGAGACCCACAATAGGATGTACTGATATCCTGAGCACACCCCTCTTTAAGCCAGAAAAATTCCTCTAGGATCCACAGCACACCTCATTGTGACCATCACACCCAACACTGTAACCAACAGCACAAAACTGTGACTGTCAGCATATCGCATTAAGACCTGAATATCAATGAGACCCTGAGAAATATTCATTGAGATCCACAATTGGATGTACTTATACCCAGAGAACACCCCACTTTAAGCCAAACAAACACACTAGAACCCACAGCATACCTCACTGTGACCACCACATACAACACTGTAACGCACAGCACAAACTGCAACCCTGTGCATACCTCACAGAGACCCAGTTCCCAAAGAGACCCTGAGTAAAATTCATTGATACCCACAATTGACTGTACTGATACCCAGAGCACACCCTACTGTAAGCCAGAAAAAAGCCACTAGGACTCACAGCACAACCAATTGACATCACAGAACACAATACTGTAACTCATAGCACAAATCTGCATCACTCAGGATACTACAATGAGTCCCAGATCTCAAGGAGATCCTGGGAAATATTCATTGAGACCCACAAATAGATGTACTGATACCCAGAGCACATTCCACTTTAAACCAGAAAAAATCCTCTAGGTTCCACAGCACACCACATTGTGACCACTGAACACAACAAAATAACCCGCAGCGCAAAACGGAAACTCTCACCATACCACATTGAAGCCCAATCCTCAGAGACCTTGAGAAAAATTCACTGAGACCCACAATTGGAAGTACTGATACCCAGAGTACACGACACTTTATCCAGAAAAAAGGCCTCTAAAATCTGCCGCACACCTCATTGTGACCACAACACATAACACTGTACCCCACAGCACAAAACTATGACCCCCAGCATACCACACTGAGATCCAAATATCAATGAGACCCTGGAGGCCTCTGGCCAGCCAGTGATACAGAGGCAGGGACATTACTGCTCCCTCACCTCACCTGCAGAACCCCAGCCCAAGCGCCCACCCCCTAGTCTGTCCTGTCCCCAGCAGCAGGCCCCAGACCCATTAGCAGGCCTCTGACCAGCCAGCGATTCTGAGGCAGGGACATTGCTGCTCCCTCCCCTCACCTGCAGACCCCCAGCCCAACCGCCCACCCCGTAGACACCTCAGCAGAGTACCCCTCTTGATACCACATTGGTAAAAACAACAGAAGAGAGACTTCAGCAAACATTAATTAGCAGCAAAAGGGAAAGTCACTTACTCCTAGTCGGAGAAACGTTTCCGCAAGAGGTATTCAAAGTGAATACATCTTCCAATAGCTAGAAATAAAAGAAGAGCCTCAGGTATGAATAGAAAAGGAAATACATCTCCATCAAAAGTACAGAGTAACTCCCCTCCATCTTTCATGCTAATGGACGATGTTACCAAAATGTCAGACAAAGAATTTCAAACATTTCTGGTGAACAAATTCCTTGAGTTGGAACAGAAAAGAGACAATGATGAGAAAGTCATGCCAAGATATGAAAGAAGAAATGGATACTCTGAGAAAGAACTGGATGGAGCTATTTGAGATAAAGTCTGGAATAGAAGAAATCAAAAGTTGATTAGATCATGCTGAAGATTGAATCTGTGATGTAGAAGATAAAACCTCTGACCTAGAAAGAACCACCAAAAAGATAGAGAAAATAACAATAAAACACGAGGATAATATTCGAGAAATACTAGATTCCATAAGACGCCCAAATATCAGAATAATTGGCATCCCAGAAAGTGAAGAAACTAATAATGGCATGGAAAATCTATTCCATGAAATCCTGGAAGAAAATTTCCCGAGTCTAGAGAGGCACTCAAGCATCAAGACCCAAGAAATACAAAGGACCCCAGTTAGAATCAACCCCAGAAGATCTTCCCCGAGGCAATTCGTAGCCAGACTATCCAAGATCACAGATAAAGACACGATACTAAAACTGGCAAGAGAGAAACGAGAAGTGACATACAAAGGTCATCCCATCAGGCAAACTCCAGACCTCTCAATGGAAACAATGCAAGCAAGGAAAGAATGGGAAGATGTATTGAAAGTGCTAAGAGAGAAACAATTTCAACCAAGATTATAGTATCCTGTAAGATTATCCTTCATATGGGAAAAAAAGATTAAAATCTTCTCAGACAAACAAGACCTGAAAGAATTTGCCAGCACCAGACCAGCTCTTCAAGAACCCCTAAAGAAAGTACTGTTCCAGGAAAACTAAAAACCTAACAGACAGAAACAAAGTAATAAAAGGCTGCTGTGACAATGGCCAACTTAAAGGTCAGGACAGATCCAGTTACATCAATAATAACATTGAATGTGAATGGATTAAATTTCCCAATCAAGAGACACAGACTGGTTGAATGGATAAAAAAACAGAGACTCTCTATCTGTTGCTACAGGAAACCCACCTCATCGATAAATACATACATAGACTGAAAGTGAGGGGTTGGAGAAAGATTTTCCATGCAATAGAGAACCAAAAAAAAGCTGGAGTTGTGATACTAATTTCTGACAATATAGCCTTTAAAACAAAAACTGTTCGAAAAGGCAAAGAAGGGCACTATATTGTAGTAAAAGGATCGATAGATAAAGAAGATAAAATTCGTATAAATATCTATGGGCCTAACACGGGAGCACCCAAATTTGTGAAGGAAAGACTGTTAGATCTAAAACGGGAGATAGACTGCAATCACTAATTGTTGGGAGACCTCAACACTGCACTATCCCCTTGGAACAGATCATCTAGACAAAAAATAGATAAAGAGATAAAGGATCTGAATGATACCATAAATGAAATGGACTTCACAGACATCTATAAAATTGTCCATCTAAAAAACACAAGATACACTTTTTTCTCACACCCACATAGAACCTTTTCGAAGATTGACCACATCATAGGATACAAAGCAAGCCTCTACAGATTCAAAGACATAGAAACTATTCCCAGCATCTTCTCTGACCATGATGGAATTAAACTTCAGTTTAATTTCAAGAGAAATCCTTAAAAATACTCATACATATGGAAACAAAATAACTTACTACTGAATGACTCCACAACTACTGATGAAATAAAGTCTGAAATCAAAAGATTCATGGAAGCTAATGACAATGAGGACACGAGTTTCCATAGTCTTTGGGACACTGCAAAAGCAGTCATAAGAGGGAAGTTTATAGCAATTAGTGCTCATAATTGGAAGATGGAAAGAAGGCAAATGGATCACTTAACATCATGCCTCAGAGAATTGGAGAAGCAACAGCAAAATCATCAAAAAACTCCAGGAGAAACGAAATAATAAAGATCCGAGCAGAAATAAATGAAATAGAAAATAAGTGAACTATACAGAAAATAAATGAAAGTAAAAGCTGGCTCTTTGAAAACATAAACAAAAAGCGATACACCATTAGTGAGACTTATAAAGAAAAGAGAAAGGAACCAGGTGAATTAAATCTGCAATGAAGCAGGAAATATAACAGACAAAGCAGAAATACAGAATATAATTAGAGGATATTATGAACAACTATATGCCAAGAAACAAGACAATCTGGATGAGATGGACAAATTCCTGGACATGTATAATCTACCAAGACTGAGCCAGGAGGATATAGAAAGTCTACATAGGCCCATAACAAGCCAGGAGGTTGAATCAGTAATAAATAACCTTCCAACAAACAAAGGCCCTGTCCCTGATGGCTTCAGCTCTGAGTTCTATAAAACTTCCAAAGAAGAGTTAACCGCCATTCTGCTCAAGTAATTTCTAAAGATTCAAAAGGGTGAATATTTCCCTAATTCATTCTATGAAGCCTCTATCACCCTTATCCTCAAAACAGATAAGGACAAGACAATGAAGGAAAACTATAAACCAATATCTCTGATGAATATAGACTCAAAGATTCTCAACAAGATACTAGCAAACCGTATCCCACAACTTATGAAAAAGATTATACATCATGATCAAGTAGGCTTTATTCCAGGAATGCAAGGTTGGTTCAACATATGCAAAACCATAAATGTAATACACCATATTAACAGGGAAAAAGACAAAAACCATATGGTCATATTGATTGATGCAGAAAAAGCATTTTACAAGATACAACATCCCTTTATGCTCAAGACACTTAGCAAAATTGGCATACAAGGGTCATTTCTCAACACAATAAAAGCTATCTATGACAAACCCATTGAGAATATCATCCTGAATGGAGAAAAGCTGAAAGTGTTCCTACTAAAAATGGATACAAAACAAGGATGCCCACTTTCTCCACTCCTTTTCAATATAGTACTGGAAGTCGTTGCCAACACAATCAGAAAAGAAGAAAAAATTGAAAGCATCCAAATAGGAAAAGAAGAGGTGAAACTCTCTCTA
>NW_006208950.1:679341-680484 GCF_000334495.1 Tupaia belangeri chinensis | reverse complement strand
CAATCCAGTGGGAAAAGGAAAACCTCTTCAGCAAATGGTGCTGGAAAAACTGGATTTCCACCTGTAGAAAGATGAGTCTGAACCCCTACCTCTCATCTTTGACAAAAATCAAGTCAAGGAGGATCAAGGATCTAAATCTAAGACCCCAAACTATTAAACTGCTTCTAGAAACACTGGGGAAACTCTGGGAGACACTGGGGTAGAGAAAGACTTCTTACATAAGACCCCTAAAGCACAGTCGATAATCCCAAAAATAGACAAGTGGGATTACATCAGACTAAGAAGTTTCTGCATGGCAAAAGACAGAGGAATTAGTGTGAATCGAAAGCCCTCAGAATGGGAAAATATTTTGTCAAACTATGCATCAGATAAGGGATTGATAACCAGAATACATAAGGAACTAAAGAAGCTGTTTGAAAAAATGATGATGAACCCTATTAAAAGATGGGAGAAGGAGTTTAAAAGAACACTCACTAAAGATGACATACGATTAGCCAGAAGGCATATGAAAAAATGCTCAACATCCCTCATCGTAAGGGAAATGCAGATCAAAACAACAATGAGATACCACCTAACCCCAGTCAGAGTGGCTAAGATTAAAAAAACAAAATTTATAAGTGTTCTTGGGGGTGTGGTGAAAGGGGAACTCTCTTACACTGCTGGTGGGAATGGAAATTAGTACAACCACTATGGAGTACCATTTGGAGATTCTTCAAAAATCTACAAATAGAACTGCCATAATCCAGCAATCCCATTTCTTGGCATCTACCCAAAGGACAGAAGAATTTCTCATTGAAAAAGTGCTTGCACATCAATGTTTATTGCGGCACTATTCACGATTGCTAAGACATGGAACCAACCCAAATGCCCCTTTAGGACTGAATGGATTGAAAAACTGTGACACATATACTCTATAGAATACTATTCAGTCATTAAGAACAACAAAACTCTGGCTTTTGACAGAAAGTGGAAGAATATGGAAGATTTACTTCTGAGTGAAGCAAGCCAGGCTATGAAGGAGAGACACTGTATGTCCCCATTTAATATATACCGAATGTCCACACTCTATAACTGAAACTGACAGGGTAAAGGATGTGCAAACACAAGAGGTGGATGTGAATGCCAGATGTGGTGTGTGTGGAG
>NW_006208950.1:678251-678949 GCF_000334495.1 Tupaia belangeri chinensis | reverse complement strand
AAATAAGAGTTCAAAAACTAAGAAAATGGCCAACTTAATTGTAGGGACAAGTCTGGAGCTGAATATTATATCCCAGAATTCAATCAGGAAGATCAAACCACAACAGAAGATAGATTAAGTATATGAGACTGAACTGGTGAAATAGCATTTTGTGACCTGACTAAAATATTTCTGCTTTTCTTGTAAGCTTTGTTGTCCAGTTTTAAGGATTTTTGTCTTGTCTTGAGCTGTCAATATGTTTATGTGCCTACTATTTGAACAGAATACTAACCTGTTTCTAGGCTTTAAGTTTCAAGGAAATGTCTTTACCAGTTCAAAACTGCTTTTCTTGAAATTACCAGATGAACTTGCTATTGAAAGTAGTTAGATTACTTATGAAATTGTGTAATCAACAAAATGTAGGGGCAAAAGGAATTGAAGACAACTGTAGACAGCAGAGATAGTGTGATAAGAGGGTGGGTAAGGGCAGAGGGTCAGGCATGGGGTAAAAATAATACATATATATGAAACTAGAAATGGAAAATTATTGATGATAACATGCATTATTAAGCCACTATGCCATTTATTCCAGATGGGAAACCACATTTGGTATGTTGTGACAATGCTTAGGGGATGAATGTAAATTAATTAATTAAAAAGAAAGTTTCAAGAGGAAAAAAAACATGAAAACTGTTTTTATTGAAATTAAAAAAATGTAT
>NW_006208950.1:662886-677615 GCF_000334495.1 Tupaia belangeri chinensis | reverse complement strand
GCGGTCGACTACGTGGGAGTCCAGCGACATAGCCATTACGCTAACTGCTGGTTCCCAATAAATAAATTTTTTAAAAAGATCAATATTCCCCTGAGGAAGAAAGCTGTAGCAGTACAGTGCATGGCAGAGGAGGGTAATTGTCAGGAAGTGAGAGACCATTTACAGCACTTAGCAGAGCCTAGTAATATCTGAAGACACATTCACCATGTGACCCAAATGACAGCTTTATATACCTAATAAAGAAGGTTTCATTTTCATTGATCTTGGAGGGGAAAAAAAAAAAAGTACTGGATGTACTAGCCACTGCTATCAGACAAGAGAGTCAAATAAAATACATCCAGATAGGAAAAAATATTCTATTATCACTATTTATGGATAATAAGATGCTATTACATAGAAAATCCAAAAGAACCCACAAAAAATTTCCTAGAAGTGATAAATGAATATAGTAAATTGGCAGGATACAATATCAACATACAAAAATCTATAGCATTTTTATATGCCAACAATGGAAAAATTGAGTCAGAAATTAAGAAAACAATCCCATTTACAATAGCCACAAAACCAATAAGATATCTAGGAATAAACCTTACCAATGACGTCAAAGATAAAGGACTGATTTCCAGAATATACAGGAAACTCAAGCAGCTTACCTGCAAAAAAATAAACAAATAATAATAATAATAATCAATCCAATTAAAAGATGGGAAAGGCGCTGAACAGAAAATTCTCCAAAGAAGACATATAAATAGCTCAAAAGCATATGAAAACATTCTTGACATCTCTTATTTGTTTTTGAGAGGATTTTGCTATAGGACATGTGCTCTCACCAGAAAGACAGAGAGAGACAGAGAGACAGAAAGCAAAATATTATCCTACCGGGGGGGGTGACCACACCACAATCCCTTCTCCTCCATTCTCCTCTCGGGATCTTGGGCACACACACGCAATGTGCCCGGCATGAGGTTAAGCCACCAGGTCTGGGACTCAAACTGTGGTCAACTACATGGGAGTCCAGTGACATAGCTATTACGCCAAATGCTGGTCCCCTTGACATCTCTTATTATAACAAAAATGCAAATCTAAACAACAAAACAACACTTAATCCAAGTCAGAATGGTTAAAATTTTTAAAATAAATAATAAGCATCAGCAAGGCTGTTGTGATAAGGGAACTCTCCTACACTGTTGCTGGGAATGTATATTAGTACAACTACTCTGGAGAATGATAGAAGATTCATTCATGGAGAAACCTACAAATAGAACTACCATACGACTCAGAAATTCCACACTTAGATATTTAGCCAAAGAATATTAAGAACTTCAGTTGGGAAAATACTTGCATATCCATATATATTGCAGCATTATTTAAAATTGGTAGGATGGGACCGGCAATTGGCATAATGGCTATGTCACTGGACTCCCATGTAGTCCATTGCAATTCGAGTCCTGGACCTGGTGGCTTAAACTCACGCCGGGCGCATATGCATGCGTACCTAAGATCCCTAGAGGAGAATAGAGGAGAGATAGTGGCATGGCCATCCCCCTGGGGGGTAATTTCTCACTTTCTGTCTCTCTTATCTCTCTCTGTCTGTCTGGTGAGTACACGTGCCCTATAGCAAAAACCTCTCTCTCCCCCCAAAAATTGCAATGTCCAAAAATGATATGTGTGCACAAGTTCAAAATTATTTATCTAATTGTCTTAAATTACCTGTTGTGTCTCATACATGAACAATAAGGAATCAGTCAGTTGTGACCATGACTTTGTATGCTTGCCTCTAGGGGTTTTTTTTGTGTGTGTGTTGATCTTACATATTTAACTACATACCTGCCAATATGTCTCATAACACCTTGTGCTGACTTAGCCATATAGCAACCATACTGCCTTCCCAAGAAAAGTTACTTTGATCACAAAATAACTCCAAAAGTAGTCTTGTCCAGGCAAAATGAGCTATTCAATTCCCCACAGAGTACAAAGACTCAGTTTATCTTCTTTCTCCAACAGAAAAAGCTTTAATTGTGGCCTCGGTAGCTGGTTACATGTTTGTACCTATAATGAATAACATTAATATACAACATTAGTTTGTGCAGTAGCCATAGACTTAAATGCCAGCTCTACTGCCATTGCTCTTCTTAATGCCAAACAAAAATCCAAGCCATTCTGGATAACTGAACTGCCATTGATTATCTTCTACTTCTACTCTTTCATAATCAGGGATACCAGAAGGTTTAGTGTATGTGCTGCTTCAATCTCTCTGACAACTGTGCTAAGGTAAATAATCAGAACACTCACCTTCTTGAAATTGAGACACACATCACACAAGATAGCAATTGGGATTTTTTCATTGGATGATTGGATAGCTAAATTTCACTTGGCTAAAACAATTGTTCTTTGGAGTTATACTGCTGTTAATTATTTTTTCTAACCATTTGTTGCTGTATTCATATGTTGCGCATGTGCATCTCTTGGTGCCACCCTCCTCCTCCTAAATGGGAGAGAGTCATGCTGATTTTTAAAACAAGAAAAGGGGGAAACCTGTAGTTAGCGTAATGGCTATGTCGCTGGACTCCTACGTAGTTGACTGCGGTTCGCATCCCGGACCAGGTGGCTTAAAACTCACGCCGGGCGCGTGCGCATGCATGCCCAGGCTCCCAAGAGGAGAATGGAGGAGAAGGGATTGTGGTGTGATCATCCCCCCTGGGGGATGATTTCTCACTTTCTGTCTCTATGTCTCTCTCTGTCTGTCTGGTGAGCGCACACACCCTATAGCAAAAATCTCTCAAAAAAAAAAAAGAAAAAAAAGAAAAGGGGACTTGTGAGCGTATGCAGTCTAGCAGCAAGAGGCAGTTATCGGTATGCCTCACTAATCACTTCGCTGTGAACCCACTAACAGATGCCTTGGATGGGAGGGGCTCCATGGAATCATTCATGGGTCATAGGAAACATCCTGACCCTGGCTAGGTTATACGATGCCTATTCTACAAAATGTTTATGGCTTGTCTACTAACCTCTTTGAAGTAAACCAGATGACCTCATTGAAGTTTCAACAAACCGGCACACCTGCTGAAAAGCAATCTGGTTTAACCCATGATGACTATCTGGGTCACATATGACTGACAAGACCCTAAAAATGTATAGTCTGAAGGTGCTTATATCTGATTGTAAAACCTTAACTCTTAACTGTGAAGGGCCAGAGGGACTCCACTTCTTTTGAGGTGACTCCATTTTGTTAAACCCACCTTGCTGAGAATCAGTACCATCTCAAGGAGGCAGCCCATCACGTAGGAGAGGGTCATAATGAGAAGAACTAAAGAAATACCAGAGACCTGAAGTAACTTCCTTGCCCAACTTAACGGTCTAAAGACCAATCAGTAACTTCTTAAAATCTACAGCCAATGTATAGCTGTTTGAGTGTATTCCTCAGTACCCCCACACACAATAGCCAAATAAAAACCCAGCCCAACTAACATGTGGGGCTCTCTACTCAGACCTGCTGTGCTGGTGAGATTGGGAGTCCTGGCTTGAGCCTGATTAAAAATAACCCTCGTGTGTTAATAGCAGAATCAGCTCCTTGTGTTTTTTTTGAAATTCTATGACCAGGGCACTACAAACTGTATTTCTGCCCACTTACAAAACTTTCACTGTGCTTTGTGAAACACATAATTAAGGACATTCAGCAAGCCTGAGCAGCACACCTGGTCTGTGTTCACCTGCATCTCTGCCTCTGTGATCTTTCTTTTTCCCAATCTTCTGCCTTGAAGGATCAAGCCCCAGATGGACTCCAACAGATATCTAGGAATAAATCTACCCAAAGAAGTCAAGCACCTCTATAAGGAAAATGATGAAAATTTTAAAAAAATTAAAAATTACCCAAGAAAAGTAGTACATTACATGTACCTATACTGGAAGAATTAATATAATCAAAATGACAATTCCATCTAAAATAATCTACATATTTAATGTAATTGTAATCAAATTATCAGAGACATTCTTCACAGATCTAGAAAAGATGATCACAGAATTTGTTTAGAATCATAAAAGATCCCATATTGCCAAAGCTATCCTACGCAAGAAAAATAGAGTAGGAGACATCTCATTCCCTGGCCACAAAATATATTACAAAGATATAATAATCAAAACTTCATGTCTTGCTAGGACCAGCAGTTAGCTTAATGTCTATGTCGTTGGACTCCCACGTAGTCGACCGTAGTTTGAGTCTCGGACCCAGCGGCTTAAAGTCACTCCGGTCACGTGTGCATGCATGCCCAAGATCCCGAGAGGAGAATGAAGTAGAAGGGATTGTGGCATGGCCAATCCCCCTGGGGGGTGATTTCTGACTTTCTATCTCTCTGTCTCTCTCTGTCTTTATGGAGAGCACACGCACCCTATAGCAAAAACCTCTCAAAAAAAAAAAAAAACTTTATGTCTTGGCACAAAAACAGACATGTGGATGAATGGAACAAAATAGAGACACATAAATAAACCACCAAACATTATAGCCAACTGAATTTTGACAAAGAGAACAGTCAATACAGTGGAAAAAAGAAAATCTCTTTAGCAAATGGTGCTAGAAAAACTGGATATCCACTTACAAAAAGATGAGTCCAGACCCCAATCAGTCATCATTAACAAAAATCAACTCAAAAATGGATCAAAGATCTAAACCTAAGACCACAACTATATAGCTACTGGTGGAAAACACAGGTGAAACTCTAACAGATCACCAAAAAGAGTCAAATCAACTTAATTAAAAGATGAGAAATGAGCTGAAAATACAACTTTCTAAGGTGAATGGCCAAAACACGTATATCCTTTATCATAAGAGACATATATAAATCCAAACCAATGAGATACCACCTAACTGCAATCAGAATTGCTAAGATTAAAAACAAAAAGAATAAGTGGTGGTGAGGTTGTGGTGAAATGGGAGTGCTTACACTGTTTGTTAGTATGTAGATTAGTACAGACATGGGGAGAACAATATGGAGGTTTTTCAAAGACCTACAAATACTACTACCATGTGATTCAGAAATTCCACTCCTGGCAATTTACCCAATCTACTCAGTCAGAAAAGTGCTTGCACATTCATATTTATTTTGGCATTATTCATAATTGTTAAGACAAGGAATCCACCTAAATGTCCATGAACAGATGAATGGATTGAAAAAATGTGTCATATATACTGTGGAATACTACTCATACATAAAAAAAGAAAGATGCTGACATTTGATGGAATGTGGACCAGTATAGAAGATTTACTCCTGAGTGAAGCAAGCCAGGCTGTGAAGTAGAGACATATATCTCCACTTAATATATACTCACTGTCCATACTCTATGGCAGAAACAGAGAGCTTAGAGGAGAAGATATACAGAGGGCCAATAAACATATAAAAAATTAGTTCAAAACCATTAGTCATTAGGGAAATAAAATATGAATAACAATAATATGCCACTCCATACTCAGCAAGATAGCAATTATTAACTTGTGGAGTAAAAATAAAATAGCATGTTGACAAGTATGCAGATAAGTAATAGCTATTGTATGAGTCTGATGGGAAGGGACAATGAGGTAGCCTTTATAGAAAATGAGACAGTGTTTTCTAAAAAATTTAACAGAGAATTATCATATGATTCAGCAATTTTACTTTCAGTTTAAGCATAAAATAACTGAAAGTAGGACTCAAATAAATATTGAAAAATAAATTTTCAATAGGAGCATTATTCTCAATAGCCAAAGCTTGGAAGCAACACAAATATCTATTGATTTGATGAATGGATTAGAAAACAAACTATATGCATACAATTGGATATTGTTCATCCTTTAAAATAAAGAAAATTCTTTAATTTTTCTTTTTTTGGAGAGGTTTTTGCTGTAGGGCACGTGCGCTTACCAGAAAGACAGAGAGAGACAGAGATACAGAAAGAGAGAAATAACCCTCCAGCGGGGATGGCCACGCCACAATCCCTTCTCCTCCATTCTCCTCTCAGGATCTTGGGCATGCACACACACACGCCTGGCATAAGTTTAAGCTGCTGGGTCCGGGACTCGAACTGCAGTCAACTACATGGGAGTCCAGCAATATAGCCATTATGCTAACTGCTGGTCCCTAAAATAAATAAAATTCTGACACTTGTTATAATGTGAATGAAACTAATTGAGCCTATAGTAAGTGAAATAAGGCAGTCACAAAAGTATTATTATATGACTTCACTTCCAAGAAGTCAAAATCATAGAAAGGAGAATTGTAGGCTTAGAGCTGGAGAAGGGAAGATTGGGTGGTTTTTGTCTAATGGAGATGGAGTTTCAGTTAGGGAAGATGAAAAATTTCCAAAGACATAAAGGTGATGTTTTAATAACAATATGAACGTACCTAACACTTCTGTACTGTATACTTAAAAATGGTTCTTATGGGGCCAGCTGGTGGTGTGGTGTTTAAGGTGGCTAGATCTCACATGGCTAACTGTGGCTGGAGTGCTGAACTGCTGGCATCTTGAAAAACATGCTGCAATTTGGGATCAATAGATGGTGTGATGGTTATGACACTGGACTCTGATCAAATCGACTGCAGTTTGAGTCCCAGACCTGGTGGCATAAAACTCATGCTGGGTGTATGTACACGCATGGTCAAAATTCTGAGAGGAAAATGGAAGGGAAAGAATTGCAGCAAGGCCATTCTCCCTAAGGGGTGATTTCTTGTTTTCTGTCTCTGTCTCTCTGGTGAACAGTCCAAGTCTGAAGAAACAAGGAGAAATTCAGACCCAAGAAATAAAAAGAACTCCAAATAGAAGCAATATAAAAATATCCTCCCAATGGCACATCATAGCCAGATTCCTAAAAATCAAAGATAAAGATAATATCCTAAACATGGCAAGGGAGATGCATCATTACTTAAAAAGCTTATCCTATTTAGCTAACAACAGACCTCTAGCTGGAACAATGCAGGTAAAGAGAGAATGGGAAGTCATTTTCAAAACATTGAAACAAAAACAATTTTGACTAAGAATACTATAGCCAGCAAGATTATCCTTCAAATGGGAAGAACTAATGAAACCACTCTCAGATAAACAAAAACTTAAAGAATTCACCAACACTAGACCAGCTTTTCAAGAAGTATTGAAGGGAATATTATATAAGCAAAACTAAAGACAGACTAACAGAAGTCAGAGAACAAAAAACAACCAAGACAATGGCTAAAAAAGTGACAGGGTTAAGTCCTCAAATATTGATAATAATGTTGGATTTTAATGGACTAAGCTGTCCAATCAGAAGAGATAGACTGGCTGAATAGATTTTTAAAAAGTCTAATTAATTAACTAACAACAACAACAATAATAGAAACAGAAAACTATTTGCTACCTACAAGATATGCACATCACTGATTAAGACACACATAAACTAAAACTAAAAGGCTGAAAAAAGATATTCCATGCAAATGGAAAGTTAAAAAAAAAAAAAGCTGGAGTCATGATATTTGTATCAGAATAGATAGACTTCAAGATGAAAGCTGTAAGAAAAGACAAAGGACCCTGTATAATACTACAATAAAAAGGCTAATTCATCAAAAAGTTATTATGGTTATAAATATATGTGCACCCAATACAGGAGCACTCAAATATATCAAAGAATTGCTATTAGTCCTACAGGAGAGGTAGACTGCAACATAATAATCACTGGGGAGCTTAACACTGCCTGTCTTCTCTAGACAGACAATCCAGAATAAAAATAAACAAAGAGAGAAAAAATCTAAATGATACCTAAAGCAAAAGGACTTGAAAGACATCAATAGAACATTTCACACAACCACAAAACATGATAGGGCACAAAACAAGTCTTTAACCCCTAAAATACATATACACATGGAAACTAAACAACCTATTTCTGAATGAATTCACAGCCACTGAAGAATTTAAGATTGAACTCAAATGATTAATTGAAACCAGAGATAACAAACAAGTTTTTTTTTTTTTTGAGAGGTTTTTGCCATAGGGCGCATGCACTCGCCAGACAGACAGAGAGAGACATAGAGACAGAAAGAGAGAAATCACCCCCCCAGAGGGGATGGTCACGCCGCAATCCCTTCTCCTCTATTCTCCTCTTGGGATCTTGGGCACACACGCACACGCACCCGGCGTGAGTTTTAAGCCACCGGGTCCGGGACACGAACCGCGGTCGACTATGTGGGAGTCTAGCGACATAGCAATTATGCTAACTGCTGGTTCCCACAAACAAGTTTTTATAACACATGGGACATAGCAAAAGCAGCCCTAGAGGGAAGTTCATAGCAATTAGTGTCCATGAGAAAAAAGAGGAAGGTGGCAAATATATAGCCAAATGACACATGTCAGAGAACTGGAAAAGCAACAACAGCAAAATAAAAAATAATTAAATTTTAAAAATGGAGAAAAAAATAATAAAAATTTGAGCAGAAATAAATGAAATAGAGAATAAAAGGACTACACAGAAAATAAATGAAACTAATAGCTGGTTCTTTGAGAGACAAAATTGACACATCATTACATAGACAATCAAGAACATAGAACAGAAGCAGATAAATCAAGTAGGTCACTATGCAGTAATATTACAACAGACAGAACAGAAATTCAAAAAATCATGAGAGAATACCATGAGTGATTTTACACCAATAAACAAGAAAACCTAGATAAGGTGGACAAATTTCTGGACTTATGTAACTTACCAAGACTGAATCAGGACAAAATAGAACGGCCAAATAGACCAATAAAAAGCAATGACATTGAATCAGTAATTGTCTCCCAACAAAAAAAGTCCAGGCCCAATGTCTTTATTTCTATATTCCATAAAACTTTACAGAACTAACCTCAGGGTCAACAAGTGGCATGGTGGTTAAGATCCTAGACTTTCACAAGGCTGGTGGTGGTTCGAGTCCTGGATCTAGCACCTTCCTTTCTCACCCCCGCCCACGTTCCTCTATACTGAATGCATAGGTGCTATAGCAAAATAAAAAAATAATAATAATAAATGAAATAAAACAATTCTTAAAAAAAGAATTAACCTCGATTCTCCTCAGACTATTTCTAAAGATTGAAAAGGAGGGTATTCCCCCAATTTATTCTATGAAGGGTTCATCATCCTAATCCTCAAAACAGATAAAGACATAACAAAAAAAAAAGAAAAATACAGATCAAAATCCATGATGAATACAGATGCAAAAACTCTCAGCAAAATACTAGCAAGTCACATACAACAGCACATTAAAAATATTATACATCAGGGAACCAGCAGTTAGCATAATGGCTATGTTGCTGGACTCCCACATAGTCGACCGCGGTTCGCATCCTGGATCCAGTGGCTTAAAACATGCGAGGCACGTGTGAGTGTGTGCCCAAGATCCCAAGAGGAGAATGGAGGAGAAGGGATTGCGGCGTGACCATCCCCCCCGGGGGGTGATTTCTCGCTTTCTGTCTCTATGTCTCTGTCTGTCTGGCGAGCGCACGCGCCCTATAATGAAAACCTCTCCAAAAGAAGAAAAAAAAAATTATACATCATATCCAGGTAATCTTTATTCCAGGGATACAAGGATATAAATGTAATAGATCACATTAACAGAAGGAAAGATAAAAACCAAATGATCATATCAATTAATGCAGAAAACATATTTGATAAAATACAACATCACTTCATGATTAAGACTCTCACCAAAATTGGTAGAGAAGGGACATTTCTCAACACAGTAAAAAAAAACTTCTATGTCATTCTCATAGCTAACATCATACGGAATGTTTATTGCAACATCACAATTGCTAGGACATAGAATCAACTCAAATGTTCAAAAACAGTTGAGTGAATTGAACAAATGTGGCATATGTACTCTATGGAATACTAATAACTCAGCATTAAAAAAACAATAAGACCCTGACATTTTATAGAAAGTGGACCAATATGATATTGTAATGCTGAGTTAAGCAAGCCAGACTATTTTTCATAGACATCGTATATCCCCACTCAACATATACCAAATGTCTGTGCTCTATAGCAGTAACTGAAAGACTGGACATTATAAGCAGGGATGGCAACTGTAGATACTAGAAACAGTGTTGGGGGAAGAGGGGTGGACAACAGGGGATGGGAGGGAGATTAGGGAAAAAAAAACAAACATTTATTACACACAAAACAGAAAGTTATCTGCTGATTATAATGTTGGTGCCAATATCATTTATTTGATCAGTATGCACTGTATTCATACTGGGAAAAAACATGTTGTACACTGTGAGTGTAAGTGAACAAATGTAATTTAAAAAATAACAGTAATAAGAAGAACTATCAATGGGATAAAATAAATCCATTTGTGAGATCTCACCCTCAGCATTCCTTTAAAGGTACCTTATGCTTTGTTAAATTTTACAAAGTATAAAATCAGCTTTCTCTACACAAAATCTAAAGAATTATATTCACAATATCCTTTGGCATTAACTCACAGATGTGACTTGGATTCAGTCAAACAGGAGTACTTGTACGAGTCTTTGAATTGGTACTATTTGTCTTGTGTAAGATGCCTGTGAGAGTCAGACTTATTCTGAAGACACCAAACTGGTGGCCCTTCTATGGCTTGGCTAGAGGCAGTAATAATATGGAACTAGCAGAGATGTCTACAACATTAACATGTCTGTACTGTTAGGTCTGTTTCTGCCAAGGGCTCCTGGTGAATCAGCCTAGACTCTGTGACTCCAGCTCTTCTAAATCTTCAATAAGCTGTTTAACTGCATATAATGAACCCTTTATATTTTAAACTAGTCATATACAATATTTAGATAGGAACATGCACCAAACAAGCCAAGACTTATCCATTTCAAATTCTCACCAAAAAGAAAGTATCACAAATTTCAGATGCATTCTACTTTACTGTGTCTTTTTATGAAAGCAATATTTTTGCTTTTGTTTTTTTAACATTTTCCATAGGATGTGTATGTTAAGAGAGATAGAGAGAGAAACAGTGAGAGGAAAAGTGAGAAATCGCTTCCCAGGGGATGAGTATACTGCCCATTCTCCATTCTCCTCCTGGAATTTTGGGCACACATGTACATAGGCTGGGTGTAATTTTCAAGCTGCCAGTTGCAAGACTTGAACAGCAGTTAACCACTGAGAGTCCAGTACCGTAATCACTATGCCATCTGCTGGCCCCATGAAAGTAATTACTCTTAAGACAGAAAAGTAGAAATTAAGCTGTTTACAAAGGGTCTTCAGAACCTCATGGAAAATGAGCATTATTTTTTTAAAAAAAACCTCTATGTATGGATATCAGTGTTTCCCCAAAATTAACTTGTGGTATAATTAAAATGTTCTTGAATTTTTAAAGTTCCCTCATATTCAATAAACATGTTATAACCGGGGCCAGCAGTTCTGGACACTAGGCAGCCTCCCGCCCAAGTCCTTTACACATCCCCATCCCTGCTTCTCTCTGGACTTCAGGTTGGTCTTGTGGGACTTTAAGACGATCTCAAACACTGTGACACCCCACCTGCAAACCAGATCCAGCCAGCCAGCAGTTCCGAACACCAGGTGGCTTGCAGCTGCAGGTCCTTCTGCATAGGACCTGTCACTCATCCTCTGGCCCATCCCCACTTGCTTTTGGATTCTCTGAATTTTAGTGTTTTGTTTTGTTTTATTTTCTTGCCCTTGAGGCATTGCTTATTAGGTCAGGTGGAGGCTCACCACTTCTTAGAACCAGGGAGGACTTTGGGTCACCCAGGACCAGTGACAAAAGTACATGGTACTATTGAGCAACAGGTAGGCCAACCATAAGAGAAATCATCAATTTTCTAATACTGTACAACTTTTAACACTCAGAGACAACTTAAATACATTAGGAAGCAAGATATAGATCACCTGATGACTAAGAACAATCACAGAAGCTCAAGAAGTATGAGCAACCAAAAAAAGGCCTCTCCCCCAAGGGAAATTGTCAAGCCTACATCACCCACAGTCCATAAAATGGATGTTGTGGACATGTCTGATAAGGAATTCAGAATATTAGTAGTGACCAAACTAACTGAAATGAAAGAGAAAAGACACAAAGAGTTCCAGGAAATGAGGAAGTCCTTTAATGATTTGAAAGAAGAAATAGATACATTAAGCAAGAACCAGATGAAACTTCTAGGATTGAAGAATGTGATTCAGGAAATCAAAACTTCCCTTGAAAGTATTAAAAGTAGGCTAGATCAGGCAGAAGATCGAATCTCGAATGTAGAAGACAAAACATCTGACCTAGAAAAAGGTATCAAGAAGATTGAGAAAACCACCATGAAAAATGAGGATAATATACGAGGAATACTGGATACCAACAAGCACCCCAACATCTGGATAACTGGTATCCCAGAAGAGGAAGAAAATAATAAGGGCCAAGATAATTTACTCCATGAAATCCTAGAAGAAAACTTTCCAAACCTATAAAGGCATTCAAATATCCAGACCCAAGAAATACATAGAACCCCAAGTAGAATCAACCAAAGAAGCTCCTCTCCAAGGCACATCACAGTCACACTGATAAAAACAACAGTAAAGACAAAATACTAAAGTTGGCAAGAGGGAAATGTCAAGTTACTTAAAAAGGTCACTCCATCAGGCTAACATCTGACCTCTTGGCAGAAACAATACAGGCAAGGAAAGAATGGGGAAATATAGTCAAAGTGTTGAATGAAAAACAATTACAACCAAGAATACTATACCCAGCAAGATTATCTTTCATATGGGAAAAATGATAAAAACATTCCCCGATAAACAAAATTTGGAAGAATTTGCCAACTCCAGACCAGCTGTTCAAGAGGTTCTGAAGGGAGTACTATACCACAAAAACTAAAAAGTCAGAAGACAGTTATACGAGAACAAAAAGCAACCAAGAAAATGGCTCACATAATGATAGAATCAGGTACAGAAATATTGATAATCACATTGAATGTAAATGAATTAAATTCCCCAATTAAGAGACAAAAACTGGCCAAATAGGGAAAAAAAAAAAAAAACAACAACAACAACAACAAAAACACAGAAACTATCTGTTGCCTACAAGAAAATGACCTTATGGATAAAGGCATACATAGACTAAAAGTAAAGGTCTGGGAAATAATATTCCATGGAAATGGAAATAAAAAAGGGCTGTAGCAGGGATATTGATCTCAGACAAAATAGATTTCAAGACAAAGACTGTAAGAAGAGACAAAGAAGGGCATTATATAATAGTAAATGGAGTAATACACAAGAAGACATAATGCTTATAACTATCTATGCATCCAACTCATGTGCATCTAAATATCTGAAGGAAAGACTGCTGGAGCAAAAAGGAGAGAGAGGGAGAAATACTGTAATTGTTGGAGATCTCAATACCCCATTATCTACTTTAGACAGATCTTCTAGGCAGAAAATAAATAGAGAGATACAGGACGTAAGTGATACTGTAAGTCGAATGGGATTGACTGATATCTATAGAGCTTTCCACCCTATGTCCACAACATATACATTTTTCTCACCACAGCATGGAACCTTTTCAAAGATTGATCATATGTTAGGACACAAATCAAGCCTTTACAGATTCAAAGGCATAGAAACTGTATCCAGCATCTTCTCTGACAATGATGGAATTAAACTCAAAATTAATTGAAAAAACAACCCCAAAAATACACAAATACATGGCAACTGAACAACCTACTTCTGAAGGACTTCTTCACTACTGAAGAAATTAAGGCTGAAATCAAAAAAATTATGGAAACAAATGATAATGTGTACACAAGTGTCCATAATCTATGGGACACAGCAAAAGCAGTCATAAGAGAGAAATTTGTAACAATTAGTGCACATAAGAAAAGGATGGAAAGATGGCAAATAGATAACCAATCATCATGCCTTAGGGAATTAGGAAAACAACAAACAAACCCAAAAAATGCCAGGTGAAAAGAAATAATAAAAGTTCAAGCAGAAATAAATGAAATAGAAACTAAATGAACCATACAGAAAATAAATGAAAGCAAAAGCTGGTTCTTTGAAAAGATTAATAAGATCAACACATCATTGACTAGACTGATCAAGAAGAAAAAAGAAAGAAACCAGATTTCTCAAATATGTGATGAAACAGGTAATATTACATCAGACATAGTAGAAATACAAAATATCATTAGAGGATATTGTGAGCGACTATATGCCAACAAACAAGATAACTTGGAGGAGATCTACCAAGATTGAATCAGGAGGACATAGAGAACCTGAATAGATCCATAACAAGCCAGGAGATTGAATCAGTAATAAATAACCTCCAACAAAGAAAAGCCCAGGTCCAGATGGCTTCCCTTCTGAATTCTACAAAACATTTAAGGAAGAGTTAACCCCTATCCTACTAAAATTATTTCTAAAGATTCAAAAGGAAGGAAACCTTCCAAATTAATTTTATGAAGCCTCCATCATCCTCATCCCCAAAACAGATAAGGACATGACAAAAAAAGGAAAACTATTGACCAATATCATTCATGAATATAGATACAAAAATTCTTAACAAGATACTCGTAAGTTGTATCCAACAATATATAACAAAGATTATTCATCACAACTAGGTAGGCTTTATCACAGGGATGCAAGGGTGGTTCAACATACACAAGACCATAAATGTAATACACCACATTAACAGAAAGAAGGATAAAAACCAAATAATTATTTCAATTGATGCAGGGAAAGCATTTGATAAAATACAACATCCTTTTATGATTAA
>NW_006208950.1:643974-661842 GCF_000334495.1 Tupaia belangeri chinensis | reverse complement strand
AATCAAAATACCAGAAATATTCTTCACAGATCTAGAAAAGACAATCATAGAATTTGTCTGGAATCATAAAAGACCTCGTATTGCAAAAGCAATCCTACACAAGAAGAATGGAGTAGGAGGCATATCACTCCCTGGCCCCAAGATGTACTATAAAGCTGCGATCGTCAAAACAACATGGTATTGGCACAAAAACAGACATGTGGACCAATAGAATAGAGACCCCAGAAATAACCCCCAAAGCTTACAGCCAACTGATTTTTGACAAAGGATATCAGTCAATCCAGTGAGAAAAAGAAAATCTCTTTAGTAAATGGTGCTGGAAAACCTGGGTATCTACCTGCAGAAAGATGAAACTGAACCCCCATCTTTCACCATGAACAAAAATCAACTCAAAATGGATCGAAGATCTGAACCTAAGACCTCAAACAATAAAAATACTTGTGGAAAATGCTGGGGAAACTCTGGGAGACAATGGAGTAGGCAAAGACTCCTTAAGTAAGTCTCCCAAAGCACAGTCAATAATCCCTGAAATAGACAAGTGGGAGTATATCAGACTAAGAAGCTTCTGCACAGCCAAGGAAACAGTAACAAGTGTGAACCAACAACCCTCAGAATGGGAAAATATTTTTGTTAAATATGCCTCAGACAAGGGACTAATAACCAGAATATACAGGGAACTCAAGTGCCTTATGTGAAAATAAATGCTTAACCCAATTAAAAGATGAGAAAATGAACTCAACAAAAATCTCTCTAAGGAAGACATACGAACAGCCAAAAAGCATATGAGGAAATGCAGATGAAAACCACAATGAGATACCACCTAACCTCTGTCAGAATGGCTAAGACTAAGAATATAAAAAGCGATAAGTGTTGGCAGGGATGTGGTGAAAAGGGAACTCTCCTAACTAACTGTTGGTGGGAATGTAAACAAGTTCAACCACTGTGGAGAATAATATGGAGGTTCCTCAAAGATCTACAAATAGAACTACCATTTGATCCAGCAATCCTACTTCTGGGTATCTAATCAAAGGACAGGAGAATACTCAGAAAAGTGCTTGCACATCAATGCTTATCGCACCATTATTCACGATTGCAAAGACATGGAACCAACCTAAATGTCCACAAAGTGATGAATAGATTGGAAAAGTGTGGTGTATATACTCTATGGAATACTACTCAGCCATAAAAAACCAAGACCCTGGCATTTAATAGAAGGTGGTCAGATATGAAGGATCTATTCCTGAGTGAAGTAAGCCAGGCTATGAAAGAAAGATATTGTATGCATCCACTTTGTATATACCGACTGTCTGCATGCTATGGTAGAGAGCAAAACATTAGAGGACATAATACTTAAGGAGAATAAGACAGTGTGGAATGGGGTGGAGGGAGGTGAAGAGAAAAGGATAGAGAAAGATGGCAAGAGAACAAATAGAGAGGCATGACATTAGTGGGACACAGATATGGCTTATTACCTGTTGATGATGACATGTAAAGTATTCTCAGCTGGATTGGTCTGAGAAGTATTTCAATATGGGTAAAGTCTTTTTACAAGCAAAATGAGAAACAGTGATTGGTTAAAAAAATAATTGGAATAATAATAATAATGAACAGGAAGAACAATGAAAAGATATCGAATGATGAAGTGGGGATTTTAATGTCTCGGTATTGACGGACATGTATGGCATTCTCTTTAAAAAAAAGCCATGTAATATACTGTAAAGTTATATGCAATTCAATGTAATATAAACAAGATTATGATGATAATAAATTAATTAATTTTTAAAAAAGAAAAAAATTTGTTATAACCGTATGTTTTTGGCCAGTATTTCTTGTTGGTGCTAAAGGTGTACAAGTGAATAAAATATACAGCCATTACCTTTTCTGAACAAACACCATCATTTTTTTTCTCAATGGGCTTTGTGTCTGATTTTGGAGTGTGGTTGGTTTCAGTTATATACTCTGAGTCACAAGGATGTGTTCGGTGGTCATGCTGAGGTGTGCTTTGGGTTTCAGTGGCATGTATTGTGTTTTAAACTGTGGTGTGCTGTGTCTTTTTTATTAATTAATTAATTTTTCATTTAATTTTTATGCATTCAATCACATTATTATTTGTCTTATAAAATAGATATTTTTTATTAAACTTGTGCAGAAGTTTTTTGAAATGAGCCTACTAAAATGTCAAAACTTCCACCCTAAATCCAAATTTAAGTGGAGATTAACTTACACTGTGCATGGTATGTATATATATTTTTTAACTTTTTTAAAAAAAGATTTTAGTTTTTTTTAAAATTTCAATTTATTTGCATTCATTCACTGTACATCATTGCAACATACAAAATGAGATTTTCCATACAGAGTACACTGTATATTGTCTCAATCAATCACATCAACATACATGTTATCAACAAATAGATTTCCATTTCTTATGTCTTGTATATTTTACTTTTTTTACTTGCCATCCTTGATTTCCTATCCCTAACCCTCTGCCCTGTCCAATCCTTCTCCCACATTGTCTCTGGTATCCATGGTTGCTTTCTATGCCTTCCCCCCCCATTTAATTGATTTGCTAATGAACTTAATTTGTCTAAATATTTGCAATAGCAAGTGCAGCTGATATATACATACACATGAATCTATGCCTGACTTTAGGCATAAACCTCAGTGAGTAGAATGAACATACTATGAAATAGTACCTAGCTGGGGCTATCTAGCTTACTGTGGTCATCAAATACACAGTTTTTTTTTTAATTTTGAACCAGACAACAAAGCTTAGAAGAAAAGCAGCAATATCTTAGTCAAGACATAGAATGCTGTTTCATCAGTTCAGTCTCATGTACTTAATCTTTCTTCTGTTTCTGCTGAGGTTCGATCTTCCAGATTGAACTCTGGGATATAATATTCAACTCCAGACTTTGTCCCTACAGTTAAGTTGTCCATTTTCTTAGCTTCTGAACTCTTATTTCTAACTGTCTGCATTTAATTTTACTGACATAGCACTCCCTTAAGAACTTCTTGGAGATCTGGTCTGATGCTGGTAAATTCTTTCAGGTTTTGTTTATCTGTCTTTTCTTCCAAATGAATGATAATCTTGCTGGGTACAGAATTCTCGGTTGAAATTGCTTTTCCCTTAATACTTTGAATATATTTTCCTATTCTTTCCTCGCTCGCATTGTTTCTGATGAGAGGTCTGCCATTAGCTAACAGAGATGGAAGAGAAGAGAGACAAGGAACTGCTGAAGAGGAAGGAGAAAGGAGTTGAAGAGTTCTAGGAGGAGATGAAATTCATGCAAGATCTAAAAGAGGAATTTCACACTTCACAAAAGAATCAGAAGGAACTGTTAGAGATGAAGGCTATAATACAAGAAGTCAAAATTTCCCTTGAAAGTATTAAAAGCAGACTAGATCATTCAGAAAATAGAATCTCAGATGTAGAAGAGAAAATTGCTGGCCTAGAAAAATCCACTACAAAGACTGAGAAAATGGCACAAAAATTTGAGAATAATATACGAGAAATACTAGATACAATTAAACATCCAAACATCCGGATAGTAGGCATCCCAGAAGGCAAAGACACTGACAAGGGCATTGATAATCTATTCCATGAAATCCTCAAGAAAAGTTTCCAAACCTGGAGAGGCACTCAAAGATTCAGTCCCAAGAAATACAGAGGACTCCAAATAGAATCCACCCAAGATCTTCTCCAAGACACATTATAGCCAGATTGACCAAAACCACAGACAAAGACAAGATACTAAAACTGGCAAGAGAAAAATGGCAAGTTACCTACAAAGGGTATCCCATTAGACTAATGGCAAACCTCTCAACAGAAAATGGATATTTTAACAGGTGAACATTTCACCACCATTTATTTTAAGTTTACATATCTTTATTGGGTGCTTTGTTGACAAAAACATAGTAAATGGGTAAAGAGTATAGAGAGAGAAAAATCAAATTATTAATTCTGTTCCAAATTATATATTAGTTCAGAGGATATGAATGAACTACAAAATATTTTTGTACAAAAGGAAATTCATACTTTAATTCAATTTTCCATTAATTTATTGACTTTTCATAGTACAGCAAAAATAAAAAAATAGAGCATAGACCTTTCCTTAGCAGAAAGAAAAAAGAAATGAGAGACATGCCATAATGCCAGATATTACAATAAGAAAAGTGAAAAATTAATGTCTAAAAGATTATCATTTTTTTAAAATGCTTTATATTTCGTTTAGAGTGCATAAGTAATGAGGTTTCTTTGTATGAATTTAGAATATTGATCATTTCATTGTCCTAATAGCTTCTGTTGTAAAGGATTCATTCCAGAAATGTCTTAATAAGAGAATTTCATTAATGAACTCAGATTTTTAATATAGTCTATAGGAATATTGCTCCAAGTATACACAAGGTCTCCTACTTCATAATATAAGCATAATTTTAAAAAAGTAAATATGTAAATCAAAATACAGTCCTTCTGGAATATAATCTTTAGGGCTATGTCCTGAGAGTTTACAAACAAGAAGTCTAACTAATTCAGACAGTGTATGAAAAAATACCAAGCAAATGGGCAATAAAAAAAATGAGATATTTGTGTCATGATAACAGTGTTCCAAATGGACCTTTCCTCAAAGGAGTTGTATACCAACATAAACATACTTTAACATATAGTGCTCACTAAAACCTGAATCTTATATTGTTTTCTCTTTACAATCTAAGTGATAAACTTATCTTATGTTTAGGTTATTTCTTCCATAAAGTCAGCATTTAACACAGAGACCCCCATAATATTTTTCACCTCTTTGTATCTGAGGGTATAGATTAAAGGGCTTAACATAGGAGATTCCATGGTACAAAACATTGCCCAAGGTTTGTCAATGTAGAAAACGTCACTGGACCTAGATACACAACAGGGAACAAAGAACAAGGTAACCACATGATGTGAGAGACTCAGGTATAGAGACATAAGCATTCCCTTCAGGCTGTGAAGTTTCAAAGTATAAAGAATGACCACACAGAAGATCATTGAGAGGAAGAAGATTAACAGGAAGACAGACTCATCATCTGAAGCAACAAATAGGACAAGAGTGTAGGTACTCATGCTGATGAGCTTCAAATGACTGTTCATGTGATTCATGAATGGTCTCTGAAATTGGGGCCAGAGGTAAGATGTCAGTCTGTGGGATGTCTCTAAATAGTTGATGGACAAAACATTCAAGCATGTCATTTCCATGAGAGAGCCTCACCTCTATCAACTCATGATGGTCCTGTTGTACACGAAGCCACATAAGAGTCATACACCATTCCTGTCAGTGGAATGATCTCAATAGCACCAAAACATGCTCAGTAAAGACTTCTAATCATGGTTTCTGTAAAAGGAGTGGTTCTTGTCACAGCAAGTTTCAGCATGCTAAAGTTCATACATTAAGAACAGTAGCTGTTTGGGAACCAGCAGTTAGCGTAATGGCTATGTCACTGGACTCCCACATAGTAGACCATGGTTCATGTCCCGGACCTGGTGGCTTAAAACTCACACCAGGCGAGTATGCGTGCGAGCGTGCCCAAGATCCCGAGAGGAGAAGGGATTGCGGTGTGGCCATCCCCCCTGGGGGGTGATTTCTCACTTTCTGTCTTTCTGTCTCTTTTTTGGTACCGCATGCGGCGTTTAGGAAAAACCTCTCCAAAAAAAAAAAAAAAAAAAGAACAATAGCTGTGTTCAAGGGATATATAACACAAGAAAATGTAAACTGTTTCTAAATATGATAAAAAAAAGATTGGACTAAATGAAAACAACTACCTGCTCCATGGTTAGAAATTTCAAATTTCTAACATATAATGTCTCTTTAAATTAATCTTCCAAAGACAAATAACAGAAAATGAATTTTTTGATTAATAAATTACTTTACATTTCACTTTAAAACATTAATAAGCAAATCATAGGCATAATAATGAAAAAAAGAGTAAAGAAGAAGCACTAGACTTATCAGATACAAATCATATTATAGGCCAAGTACACATACGTGGTTTGTTGATAGATCCGTGAAACAGATTACGATCCTCAATCCAAATATATATATGAGATTTTAGAGTAAAATATTGATTTCAAAGCTAGTATGAAAATATCAAAGGGCAGAGGGTCAAAGATAGGATAAAAAACATATATATATGTATACATTGTATGAAAGTAGAAATGGAATATTATTGATGATAACATGCTTGATTAAGTCACTATGCAGTTTGTCCTAGATGGGAAACTACTTTTAGTATGTTGTGGTGATGCTCAGGGAATGAGTGTTAGGTAATATAATTTAATTAAAAAACAAAAAAAGTTGCAGGATAAAAAAAAATGCACATTTGATGACTACAGCGAGCTGTATGGGCACAGCTGGGTACTACTTTATAGTATGTTCATTCTACTCACTGGGGTTTATGCCTAGGGTCAGATTTGGGTACATGTATAGGTATGTGTCAGCTGTGCTAGCTATTGGATATATTTAGACTAATTAAGTTCATTGGCAGAACAATTGAATGGGGGGTGGTGGAAGGCATGGAGGGCAACCATGGATGCCAGGGACAATGGAGGAGGAAGATGGGACATAGCAGAGGGTGGGGCATGGGGAATCAGGGATGGCAAGACAAAGGGCAAGGTATGCAGGATGTAAGAATTGGAAAATTATTTGCTGAGAACATGTATGTGGATGTGCTTGATTGAACCAATGCACAGTGTATTTTGGATGGAAAATTCATTTGTGTGTTGTGATGGTGTATAGTGAATTAATGTAGAAAATTAAAAAAAAATGTACTCCAAACAGGTCAAAATTCAACAAAAACATTAAAACACACATACCAAAAAATTAATTGCCAAAAAACTTCTAAGAATATTATGGCTACAGTAAACAAGTATTTTAAACAGTACTCAAAAACAAATATAATAAATCTGATTAGGCAAATATAATAAAATTCTACATCACCAGAAAAAAAATGCACATAGTGCAAGAAAGTAAACCACAACCACAAAACTAAGTACATCTACAATGGTAAAAGTGACAATCTCTCAATAAATTATTACTCATAAAAGTTAGTATGGAAATGAAAATAGGTAAAATGATATTAATAGAAAATTCAGAAAAAATAATCATCTTAAGCATAGGAATAGGTGGTTAAATAAATTATATTTAAAGAATATAAAGTTAAAAAAAAAAGAAAAATACTATCATTGGGATTATACATTATTCAAAATAGAGTGGAAGTTGCCTGATAAACTAAAAATAGAAGGGTCCCTTGATCCAGCAATCTTGCCCTTAGGAACTTATGCAAAGGAAAGAAAATCAATATGTCATTAAGAGATCTTCACTTCAAATTTATTACTACACTATTCACAATAACCAAAAGAAGGAATAAACTCGTGTCTATAACAAACAAATAGAGAAAGTGTGACATTGATTTCTTTGATTAGCTGTGTTGATTATCTTTGTTTTCAAAAATCCATCCTCATTTATTTATGAGATGTTTTGTTGTCTGATTTTAATTTTAATTTGTTTTATACATTCAATCACATTATTTAGCTTGCAAAGCAAATATTACAACATGTGTACTTTTTTACCCATCTAGTTGAAAGTACTCTAAATTTATCTTCAACAGATAATAACCCATTTCTTTGTCCCATAAATGCTTTGCCTCTATTTTTCTCCTTAATGTCCTTCCTCAGACTCTATTCCTTTACCCACCCTCTTCCCACTTTGTATCTCATATTCACAACCATTCACTATGTTTCTATATCCTTTAGACATTCAGTTTCAATATATATAAAGTGGAGACATACAATGTCTCTCCTTCATAGCCCGGATTCCTTCACTCAACAGTAAATCTTCCATATTCATCCACTTTCTGTTTTCTGATTTTTAATCACTTTTTTTTAGAACTGTATTTCACATTAAAGAACGTAATTAACAATTCAATATACTTGAAAAATAACTAGTAGAATGAATTTCAAATATTCACTACATCATGTAGTGTTAAATGTTGACGAGGGAAATGTTTCTATGATTTATTACACACCATTTACATATTTTAAAAACATATATATAAACTTACAAGGATGTATAATGATTATATATAAATTATAAGTTGCAATACTTATAAAAATAATAAAGTAAAAAGCTGATAGATAATATTTATGTAAATGATATACTGTAGATATGTATCACAGCATAATACTATTCAGTAAATAAAAATGATGAAATCCTGTAATTTCAGGCAATATGGAAGAGACTGAAGGATACATAATATGTGAAATAAGACAGGCGTTAAAAAAAAGAGAACTGGAAACCAGCAGTTAGCGTAATGGCTATGTCGCTGGACTCCCATGTAGTTGACCACGGTTCGTGTCCCGGACCCGGTGGCTTAAAACTCACGCCGGGCACATTTGCGTGCATGCCCAAGATCCCGAGAGGAGAATGGAGGAGAAGGGATTGTGGCGTGACCATTCCCCCTGGGGGGTGATTTCTTGCTTTCTATCTCTCTGTCTCTCTCTGTCTGTCTGGCGAGCGCACGTGCCCTGTAGCAAAAATCTCTCAAAACAAACAAAAAAAAAAGAGAACTATTAAATGTTCTTACTCATAAATTGAAACAGAAAAATGGGCTCATTGGGCTAGTTGGTGATGGTTAAGAAAACTTGATTCTACATGACCAACTACATGGTTCAGTCATTGACTTGACAACTTTAAATACATGCTTGGCACACATACAAGTGTGACTAAAATCTCAAAAGAAGAAATGGGAGAGAAGAAACTGTAAGATAATTAGCACCCGTGGGGGGAGTGCATCCTCACTTTCTCTCTTTCTCTCACTCTTCTCTCACTGTCTCTTTTTTGTGGAGAGGTTTTTGCTATAGGGTATGTTGCACTCACCAGAAACAGAGAGAGACAGAGAGACAGAAATCGAGAAATCACCCCCCAGGGGGATGGCCATGCCACAAACCCTTCTCCTCCATTGTCCTCTCTGGATCTTGGGCATGCATGCACACGGGACCAGCCTGAGTTGAAGCCACCAGGTCCAGGACTTGAACCGCGGTCGACTACATGGGAATCCAGCAACGTAGCCATTACGCCAACTGCTGATCCTTCTCCCACTCTCTCTATCTATTGGTTTGTCTCCAGCAAATTTGTTTGTGCCTTCAAACAAATTTTAAAAAATAAGAAAGCAAAAAGAGCTCCAGTAGAGATCTGAAGAATGACTACTAGAGGCAAGACAAACAGGAGGAAAGAAACAGGGATGGTGATTTATGGCAACAAATTTGCAGATAGGTAAGAAGAACAACTTCTAGTGTTATTAAATACAGCAGATTGAATACAATTATTAAGAATTTACTTTATATCTCAGAATAACGAAAAAGAAAAGGATAGTGGGTGCTTTCAACAGAAAATAATAACAAATGGTTGAGAGGAAATATATACCAATTACCTTGATATAATCGTTACACATTATAATCTTATACTGAAAAATCACATTGTACCCCACAAATTTGCACAATTATTATGTTTTTGAAAGTAAAAGAAGAAAAAAAAAACAATTCTATTTATAGTGGCATCAAAAAGAATAAAATACTGAAGTTTGGACCGTCGGAAAAGTCATGATGCATTTTTGCATAGAAAAACATAAAATAAATACATCATGACTTTATTGATGATTTAATAATTTAAACAATAGGCAAAACAGTCATACTCTAAATAAAAAGTCACCAATATATAGAAAGACATTTCTGACTCATTAATTAAAATACAACATTGTTAAGATGTCTGTGCTACCTGAAATTATCTAGAGTAAATGCAATTCCTATCAAAATCCCAACAATGTTGTCAAAAATACAAAAATCCATCCTAAAATATACAAACTATTAAGAAACCATAAACAGACAAAACAGTTCTTTTTTATTCATTTTTTATTTTATTTCCTTTTATACATTCAATCACATTATTTAGCTTACAAAGTAAATATTTCTCCATGTGAATGCTTCTCGCTAGTCTAGTTGATAAAACTATAAAATATCTTCAACAGATAACACATTTCTTTGTCTCATTAAGGCTTTGCCTATTTTTCTTCCAAATGTCCTTCCTCAGACCCTATTCTTTTCACACACACTGTATCTGGAATTTATATCTATTTACTGTGCTTCTGAAAAAAATAATTTGGGGGCCAGCAGATGCCATGGTGATTAAGGCACTGGACTCCCACCTGGCTAACTGCAGTTCGAGCACTGAACACAGTTGCTTGAAAATAACACCAGGCATGTGTGCATGTGTGCCTAAAATCCTGAGAGGAGAAGGAATTGCAGTGTGACCAATCCCATGGGGGATGATTTCTCACTTTCCCTCTCTGTCTCTAGTGAGGACATTTGCCCTATAAATCTAAACACACACACACACACACACACACACACACACAAAAAAAAAAAAAAAAAAAAAACTGAAATCTCATACATCTCAATTTCAAAGCTTACTACAAAACTATAGTAATCAAAACAGTGAGAACACCTGTTGTTTCACATTAAAACTAGCTTTAATCACATTATCATGTATCACAAATATGTATCTAACACTTGCTGGTGAAAATGTGAACCAACAGATATTCTCACAGACTAGATTGTGTGTTACTGGCATAAATAAGATACATGAGTTAGTGTAATAAAATAGTCTAGAAATAAACCCTCACATATATGGTCAAATGATTTTCAACAAGAGTGTCAAGACTATTCAGTGGGGAAAGGACAATCTGTTTTAAACTAGTATTGCAAAAACTTGGATATCCACATGCAAAATGATAAAGATAAATCATTAAATTATACTTTATTAGATAATTAATTCAAATGGATTCAGAGCCTAGCTAAAGCTATAAAACTCTTACAAGAAAATACAGAAGAAAAGCTTTATGACATTGGTTTCTTAGATATGACACCAAAGAAAAGGCAAAAAGAAAAAAAAATAAACTGGACTTTAGATAAATTAAAATGTTTAAGTTCTTAATTGGTCTTGAATCTAAAAAGAAAAAGTAATTATGTGAGATGATATAAATCTGCTATACTATAGCAACTACTTTATTGTACAATCTGTATGAATCACATAAGGTCATGTTTTATACATTAAATATACATTAGATGATTTGATTAATTTGGAAAATGCTCTGAATGGTACAAAAATGAAGTAAATTAATCACAAGGCAGAATAAAATAGTAATTCCATACAGTAAAGTAAGTGGAATCATTGCTTTAACATATATTAACTCATTATACAGTAAGGAAAAGATCAACAATTGGATAAAATAGAAGACACTATTAGTAAATTCAGATAAATAAAAAATTGCATTTAAACATATGAAGGATACTCAAAATTCCTTGTCTCTGAAAGGTTTCAATTTGAGAACAAAAACTGTATGTTGTAAAAACATACAATGGTTAAATATAAACAAAAAGATATAAAAATGAATGAAATAGCCTTAACCAAATATCACATATCATAAATATTTATAAAGTACTGTCAGTTGAGAACATGAACTAACAGGCATTTTTACAAACCATGGAGAGAAGTGTAGTTACTACAATCAAAATACTAGAATGTACAAAGACAACTAACTGAAGAATCTTTCTTTTTATTTTATTTATTTATTTATTTATTTATTTATTTTGAAGAGGTTTTTGCTATAGGGTGCGTGCGCTCGCCAGACAGACAGAGAGAAACAGAGAGACAGAAAGCGAGAAATCACCCCCCAGGGGGGATGGCAATGCCGCAATCCCTTCTCCTCCACTCTCCTCTCGGGATTTTGGACATGCACGCACATGCATCTGGTGTGAGTTTAAGCCACTGAATCCGGGACGCTAACCCCAGTCGTCTACATGGGAGTCCAGCGACATAGCCATTATGCTAACTGCTGGTTCCACTACCTGAAGAATCTTAAACAGATTATATATACAGCTGTCTCAGGGGAAGAACACTGAAAGACTATACTCAGAGATGGAGCTATTTTTAAAATCTTTTTGTATGTTTTTCACTTTTATGATTTGTTATTATGCATTTTGTTTTCTTATTTTAAAAAGTTGAAGTATTACACAAACATTATTTTATATGATGCAAGTAAATTAAAATAACAATTGACAGCATTAAACATTTTAAATACTATTATTAAAAAAAAAGCAAACTTAGGCATCAAACTAATGAGGACTGCATGGTGGTTAAGGTACAAAAATCACACATGGCCTACCATGGTTTGAGTCCCAGACCTGGTGACTTGTTTTCTCTCTCTCTCTCTTTCTCTCTTTCTCTCTCTCTCTCTCTCTCTGGTAAAAGCATAGTTAACTGAAATATATATATATATTTATACACACACACACATAAACATATAATTAAAATTAATTCTTAAAGAAAAAAGGAATCAAACTAAGAATGAAATCAAGTTTCAGAAAACACAAAGATAAATGCATAAGTTGATTAAAAATAAGAATAATTATAAAATTTCTTCACTATTTTTTTTTTGGAGAGGATTTTTCGCTATAGGGCACGTGCACTCACCAGAAAGACAGAGAGAGACAGAGAAATGGAAAGCAAGAAATCAACCCCCCCCCCCAGGGGGGATGGCCACACTGCAATCCCTTCTCCTCCATTTTCCTCTCGGGATCCTGGGCACGCATCCACATGTGCCTGGCGTGAGTTTAAGTCACCAGGTTCAGGACTCAAACAGTGGTTGACTACATGGGAGTCCAGTAAGATAGCCATTACACTAACTGCTGGTCCCCTTCACTAATTATTTACATATTGAATGTTACATGTTCTTGTTCTTTGCATTACATCAATGAGCATGAAGTATAAAACAAGAAGTCATACAGTGTATATTCCAGCAAGAAGGGAATTTTTTATTAACAGTACAATTATAAATTTTACTTCATTCTTTTATTCCTAATTTTATTTTCTATTTATAAACGATGATTAGGAATAACTAGAACAATAATACTAAATTTAAAAGTTAATTAGTAAAACTGCATAATATAATTTTAGAATGATACACACAGACATAAGAAATGCTTGCAAAATAATGAAGACATCAGATTCAGAAAACTTCCAGGTTCCCAGAAGAAAGACCCTAATATATATAATGACTGTCATCACTGTGAGTGAGTCACTAATCACTTCTTGATATTTTTCTTCTCCATACCTTCTTCATAGTATTTTTCATCTCTGAATTTCTCAGTGTATAGATTAAGGGATTCAGCATCGGGGTTATGACTGTATAAAATACACTTAATGATTTGTCAATGGGAAAAGTCTTAGCAGGTCTTGCATACATAAAACTGCAGGGAACAAAAAAGAAGACAACTACAGTGATGTGGGAACCACAGGTCGAAAGAGCTTTTCGCTTCCCTTCCTGACTAAGGTTCTTTAGAGAGTACAAGATAACACCATATGAGATGACTAAAACCAGAAATACGATTATACAAATCAGTCCTCCATTGGCCACAACTAAGAGGCCAATGACATAGGTATCCATACAGACAAGTTCCAATAAGGGATACATGTCACAGAAAAAGTGATCAATGACATTGGGGCCACAGAATGGGAGCCCATAAATAGTGCTAAGCTGAATGACTGAGTGCAAAAATCCTCCAACCATGGATACCACCAGCAAAGCAACACACACTCGTTGCTTCATGATAACCAAATAATGCAAGGGTTTACAGATGGCCACATAGCGGTCATAGGCCATCACCACCAGAAGAAAGATCTCTGACCCACCAAAAAAGTGCTCTATAAAAAGCTGAGTCATACAGGATTGAAAAGATATGATATTTTCTCCAAAGAACAAGTCCGAAATCAATTTGGGGGATATGGATGAGGAATAAATGACATCCATAAAGGATAAACAAGCAAGAAAGAAATACATCGGTGAGTTCAAGGTCTTACTGACAGTAACAGTCACAACAATGAGCAGGTTGCCTACCATGGTGAAAATGTAGAAGAGTAGGAACATCACAAAAAGCACTTTCTGTTCCTCTGGGTTCTGTGTGAGTCCCGTGAAGACAAAGAAAGTCACATTGTTCCTTGGTTCCATCTACAGTCTATAGGTGCTGACTTTTGATCCTGGAAATACTTTATCTATAAAGCAGGGGGACATATTTTAACTTTTCTTAAGGTATATTTTTTAAAAGTATTATACCCTTAACGTCTTATTTATTCAAATAAAAAATTTGTATAGAATCTACTTATGTCATTTTTCAGGGACTTTAGAATTGCCAAGTTGAAAAAAATAGTTTTTACCCTCAGTGATGCATACCTGAGATAGATCCAATAATTACAGAATAGTTCATTAATGATGTGATCATGATGCATTCAGATTATTTAAATAGATTTTACAGTGCTGAAATATATATGCTATGAAAAACAAAACCAGAACCGGAGAGTAATGCAAAAGTAACACAAACTTTTAGGAGGCTGACCCACATGGAAAACTCTGGGGTTCACATCACAAGATCTCTCTGCCAGGCAGGCACACATGTGATCCAGACTGGCCTAGACTAGAGATGGAGTGTGGCATGATGACTCTGTAGAGTGTATATCCATCTCTCTCTCTCTCTCTCACTCTCACAATCACTCTGTCTCTACTGCAAAGAAGAATAGATCAACAAATTTTAAAATGTTTTATTTACTGGGTCTTTAAATAAACCATATATGTGTGTGTGTGTGTGTGTGTGTGTGTGTGTGTGTATTTTTGGGGGGGGAAATGTTTGTTATAGAGTGTGTGAGCTTACCAGAAAGACAGAGAGAGACAGAGAGACAGAAAGCAAGAAATCACCCCCCAAGGGGGATGGTCACTTCACAATCCCTTCTCCATTCTCCTCTCAGGATGTTGGGCATGCATGCACACTCGCCCAGTGTGAGTTTAAGCCACCAGACTCAAACTATAGTTGACTACATGGGAGTCCAGTGACATAGCCATTATGCCAACTGCTGGTCACAATAAGCTATATATTTTATATACACAGAGAAACAGTTTTGTTTTTCTCAATGTATCTACAACACTATAGTTAATAATTCAGATGGATAGAAGATACATTAGATAGATGATATAATAAGAGATAATCTTATAATAAAACATATTTTTAAATGAAGAAATTAAATTTTTTAAAAACCTGTATTGAATCTTAAATCAATGCTAACCATACAGAATCATACCTGAAAAAAATTAAATTTTATAAATCCTAAACTTTTGTGTAACTATATTGTTTAACTGTTTAATGAGCTAAACTATATGAAAGTATTTATGCTTTGGTTGAAATAAAATGAAAAAAGTAGCTAACATTTTAATTTATGCATATTAGGAAATATCAACAGTTTATATATTTTTGGATTGCAGAACAAGGTATAAAAAGATTTTTTATCTTATTAGTTCCATTGGAATAGACAAAAGAAATTTTAATGAAAGAAAACACTATGATTAGAAGAATACCTACCATATGTCATACGAAACTGTGTCAGCTACTATGTCCATTTTACATGCTTTATCCACATATGTACACATTTAGACATAAACATAAGATAAAGACTTCTAATGTACAATAATGAATTTTTATAGCAATGAGTATAGTTATCCCAATTTATATATGAAGAAAGAAGCTGGGAATATTTATTTAATTCCCAAAGACCATACATTTTTTAGTGACCAAAATGCAGAAAGAAACTTACTTTGATCGATTTCAAAGCCCTTATGATGCTGGAAAAAACTTTTTCAGCTTTCACTTCCTATACATTCTAACAATAAAATTTCCTCTGCAGTAAAGAAACACACTAAAAAGCCTGGTTTCCACTATTAACTGTTCCTATTTTACTTATTGGACTCTTGCTAACAGTCTAAAGGGTAACTTCTTAGCCATTTCAGAAGGAGCTGGAAATGCCTGTTTCATTTGGTCTGAGCACAGTGGGCAAAATGTTACATTATTTCTAAAGGACACAGTTGACTTCATATGACTGTACATGTACGTTTTCTTCACAGTGTCCCCTATTTGAGAAAACTGTTATTACTTGCATTGTAGATATATTTAAAAGAAATTCTATGACACAAATGAAAAACAGAATTTCCAGGTAAAGGCAATTCATCAAAAAGGAAAACAAATCATGAATACATAGGAAAAGAGCAAGTAGCTGTGTACTAGGAATATTTTTCTCCAGTAACCAATTTTTTTTCTAGTAAATTAAAAACTAAAACAAACTACCATTCAGGCTTTTTTCCTATTTGTGTTGTCTTAGCATGGCCAACCTCATTTTATTCAGATTTGAAGAAGACATTTTTCAAATCCTCATTTCTTTTCTAAAAACAGCTGTATGAGTTGGTAAGAGAATAGTATTGTTCCTACTAGGAAAAAAGAGCACTGAACTTTTTATCCTTTCTAATCACATATAACATTGTGTCCTGTAATTGGAGCCTGTCCAAGATTAATTCTTGCTTAATTAAATGCACTGGGATTTCTGCAAAATTTTAAAAGAACCACTGTATGTAAATACACTGATAAATCAAATATATCACTAGGTTTAGAAAGATGTAACAAGAAGAAGTCAAGTTTCAGAACCATTATGGAATTATGGAATTTTTCCAATCAAGAACAAAATAACTGTTGTTTTTCCAAAGAAGATATTTGTCACTTATTTCCCCCTGTGTCACACCAAGATTTTTCTTCCTTTAACACAAATCATTTTTTTTTTGTTGTTCCTAAATGTCAGATTAGATACATAAAAAGTTAATTTCTGAACGAGCTGGCCAGCAGTTCTGGACACCAGGCAGACGGAGGCTGCAGGCCCGACCCTTCTGAATCTTCATGCATCCCCACCTCTCCTCCTCCTTGGACCCCAGGTTGCTTGTCTGGGACTTTAAGGTGAACTCCTACCCCACCCCACCCATAATCTGGACCGAGCTGGCCAGAAGTTCCGGACACCAGGTGGACTGAGGCTGCAGGCCCTACCAACCTGGTCCTGTCACTCATCCTCTGACCCTTTCCCACTAGCCTTTGGACACTTTGAATTTTGGTGATTTGAATAGCATGCGGCACACAATGTGCACCACACGATTTACTTTTTTCATTTTGTTTTTCTTTGCTCTTGAGGTATTGCTTCTTAGGTCAGTTGGAGGCTCACCACTCTTTAGAAACAGGGAGGACTTTGGGCTATCCAGGACTAGTGGCAACAGTTAATGGAAATTGTGAGCAACAGGTAGGCCAACCATAAGAGAAATAATCAATTTTCTAATCCTGTACAACTTTTAACACTCAGAGATACCTTAAATAAGTTAGGAAGCAATATATAGATTAACAGATGACTACGAACAATTGCAGAGGCTCAAGAAATATGAGCAACCAACAAAAGACCTCTCACTCAAGGGAAATTATCAAGCCTACATCACCCACAGTCAATACAATGGACGTTGTGGACATGTCTGATAAGGAATTCAGAATATTTGTAGTGACCAAACTAACTGAGATGGAAGAGAAAAGAGACAGGTAGCTCCAGGAGATGAGGTAATCCTTCATGACTTGAAAGAAGGAATGGATACCTTCAACAAGAACCAGATGGAACTTCTAGGATTGAAGAATGTGGCACAGGAAAACAAAACCTCCCTTGAAAGTATTAAAAGTAGGTTACACCAGGCAGAAGATCGAATCTCTAACGTAGAAGACAAAACACCTGACCTAGAAAAAAGTATCAAGAAGACTGAGAAAACAACCATGAAAAATGAGGATAATATACAAGGAATACTAAATACCATCAAGTGCCCCAACATCCAGATAATTGGTATTCCAGAAGAGGAAAAAAATAATAAGGGCCTAGATAATTTATTCCATGA
>NW_006208950.1:610084-643186 GCF_000334495.1 Tupaia belangeri chinensis | reverse complement strand
TGCACCTAAATATGTGAAGGAAAGACTGCTGGAGCTAAAAGGAGAGATAGGGAGAAATACTATAATTGTTGGAGATCTCAACACCCCATTATCTACTTTAGACAGATCTTCTAGACAGAAAATAGAGAGATACAGGACTTAAATGATACTGTAAATCAAAAGGGCTTGACAGCTATCTATAGAACTTTCCACCGTATATCCACAATATATACATTTTCCTCACCCCAACATAGAACCTTTTCAAAGATTGATCAAATGAAAAACAACAACAAACGAACCCCCAAAATGCCAGGCGAAAAGAAATAATAAAGGTTCGAGCAGAAATAAATGAAATAGAAAATAAACGAACCATACAGAAAATAAATGAAAGCAAAAGCTGGTTCTTTGAAAAGATCAACAAGATTGATACTCCATTGGCTAGACTGATCAAGAAGAAGAAAGAAAGAAACCAGATTAATCAAATATGTGATGAAACAGGCAATATTACCACGGACATAGCAGAAATACATAATATCATTAGAGGATACTATGAGCGACTTTACGCCAACAAACAAGATAACCTGGAGGAGATGGACAAATTCCTGGATGCATATAAACTACCAAGATTGGATCAGGAAGACATAGAGAATCTGAATAGACCTATAACAAGCCAGGAGATTGAATCAGTAATTAATAATCTCCCAACAAAGAAAAGCCCAGGCCCAGATGGCTTCACTTGTGAATTCTACAAAACTTTCAAGGAAGAATTAACCCCTATCTTACTAAAATTATTTCTAAAGATTCAAAAGGAAGGAAACCTTCCAAATTCATTTTATGAAGCCTCCATCATCCTCATCCCCAAAACAGATAAGGATATGACAAAAAAGGAAAACTACAGACCAATATCATTGATGAATATAGATGCGAAAATTCTCAACAAGATACTCGCAAATCGTATCCAACAACATATAACAAAGATCATTCATCACGACCAGGTAGGCTTTATACCAGGGATGCAAGGGTGGTTCAATATACGCAAGACCATAAATGTAATACACCACATTAACAGAAAGAAAGATAAAAACCATATGATCATCTCAATTGATGCGGAGAAAGCGTTTGATAAAATACAACATCCTTTTATGATTAAGACTCTCAGTAAGATTGGTATAGAAGGGTCATTTCTGAACACAATAAAAGCAATCTATGAAAAACCTACAGCTAATATTATACTGAATGGGGAAAAGCTGAAAGCTTTTCCTCTGAAAACAGGTACTAGGCAAGGCTGCCCACTTTCTCCACTGCTCTTTAATATAGTACTGGAAGTCTTAGCTATTGCAATCAGAGAAGAGAACAGTATTAAAGGCATTCGAATAGGCAAAGAAGAGTTGAAAATATCTTTATTTGCAGATGACATGATGGTATACTTAGAAGACCCAAAGGTATCCATGAAAAAACTGCTTGAAGTAATAAGTGAATACAGTAAGGTGGCAGGATACAAAATCAATATCCAAAAATCTATAGCATTTCTATTTATGAACAACAAGTTGAATGAAGCAGAGCTGAAGAAAGGAATCCCTTTCACCGTAGCCACAAGATGTATAAGATATCTAGGGATAAACCTAACTAAGAAAGTCAAAGACCTTTATAAAGAAAACTACGAGAATCTTAAAAAAGACATTGAAAGTGACATAAAAAAGTGGAAGGACATCCCATGCTCCTGGATTGGTAGAATTAACATAATCAAAATGGCAATTCTACCCAAATTAATCTACATGTTTAATGCAATTCCAATCAAAATACCAGAGATATTCTTCAGAGATCTAGAAAAGACAATTATAGAATTTGTCTGGAACCATAAAAGACCTCGTATTGCAAAAGCAATCCTGCGTAAGAAGAATGGAGTAGGAGGCATATCACTCCCTGATCCCAAGATATACTATAAAGCTGTGGTCATCAAAACAGCATGGTATTGGCATAAAAACAGACATGTGGACCAATGGAAGAGAATAGAGACCCCAGAAATAACTCCCAAAGCTTATAGCCAACTGATCTTTGACAAAGGATATCAGTCAATCCATTGGGAAAAGGAAAACCTCTTTAGTAAATGGTGCTGGAAAAACTGGGTATCCACCTGCAGAAAGATGAAACTGAACCCCCATCTTTCACCATTAACAACAGTCAACTCAAAATGGATCAAAGATCTGAACCTAAGACCTCAGACAATAAAACTACTTGTGGAAAATGCTGGGGAAACTCTGGGAGACATTGGAGTAGGCAAAGACTTCTTAAATAAGACTCCCAAAGCACAGGCAATAATCCCTAAAATAGACAAGTGGGACTATATTAGACTAAGAAGTTTCTGCACAGCAAAGGACACAGTAACAAGTGTGAACCGACAACCCTCAGAATGGGAAAATATTTTTGTTAAATATGCCTCAGACAAGGGACTGATAACGAGAATACATAGGGAACTCAAGTGCCTTATGCGAAAAAAAATGATTAACCCGATTAAAAGATGGGAAAGTGAGCTGAACAAAAGTCTCTCTAAGGAAGACATACGAACAGCCAAAAAGCATATGAGGAAATGCTCAACATCCCTCATCATAAGGGAGATGCAGATAAAAACCACAATGAGATACCACCTAACCCCTGTCAGAATGGCAAAGATTAAGAATATAAAAAGTGATAAGTGTTGGCGGGGATGTGGTGAAAAGGGAACCCTCCTACACTGTTGGTGGGAATGTAAACTAGTTCAACCACTGTGGAGAACAATATGGAGGTTCCTCAAAGATCTACAAATAGAACTACCATTTGATCCAGCAATCCCACTTCTGGGTATTTACCCGAAAGACAGGAGAATGCTCAGTCAGAAAAGTGCTTGCACATCAGTGTTTATTGCAGCATTAATCACAATTGCCAAGACATGGAACCAACCTAAATGTCCACAAACTGATGAATGGATTGGAAAAGTGTGGTATATATACTCTATGGAATACTACTCAGTCATAAAAAATGGCAAGACCCTAGAATTTGATAGAAAGTGGTCAGATATGGAGAATCTATTCCTGAGTGAAGTAAACCAGGTTATGAAAGAAAGATATTGTATGTATCCACTCAATATATACCAACTATCTATATTCCATGGTAGAGAGCGAAAAATTGGAGTACATAAAAGCAGTGAACGTACTTAACGAGAATAGGACAGTGTGGAATGGGGGAGGTGAAGAGAATAGGATAGAGAAAGATAGCAAAAGAACAATAGAGAGGCAGGACGTTGGTGAAAAACAGATATGTTTTATTACCTGTTGATGAGGATATGTACAGTATTCTCAACTGGATTGGTCTGAGAAGTATTTCATGATGGATAAAGTCTTTTTACAAGCAAAATGAGAAATAGTGATTGACTGTTTTAAAAAATAATTAGAATAATAATTATAGTGATTGGGAAAAACATAGAAAAGATATTGAATGTTGAAGCGGGGAGATTAATATCTCTGTATTGACTGGCATGCATAGCATTCCCTTTTGAAAAAGCAATGTAATACACGGTAAAGTAATATGTAATCCAATGTAATATAAAGAAGATTATTATGATAATAAAAATTTAAAAAATAAAGAATAGAGTATCCAAATAAACCTCAAACAATACAGCCAGTTGATCTTTGAGAAAGGGTACACAACAATGCAATGGAAAAAGGTGTTTTTTTTTAACAAATGACATTGTAAGAACTGAATATTTACCTGTAGAAAAATAAAACAGGACCCCTATCTCTCACCATTAACAAAAATCACCTCAATGTATCAAAGATTTAAATATAAAACTTCAAAGTTCAAAAATGCCAGTAGAAAACTTAGGGGAAACACTTGAAGCTATTGGAGTAAGAAATATTTTTTAAATAAGACCCCTAAATTATAGGCAATGATCCCCAAAATAGACATGTAGGATTACATCAAGTTAAAAGCTTCCTAACAAGAAAGAAAACAAGAGTTAGAATGGAAAGATGATCCTTAATATGTAAGAAAATATTTACAAATTATACCTCAGGCAAGGGATTAATAGCCAAATATATAGGAAACTCAAGCAGATCTCTCATTTTAAAAAATGAATAACATAATTTAAATATCATGAAATGAGTTGAATAGGTAACTCTTCAACGAAGGCTTACAAAACAACCAAAAGGAAACAGTGGCACATTTATACTATGAACTACTACTCAATCATAAGACACAATGAAACCCTATTATTTGAGTCAAAGTTGATGAATATAAAGGATGTAACTTTGAGTAAAGTGAGCCACATTTTGAAAGATACACACTGTATAACTCCACTCAATACGTACTGAATGTCTATGGCAGAAATTGAAAGATCCCAAGATAAGATGGTAGAGAGGATAAGTACAGATACAACGAGTATAAGGGAGGGAAGTGGGTGATAGCGAGTTGGAGGGCTAAAGGGAAGAGACTTTTAATAGACAAAATAACATAAAGTTCTTTGTTAAAAAAATTCTATTACTTTTGCCTTATAAAAAGTCAGAAAAAAAATCAAATGAGTGTATGAACAACCCTCTATGATATTGATAATTTTCTGCTCTCCAAGTTTCTTACAGTCCTTCATCTACTTCTCTTCCCATGTATAAGGCAGATACAGGGACATTCATAAGTTCTATTGAACTACAATATCTATGGAATAAAATACACCATTTTGTAAGATCTCATCCTCAAGTATATTTGACATGAAATTTCTGAAGTCATATTATAAGATACCAAGAATAGATCATAGACTTTACATTGAGGGAATGACAAAGAAAGTGAATAAAACAAGATGTATCAGAATATTAGACAATGCAGTAAGAAAAAAATTGGAAAATAAATGTCCAAAAGATTCCTATTTTCATGAAATGCATTATTTTTCCTTAAGGACTGCAAAGGGAGTGAGCTTGAATTGCATGCTTTATGAATATTAAAAATGTCCTGACTTTAGTTTTAAAATATTCTTCCCAAGACATGCATAAGTGAACTTCATTAATAAACTCAGAATGTAAAAATAATCTATAGGACTATTGCTCTAAGTATATACAAAGATCACCAACTTCAGAATATTGTAATTATTTAAAAGGCAGACATGTTAACCTGAAAATAGTCCTACTAAATTAGAATTTCTAGTGTTGTACTCCAGGTATTTGGATTTTAAAAAGAAGCCTACTGATGTAGAAAATATTTTTAAAATATTGCATCTGACAATATCTGGCAGTGCACCAAAGATTAGAAACCAATAAAAAGGACAATTAATGAGATGTTTTTGTGGTGTTAATAGCTTTACTCAAAAAGTTTATATGCCAGAATCAACATACTTAGACAAATAATATTTACTAGGTCCTAAATCTTCTATATTCTTTTCTCCTCACTATAAAGGATAAAAACATTTTATGTTTGGGTTACTTCTCCAGTGAGGTAAGCATTTAACCAGAGATTCCTCACAGTATTTTTCATCTCTGAATTTCTGAGGGTATAGATGAAGGGGTTTAACATAGGAATTCTTGTGGAAAGAAACATAGCCATGGGTTTATCAGTAGAGAATGTATCAGTGGGCCCAGATACACAAATATGCAGGCAACAATGAGTGAGATTACCACAGTGATGTGAGAGGCATAAATAGAAAGGGCTTTGGGTCTTCCCTCCAAGCTAAGATATTTCAAAATTCCTAGAATGACCATGTAAGAAACTATCAAGAGGAGGAAATTCAACAGGAAGATAAAAACATCAGACAAAAAAAAAGCAAAGATATCGGTTATCCATGCAGATGAGTTTCAAATGAGTGTTCATCACAGAACGGTCTCTGACTTTCAGAGTGTGAAAAGGCTCTAAATAACTAATAGGCGAAGCCACCTGAGCATGCCATTCCCGTAAAATGGCCTCACCTACAGGAACTCATGATGATCCTGTAGTACAGGTGACCACATAGTAGTCATAGACCATCCTGGTCAGCAGAATGATTTCAAAAGCATCCGGCTATGAAAGAAAGATATTGTATGTATCCACTCAATATATACCGACTATCCGCACTCTATAATAGAGAGCAAAAAATCGGAGGACATAAAAACAGTGAAGGTACTTAATGAGAATAGGACAGTGTGGAATGGGGTAAGTGAAAAGAAGAGGATAGAGAAAGATAGCAAGTGAACAATAGAGAGACAGGACGTTAGTGAGAAACAGATAGGGCTTATTAACTGTTGATGATGACATGTATAGTATTCTCAACTGGATTGGTCTGAGAAGTATTTCATGATGGGCAAAGTATTTTTACAAGCAAAACGAGAAATAGCAATTGACGGTTTATAAAAATAATTAGGATAATAAAAATAATGATTGGGGAAAACAGAAAAGATATGGAATGTTGAAGTGGGGAGATTAATGTCTCTGTACTGACTGACATGCATGGCATTCCCTTTTGAAAAAACAATGTAATACACTGTAAAGTTATATGTAATCCAATGTAATATAAAGAAGATTATGATGATAATAAAAATAAATAAATTAATTAATTAAAAAAAAAATGCTCAGCAAAAGCTCTCAGTGATGCACTCCCTGAAAGAGATGATTCCTGCTACAGCAACAGTGTCAGCATGCTAGAGGTCTGAAACAGGAAACAGCTATATATATAAATATGTAACACAGACAGAGAATGTAAAGCACAACTATAGAGGATAAAAGAAGACGAGATTAAACCAGAACACTTATTCTCTTCATGGATAACAGTCCTCAATCTTAAAGACGTAATCTCCCGAATTCTACCTAACCTTCCTAAATCAAGTAACATTGAATATAACTCAATATTATTTTATGAATAGTTTATTATATTTAACTGTAAAAGTAAATATGCAACAATTGGTATAATTCTCTTTTTTTTGAAGATTTTTTGTTTGTTTATTTATTTTTTGCTATAGGGCGCGTGCACTCACCAGACAGACAAAGAGAGACAGAGAGACAGAAAGCGAGAAATCATCCCCCGGGGGGATGGCCACATCACAATCCCTTCTCCATTCTCCTCTCAGGATCTTGGGCATGCACGCACACATGACTGGTGTGAGTTTAAGCCACTGGGTCTGGGACATGAACCCCGGTCTTTTATGTGGGAGTCCAACGACATAGCCATTACGCTAACTGCTGGTCCCCACAATTGGTATAATTCTGAAAATATTTAATGAAGAAATATTAGTCTTGTCATATATAAAGACGTATTATAGATCAAATCACTTCAATTGTGTTTTAAAAAAAGCACATAAATTGTGAGATAAATGAAATAAAATGCATTCTGAATTGGATTTAAATATATATGAGATTGTACAATACAATAGAGATTTCAAAGCTGAGGTGAAAAGATAATTATATAGCTACAAAAAATTTCATTTAGAAAAACAACTAAATTTTACCCCTATTTAACTCTTTATATCAATTCCAGAGGACCATAATTTAATACAAAACACAAAATCAAAATAGTTAAAACAAGTTAAATGCAATGTGGGAGAAAATTGAGAGTGAAGCAGGGAAAAAATTTTTAAACACACAAAAATTAAATAAAATAGTGATAAATCTGATTTGAAAAATCAGAATGGATGGGAGGATTATTTTTCACTTATACCACTTTGTATATTTTTATTACTATACTACAAAACTTACACATGGTACAAGACAGTCAAAATTAAATCACAACTCAGAAAATTAAGCATATTTGTAATTTTAAAAGAAAAAGTATCTCAGTATATAATTACTTATAAATAAAAATCAATATGATAGAGAAAATAGGTAAAAGACATTTATAGATAATATCCAGACAAAGAAATAAAAATAATTTTAAGCATAAAACTAAATGCTTAAATTAAGTTACACATAAAGTATTTAAAGTATATAATGTAGTGTATTTCTTATGAAATAAAGCAGACTGTCATATGCCAACAATATTTATAAGCACTAGTTGCTAAGATGTGCACCAACAGGTCTACTCAGACTATGAGCAGAAATGTAGCTGGTAGAACTTTACAGATAGAATTTTTGCAATAACTATGAAGATAAATTTTAAATTTGTATACCTGGGGACCAGCGGGTGGTGAACCAGTAACAACATTGGACTCCCACATTGCTGACTATGGTTCAAGTACCAGACCCAATAGTTTTAAAATCATGCTTAATGCATGTTCTCCCAAGATCATGGGAGAACAGAAAAGAAGAGACTACAGTGTAACCTTTCCATCTGGGGTGGTGATTTAACCCTCACTGTTTCTCAATAAATTTAAGGTATAAAGTGATTGTAAAAAAATAAAAATAAGATAAAAATAAAAGAAAGGAAAAGATAAAAGTAAATAAAAATATGTTTTTCAGGACTAGCAGTTGGTGTAATGGCTATATCGTTAGACTCCCATGTAGTTAACTGTGGTTTGAGTCTCAGACACAGTGGTTTAAACTCACGCCAGGCGTGTATGCATGCATGTCCAGAATCCCGAGGGGAGAATGGAGAGGGGATTGTGGCATCGCCATCCCCTCTGCAAGGGGGTTATTTCTCACTTTCTGTCTCTCTGTCTCTCGCTGTCTTTCGGCTGAACACATGCTCCCTATAGCAAAAACCTGTTAAAAAATGTTTTTCTTCAAAAATAAAGATTTAATTTGGAACTTCAAATAACTTATTATTAATTACATCCAGTGTTTTACTCAAACTTAAAAAAAAATTTTTCTCTTCAGTTAATTCTTTTTTAAACTACTCATTTGAAAATTCTTTGTTGTTTGTATTTCCTAACTATCCATTTTCCATTAATAAAGAAGAGAATAACTGAAATAGCATATATTACCAACATTTTTCTCAATAGTATTATCTTCCAAAATATTTGATAAGTCTGAGTTAAAAAATGGAACCAAACAAAGTTACTTCACCTAAGAAGCTAATGTCTACACACTTGAGAAAATACATAATGCTTAGTTAATTTACTATATAATTTCCATATTCATTCAAATTATTTTGGTATACTTAGCCTTTTTACTATATGTATTATAATTCTGAAGCATTATTACTCTTCAACCTTAAAATGTAAGCAATTAAAGAAAATTATTGAGTTCTCAGAAAAGTCCTGATGCATTTTTGCATAGACACTCAAGAAACTATGTCATGACATTCCTGACATCCCAATCACAATATTGATTTAATTTTTTCTGTTTTCTTTTTCTTTTTCTTTGAAGAGATTTTTGCTATAGGGCACATGTGCTCACCAGAAAGACAGAGAGAGACAGAAAGTGAGAAATCACCCCTCAGGGAGGATGGCCATGCCACAATTCCTTCACCTTCATTCTCCTCTCAGATCTTGGGCATGCATGCACACATGCCTGGCATGAGTTTAAGCCACCGGGTCCAGGACTTGAACCACAGTTGACTATGTGGAAGTCCAGTGACAGCCATTACACCAACTGCTGGTCTGTATTTAATTTTCTCACTGAAAAACTCACAAAGAAACTGGAGATGATTAAAACATCCCACAACAGAGGGGAGTTGCGTAAGATTTCTTCTGTAACTTCTGGCTTCCTGAGTCCTACATCCACTTTCAATCCCAGTTCTTACTAATGGTAGGAGAACACAAAGAGGGACACAGACCATGAGCTCATCTTGGAGGGCTGTAAGGATCTGCTGTCACTAAGAAACACTGAACTATACTCCCAGATGCCACACACATAATGTCACCTCAACAGGCAAATAAAGACACATCAAAACTGACTGGGAAGGGGCCAGCAGTTAGCGTAATGGCTATGTCACTGGACTCTCACGTATTCTACCGCAGTTTGAGTCCTGGACCCAGTGGCTTAAACTCACGCCGGGTGCATGTATGTGCATGCCCAAGATCCCAAGAGGAGAATGGAAGAGAAGAGATTATGGTGTGGCCATCCCCCCTGGGGGTTGACTTCTCGCTTCCTCTCTCTGTCTCTCTCTGTCTGGCGAGCATACGCACCCTATAGCAAAAACTTCTCAAAAAAAAAAAAAAACTGGGAAAACTACACAGCCATTCCCGCTCCTCCCTTCCCCAAGACACAAGAAGAAACTGACTGACTACATATTCACTCCCATTTCTCCCATCCTCAGAACACAAGGAATAGCTCCTTGATGCCTCAGTGACCTATAGAGCAGTGTCTGGAATTCCTGGAATAGTGTGTAAGTAGAGGAGTGGGGAGGAGTCGATGACAAAAAGAGTCTGTCAGGAATCTCCCCTCTATAGTGAATGTGGGAGGGAACAGAAAGAACATAACTGCCTACTTTCCATCTGCAGGAGCTCAGTACCAGACAGTCATGAAAAACTACCACTGGATGTAACCAAAGTACAACTAATTCACCTCACTCTAGCTGCTCAGAGGTGTACAGGACAGCAAACCACACAGCTTGTGCCAACAGACTCAGAACCATATTCTAGAAGCTTAACCCTGACCCCTAGACCTCAAAGTGTGTGGCAGCCTCAGCACAGGCTAGCAGACTCACACAACTGGTGCTGCTGGACATAAGGAGCTCATGCTACTAATCCCATGCAGTGTGAGCTTCATCCCCCAGCTGTGCAGTAGTTGGTACCTAGTTTACACACAGGATCTCAGCCTTAAAAGAAAGTGTGTCCAATTTCCTCATGTATCGAGAACAACTCCTACTGCACCTGTAGAGGAATGCCACAGATGTGGAAAGATTAGGCACAGGAGCAAGCAGCTTCCATTATCTCTAAGAATTGCACACAATAGGCTAACTAAACATATAATCACCTTTGTGTCACAACTTCTCAGCCAACACCTACACCCTTCTTTTCTGCAACCCTTTCAAGGCAAAGATAATTACTTATTTTCAGCTGATATTTTCACTTGGTCATCTTCCCTGAAGGTAGACGCTGCTCCTTCCACTCTATAGGAAAGAAGTTGCCATTAGTTCAAAGGAATCTACCCCCTCTGCAGGTGGAATACTAGTGTACAACACTAACCTCACCTAGAGCCCTAAATAACTGGCCTGGAGGATTTCAGTACTCTCACTGAGATACCTGAAATAATGCAGATTATTCAATAAATAAAGCCCCATATAAAACTGAATAAATAAAATACTGCTATAAAAATCTAAATCAGAAATTAGGAAGTAAGTATTCTATTAGATGTCAAAAAAGTCAATGCAGGGGACCAGCAGTTATTGTAATGGCTATGTTGTTGAACTCCCATGTAGTTGACCACGGTTCAAGTCCTGGACCCAGTGGCTTAAACTCATGCAGGGCGTGTGTGCATGGTGCCCGAGATCCCGAGAGGAGAATGGAGGAGAAGGGACTGTGGCGTGGACATGCAGGAACATGAAATATATGGGGAAAAAAGGAAAGAAAACAAAATTCTCTCCTCAAAGGAACATGCTAAATCCTTCATAACTGGATAGAAAATGCAAGAAATCATACCAATGTCAGAAATTAATTTCAAAATATTAATTTAAAAACTCAATGAGAAACAAGAGAAAATATACAAACCATTTTGTTCAAAGACAATGTATGAAATGGAAGAATGATTCAATAGAGAACAAAATATTAAATAAGAATCAAACCAAAATCCTGAGGGTAAAAAGTAGGATATGGGAAATATAATATTCTATATATAGTATTAACAATAGGTTGGATCATGCAGAGGAAAGACCATCTGATCTTGAACATACAACTTTTGAAATAGTCCAACTGTCAAAAGAAAGAAAAAAGTAACTATTAAAAATGAAAAATGAAAAAATGAAAATCATAATTCACAATTAAATAGGAAAAAGCTGAAAGCTTTTTTTTTCTCTCAAAATCAGAACAAAAGCATGTCGACTTTTTCCACTACTATTCAGGATAGTATTAGAAGTCCTGGCCAACTCAACTATAGGAAAGTGAAATAAAAGCCATCAAAATTGAAAAGTAATTGGTTAAATAGTTTCTAGCAGATGACATCAGTATATACATAGAAAAAGAGAAAACACTCAAATATAATAAATTCCAAAATAAATCTCCTAGGTGACAAATTTATCAAAGTTGCAGATTACAAAACAAATGTTCAGAATGTAAAAAAAGAAATTAAAAAATGAAATGATGAAAAAAATCAATGCACAAAAATCTGCAATCATTTTGTATTCTAATAGTGAACAAACTAAGACAGAAATTGTTGGCGTCCACCCCAGGGCTTGGGTCTGGCTGAATCATGATCAGAGGGCTGCTGCTGAGGAAAAGAAAGAGGACGAGAAAGAGAAAACCCTCCATCTTGCCAGGACCAGGGAATTGGAAAGAACGAGACAAAGGGTTAGAGTAGAAAGGTTGCTAGGTTACAGACAATAAGAAGCCATTAACAAATCTATAAGAGATTAGTCACACCCAAGGCAAGGTGTATCCCTTGGCAGTAATCCCATCTAGAGTAAATCTCATCTTCCTTTCTAATGCAGAGAACTAGCTGTTAGGTGTGGGGAAGGAGCTAAAGAACTTCTCCATAAGGAGTGAGCCACCACACCCAGAGTAGGCTAAAGAACCTTTCAGATGCAGAGCAGGGATTGGATTTTACTATTTGGGGTCAAGATGTTTCTTGAAGTCCATCAGATGTGTCTGTTGGAACGCCCCTAGTAATTTCCACCCTTGCTCTGTCTGCAGCCAAGGTCAGGGAAAGACAAGTTACAAGGTTCTGCCAAACCCCAAAAGAGCATGTGGTGTTTGCTCAGCGCATGTCCCCACACCTCAGACTCTCTCTCTTAAACGTGTCCCCACAAGAAATAAAAAAAAAATCAATTCCATTTACAACCAAAATAAACTAAAATAAAATAAAATATCTAGGAATAAATTTAACTAAAGATATAAAAGATCTCTACTATCAATATAATAAAAATTCAAATAAAGAATTAGAATGAGAAACACCTAAAAGAGGAAATAAATTTATTGCTTAAGGCTTGCAAATTAAAATGCCAAAATTAGAGGCCAACAGCTGGTATGGTAGTTAAGGCACTGGAGACCCAAATGGTCAACCATGGTTTGGGTTGCAGACCTGGTAGCTTGAAAATCATGCAGGGTACATGGGCATGTGTGCTCAAAATCCAGAGAGGAGAATGAAGAAGGGATTGCAGCATGGCTATTTTCCCTCTATCTCTCTCCTGCAAGTGCATACAATAGGGGGGATGACGAGTCAATTCTAACTAAACAGATCTACAAATTTAATGCAATTCTTATTGTTACACAACATTCTCCAAAGAAACCGAAAAACAATCATATAATTTGTTCAAAATTACAGAAGACCATGTAGTGCTAAAGCAGTACTACACAAAATCAGCAAAGGGAGACATCACACTACCTGGCTTAAAAACACATTACAAAGCCAACAAAAACAGCATAGAATGGCACAAAAATGGACACATGGAAAAATGGAACAAAATAGAGAACCTATAAATAAGTCCAATGATATGCTAACTGATTTTTGACAAAAGATACAAGACAATCAAGTAGAGAAAATGTAGTGCTTTTAACAAATGGTGCAAGATAAACAGAATACTTATTTACTGAGGTATGAAACTATCACTAGTTCCCCATGTCTCACCATTTACAAAAATTAACTCAAAATAAATTAAAGACTTAATTATAAAAACACTTCAGGGACCAGCAGATAGTTACGTTGCTGGACTCTCATGTAGTCAACTGCAGTTTGAGTCCTGGACCCGGTGGCTTAAACTCATGCCAGGCACATGTGCACGCATGCCCAAGATCCCAAGAGGAGAAGAGATTGTGATTGTGACATGGCCATCCCCCCTGGGGGGTGATTTCTAACTTTCTGTCTCTCTGTCTCTCTCTTTCTGGCAAGCACATGCGCCCTATAGCAAAACTTCTCAAAAGAAAAAAAATACACACACACTTCAATGGTGTTTTCTGCCTGTCTTCCTATATCCAGTTATAGAAATAAACTCATCTCAAGCCCCTATATCTGATTTCATTGACAGCAAATAGCAGCAGCCAAACTTAGTTGGCAGTAACAGTGCTGTGAGTAGCTGAAATCATGAGAATTACCACTCAATACTTCCTGTGATGACCAGAACCACAATAGTTCTAGGGACTAATATGAGATAGTCTCACGTTAGTTTTCAAAATTTATTCGCATAGAAAGACTCTAGAAAGTGCTCTTAATTGTAGATTCCAAACAGGTTTAAGATAAATGTACTTTGAATACACTTAGGCTGAGTGTCACTCCTTTCAAACCTTCATTGTTGCTCAACTGTGGCCAAAAAAAAAAGAGACTTTTGACACTGACTCTTAGTCTTCAGTCACTCTCCTCCAGCATGGGACAACTGGACTATCAAATAGAACAGGTTCACCCCAGCACCGAGGAACAACTGCAGCATGATCATAGGACAGATGATCAACAATGCTTAGAGAGAGATCTTGGTCAAGAGGAGAAAATGTGCAAGTTTTCAGAATCAGAATAGACTCTTCTGTGTCAGCCTTGACTGAAATGAGCCAGGAAGGCTGTGAAGGAGATATTTTCTCATGCTAGCATGCCTGATAATAAGAACTCTGACTTAAAGATTTCTTTCAGTGAAAACCTTTTGGTAAGCATATTTAGAATTTATACTCATCTGAGTTTTACCCTGTGCAGTCTTTTTCTCAGCTTCCAGAGAATTACTGAATGTTAAGAGGCATTGTGTTTGATTTACAGTGGAAAATCAAACTGAATTAATCACACCAGAGTGAAACCATGCCCACCTGAGTCAAAGCCCGAAAAACACCAGAACACCTAGAAAGCTGAGTCTGTTGATGGTTATCCTGCTCTGTAACCCTGGTTTAGCTTAGAAAAGTAGTATTTAGTAAAGATTTGTCAGTTTACAACTCCTCTGAGACTGAGCACTGGACCAATACTATGAAACTTTTCACTAGACTTCAAAAGACTTACCAGGTGCATACCTGATGAGGATGGATATATCTGTGGCTATACTCCATTATCTTGGTGAGGAATTGCCACCCACCAATATGTGCTATGACTCTGTTAGTCATAGCTAATGAAACTGCCAAATCATAAGAAATTGTGGTTGTCTTTAGAATCTCTAGCAAAAGTGCTAATATGAAATAGAATGGCAAGGTGGTATTTGTATAACAACTAATATTTCCTGTTGTTCTTATCTCAAGTAGAAACAAGTATTTAAAAATTGCACAGCATGCTACCTGGCTTCAAGCCACTCAATATCAACCTACCCCATTGCTAAATGAGGCTGCTAGTTGATTTTTCTCACATATTTTCCTGGATTTTAAATGGGCTAAGAAAATATATAAGTAAGAAAATTGTTACTTACTTTATCGTTTATTGACGTTACTGCTTAGTTAGCTGATATCCAAAAGGATGCTTGTACTGTGTTCTGTATATACCATAGCTGATGACCAGATTATTTCATAAGATTAAAAGAGATCAGGGAGGGGCTTTTTAGCTTTTTCATAATAAAATACAACCACAGTAGAAATCATGGATGTATTTTTCAGCAGGGTTTGAAGCAGACAGCTTGAGATTTAGCAGGACTGCTGCCATTTTGAAATTATGAACTCTGATGAGAACAATCTGACCGAGTGCTGAGTCACAGGGAGGTGTTTTTGAAATAATCAGATGAGAAACCAGGAAAAGATACTTGAAGTAAAACAGGAATTAGAATAATCACTCAAGGGAAAGCAGCTGACTCTCATTGACTACAGCAAGAAATGATTTGCATGTACTATGGATATTGTTCCTATGAATTCCAATAAAATGTTGAGCTTTTGGAGACAGTTTGATTGTGCTTGTTCTGTCTCTTTTTTAACTGGTTAAAGAAATAAATTCTCCTCTTCTCTAGCCTCTGCCTCTTCATTCATTGAGTGCAAGAAGTGGCTGGATCTGGATGGCCAGAAATAAGAGAGAGAAAAATGACTGGTGACAAAATGGTCACCTGTCTGCTGAGTTGAAAATGGACAACTCAGAAGGCCGAGAAAATGGAAGGAGTTGAGTTCATTATACCTCAGAAGAGAAGGTGGACAAAAATCTGTGTCTGAACTATACAAAGGGTGATATATGGCATTTGGTAGTTGATTGTTCTTTGGAGATGTGATGATTAGTTTTGTGTACCAAGATAATTGGACTAAGGAGTAGAAGTCTATTAAAGTTTTATTCTGGGTGTGTCTATGGGAGTGTTTCCAAGGGAGAATACCATGTAAGTCTGAGTAAACTAGATATGGAAAATGCACTTTCAGTGTGGGTGGACACCATCCAATCAAAAAGGGACCCATAGAGAAAAAAATAGGATATGGACTGATATCTTTTGGGAAATAGGGTAGACATTTTGTTACACAGAACATCAAAACTCAAGACTCCCATGCCTTTGGATTATAGGACTCATAACATCTGCCTCTTGAGTTCTCAGGTATTCAAACTCGTAAACTGAGAATTACATCAACAGCTGCCCCTTTTCTGAGACCTCACAGACTCACCCTATGTTTTTCTATGCAAAAAAAAAAATGCATAATGAATTTTTCCAACATTGGCAGAAACAAGTGAAGAATGAAGTTTTCAAAATTTGCCATAGTGATTACTTAGGAAGTTAAATACAACTAATTGTGTACAAAATGCACACAGTGAATAGAATCAGTCTGTATTAATTAGACTTAGCTTTAAAACAATTGAAACAAATCAAAAGATTTTATTCTTTCTTTCAGAATAAAAGAATATTTGTCAATATTATCATGTAGATAAATAAATTTTATTTCTTCTTTAACAAGACAAAACGTGTTATTTTATTCTAAATTTGTTAAACAATGTGTGTTTGTGTAGATGTGTGCATGTGTGTGTATTTTTCTTTTTTAGTACACTCTCGTTTTGCATAAACAAAATAAAAACAAAAAGACTTAATTATAAAGGTCCAGATCATAAAAGTACTGGTGGAAAACACAGGAGATACTTCAAAATATTAGACTAGGCAAAGATTCCTTGAGTAAGCACCTGAAAGCCATGTTCACCTGTTGAAATATCCATTTCGTAAGACAAATAATAATGTGATTGAATGTATGGAAAAAAATAAAATGAAAAAAATTAAAATAAAAGAAAATAAAAAAAGAATAGATAAGTGAAATTACACCAAATGAAAAAGCTTCTACACAGCAGTGGAAATAATAAATAAAGTAAAAAGACAATCTAGGGAATAAAATAAAATATTTGCAAACTTTGCTTCAGATAAAGAATTGACAATCAGAATATATAAAGAACTCAAACCACTCACCCAAAACAAAACAAAATAAAAAACAATAAAAATCCAATAAAAAAAATGGGCAGCCAGCCTGAACAGATGACTCTCAAGTGAAGAGATATGAGTGTCTAAAAAACACATTTTAAAATGTTGAACATCTCTCTCTTTTTTTAAGAGAGGTTTTTTTTCTGTAGGGCACATATGCTCACCAAGAAGAGACAGAAAGAGACAGAGATAGAAAGCAAGAAGTCACCACCCAGGGGAGATTGCCATGCTGCAATTCCTTCACCTACAGTCTCTTGAGATTTTGGGCGTGCACGCACATGCACCCAGAGTGAGTTTTAAGCCAGCGCATCCAGGAAGACTATGGTCAACTATGCTAGAGTTCAGTGATGTAACCATTATGCCAGCTGATGGTCCCACTGTCTCTTAAAATGGAAATCAAAATCAAAATTACAATGAGATATCACCGTACTCCATCAGAATGCTATGATCAAAACAAAAGGAAAGAATGGCAGGTGCTGACAAATTTGTGGAGAAAAGTAACACTTTTGTACCACTGGTGGGATGTAACAGCAAAGTCACTGTGGCAAATAGTATGGAGGTTCCTTAAAAATCTTTAAAATAGAACTATGTTGTGATCCAGCAACTCACTATGGATATATATCCAGAGGACAGGAAATCACTCAGTCTAATAGATAGATATCTGTACATCTGTGTTTACTGCAGTGCTATTAACAATAGTTATGTCATGGAAACAACCTAAGTGCCCAATGACTAAATAACAGATTGTAAAAATACGGTGCAAATACATGATAGAATACTACATAGACATAAAGAACAACAAAACCCTGTTGTTGCACAAATGGACAAACCTATAAAATGTAATGCTAAATGAAATAAGTCAAACAAATGTTACATGCCCCCACTTAACATATACCGTATATCTACATTTTATAGTGGACACCGAAGAACTTAAAAGAATAAAAATAGAAAAAGTGATGATAGACACCAGAACTTGCTTGAGGCTGGGGTACAGGGAATAGACACCAGAACTTGCTAGAGGCTGGGGTATGGGGGAGCATGGTTTGTGGAAAAATTTTAATAAACATAAAGACACATGTAAATAAAAGGAAAAATTTATGTGATGGTATACCACAGCAGAATAAAAAATACATATAATTTAATGTATATCTCAATAAAACTATGTTATCAATTGTTCACAATATAAGCATAATATTCACTGTTAAAGAGTATGGATCTATGTGTATATCCTTTATTTGATTATTTCCCATTGTATACATGCTTTAAAAACTCCACTAGGATATACTTCAAATATATGTAAACTAGAAATTATAAACAATAAATAAGTAATTTAACAAATACAAAAAATAAAATCTATATTTCCAATATTAAAACTGTCTAAATTTGAATGGAGAGAAGTGAATCAAAGTTTTGTTTTGTTTTGTTTTGTTTTGAATTTTCAGAGGACACGTGCACTCAACAAAGAGAGACCAAAGAGGAAGAGAGAGAGAGAGAAGAAGAAAACACCCACTCATAAGGTGTGCTTGAATTGCAATACTTCCTCCTTCATTTCTCATCCTGTCAGAATTTGAGGCACACATGCACAGCATGGTTCTCAAACCTTCAAGTCTAGGATTTGAACCATTATCAGTCATATGGGATATGAATCCCTTAACCATTAGGCTACAGGACTAATCCTAAAAGTTTTTGTTTTTCTGTATATATATTTTTTAATTTTGCTATAGGGCATGTATTCTCAAAAGAGAGAGAGAGATAGAAAGATAGGGAAAGTGAAAAATCATTCCCCAGGGAAGATAGCCATATATGATCTCTTCTGATCCATTCTTATCTCCTGAATTTTGTAATACACACACACATGCATGGCATGTTTCTCAAAGATCCAAATATAAAGACTGTCATTTGATATGAGAGTAAAATTTTCACTGTAAATTTCTCTCCTTAAAATTATATATATGACACTGTCTTTGATTAGATTATCATGTACCACATGAATGGTTTATAGAACTACATTGTATCCTTTAAAGATATACAATGGATTGAAAAACTGTGGCACATATACTCTATGGACTACTCCTCAGCCATTAAAAAACAAGACCCAGGCTTTTTTTTTTTTTAATTCATTCATTCATTTATTTTAGATTTAACCAGAGAGAGACACAGGGAGAGGGAAAGTGAGAAACCAAGTCATCAGGTCTAGGACTTGAACTGTGCTTGGCCATGTGGGAGTGTCTAGCACCTTAAGCACCATGCCACCGGCTGGCCCCAGCACAAAAGTTTTTCTTTTTCTTTTTAATTTTTATTTCTATTATCATCATAATCTTCTTTATATTACATTGGATTACATATAACTTTACAGTGTATTACATTGCTTTTTCAAAAGGGAATGCCATGCATGTCAGTCAATACAGAGATCATCAACAGGTAATAAGCCATATCTGTTTCTCACTAACATCCTGCCTCTCTATTGTTCTCTTGCTATCTTTCTCTATCCTCTTCTCTTCACCCCCCCAATCCACACTATCCTATTCTCGTTAAGTACCTTCACTGCTTTTATATCCTCCAATTTTTTGCTCTCTACCATAGAGTGCAGATAGTCAGTATATATTCAGTGGATACATACAATATCTTTCTTTCATAGCCTGGCTTACTTCACTCAGCAATAGAACCTCCATATCTGACTTTCTATCAAATTCCAGGGTCTTGCTATTTTTAATGGCTGAGTAGTATTCCATAGAGTATATATGCCACACTTTTCCAATCCATTCATCAGTTTGTGGACATTTAGGTTGGTTCCATGTCATGGCAATTGTGAATAATGCTGCAATAAACATTGATGTGCAAGCACTTTTCTGACTGAGCGTTCTCCTGTCTCTCGGGTAGAAAATGGATGAATATGGGAAGATTTACTGCTGAATGAAGCAAGCCAGGCTATGAAGGAGAGACATTGTATGTTCCCACTTAATATATACTGTTTCCATACTCTATGACTGAAACTGAATGACTAAAGGATATAGAAACACAGTAAATGGTTGTGAATACCAGATATGATGTGGGAAGAGCATGGGTGAAGGAATAGAGTCTGAGGAAGGACATTAAGGAGAAAAATGGAGAGGCAAAGCAGTAATGGGACAAAGAAATGAGGTACTATCTGTTGAAGATAACTTTATAGTACTATCAACTGGACTGGGGAGAAATATAAACAGGTTGGAATATTCACTTTGCAAACTAAATGACATGTTTGAATGTATAAAAGAACTTGAAATAAAATAAAATAAAAAAAGATATACAATGATTAAATATGAATAGGAAATCATAGAAAAAGAAATAGTGAACAAAATATTCACAACTGATTTTTGTTTGAAGTTTTTAAATTTTACTTATTAAATAATTTCTTATTTACATTTAATTGTTATATAACTTTATGTGGCAGAATATAATTTTTCAAAGCATGCGTGCAATGTGGAATGATCAAATCAAGGATATTACCATAATCATCTTCAACAAAGAACATTACAAATCAAAGGTATGTTTTGTATTTTTGATTTTTATGTTAATAGATTTCTTTCTTTCATTCATTTTTTACAGCAAATACAAAATATGGGTAACAACATGTTCTTTTACACTGCTGAGGTATACCATTCCATATTTGCCTTGCTTACATGCATTCCTGTTTTTGTTAATCATTTCAAAGAGCAAGTTTTTATTGAAAACAAGTGATATATTTTTCTGCCATCTCATTTTCTTTTTCTGGCCCACAGCTTCTTCATGGCATTTTTCATCTCTGTATTTCTTAGAGTATATATTAGAGGGTTCAACATAGGAGTTATGACAGTGTAAAATACAGACAAGAATTTATCAATGGGTAAGGTAGAAGGAGGTCTCATATACATAAAAATACAAGGAACAAAAAAGAGGATGACCACAGTGATGTGGGAGCCACAGGTGGATAAAGCTTTGCTTCTCCCTTCCTGGCTAAGATTCTTCAGGGAGTGTAAAATTACCCCATAAGAGATGAGTAATAGCACAAAAATGACGACACAAATTGCCCCATCATTGGCCATCACAGTGAGGCCAATAACATAGGTGTCCGTGCAAGCAAGTTTTAATAAAGGGAACATGTCACAGATGAAATGGTCAATGACATTGGGGCCACAAAAGGGAAGGTTATAAACAGAGAGAAGTTGGACTATAGCATGTGCAAAACTCCCAACCCACGCCAACAGCAGCAACAGAACACAGGCTCTTTGGTTCATGACTGTCAAATAATGCAGGGGTTTGCAGATGGCCACGTAGCGGTCATAGGCCATGACAACCAGAAGTAAAATCTCAGCACCACCGATTAAGTGTCCGAGGAAAAGTTGAGCCATACAAGCTGGGAAAGAAATGTATTTTTTCTCTTTGAGTAAATCTATAAGCATATTTGGGGTAACTGTAGTAGAATAAACAGCATCCATAAATGATAAATAGCCAAGAAAGAAGTACATAGGAACATCCAAAGTTGTGCTGACCACCACAGTCATGACAATAAGTAGATTACCTACCATTGTCACAATGTAGATGATCAAGAACATGAAAAATAGTATTTGCTGACCCTTGTGGTTCTGAGTGAGTCCCAAGAGGACAAACTCTGTCACATTGTTTCTTTGTTCCATATGTCCCTCTGTACATCCTTATTTTAGTGTTCAGGACAAAATTACCTGCAAATACAATTGTTACTAGTAAGTCCATGAAATTTTAGGATAATATACTTATTTATTCAATAAACAGGCTTTATGTTTTATTATGTTGTCAAAAATGTAAGAGATTATAAGAATACAAGGTTGCATAAGCATGATCTTTACCTTCAGCAATCTTACTGACCAATGAGGAGAAAGAAAAATAAAGAAGTAATGAAATGAGAAAGGAAAGAAGGTATGAGAAAGGAAGGAATTCACACACAAAAGACTGTATCATATGTGGCATGGTATTCACTCATTCACTGTCTCTTAAAATAACACCAGTGATGACAACCAACACTCTGTCTCTGTTGACATTAACTTCAATCTGAGTTCATTAATACTTCCCTAACTGCTCTTCACAATACATGATTGTCTTCCTAACTACATTAGGAACTATATGATTTCTAGGATCAAATATGAGTATGTAAGACAAGTGAGGAAAGAGCTTTATTTTTCAATTGGAAAAGTCAATAAAATCTGATGAAAAATGTAAAGAACATAAATTTTATATAAGCACTGACCTAGAATTTATTACTGAAGATCTCATACTCACCACTCAGTGCTTCTGCAGTTACCTGCTTTATTTCCTATGTCATCAATCTCTTTACTATATTGCAAAATTCTGTCAGTATATATATAGTATATCTCCATTTTGAGCAATTTCTCTAAAGAAGAAAACAAATACCCAACAAGTATGTGAAAAAAAAATACTCAGTAACAGTAATAATAAGGAAAATTCAAATCAAATCCACAATAAAATATCACCTCATTTCAGTTACAGTGTCTATTAACAAAGAGAAAACAAAATGTTTGTGAGAATGTGGGGAAAGAGGAACATTTATCTACTGTTAAAATAAATTCAAATTAGTACAGTAATATGAGAAACAGTATGGAGGGTTCTAAAAATATTGAAAAATAGAACTGGCATATGACTCAGAAATCCCACTACTAGGTATTCTAGTCAAAGAAAATAAATTAGTTTGTCAAAGTTATATTTTTCACTTCCATATCTATTGGAACAGATACAGAAGAGCCAAGATATGAACTTAACCTAACCTAAGTCATCAATGATTGAACAGAAAAATAAAATGGGGTATATACAGAAGGTCTCAAAAAATTTATGATATTTTAGAAAAATCTATGCATGGATTTGAATTTGTTTTCCATTAAAATCAATTCACTGGGGCCAACAGGTATTGTAGTGGATAAGACACAGGACTCAAATATGGCTGACTGTGGTCAGGTCCCTGACCTGAGAATTTTGAAACTCACACTGGGTGCATGTGTGTGCTACCCAAATTCCAGAAGGAGAATGAAAGAAAAGGGATTGTGGCTATGCCCTTGTCCTGGGACTGGGGTGATTTCTCAGTTTCCTTCTCACTGTCTCTCTCTAATGCACATGGGACCCAAGAAAACAAAAGAAAAAGAAAACTATTAAAAACAAAAACAAATGAATTCCTACTTTGTGTTTCCATGAACTCTTTGAAATCCTCACATATAAAATAAAACAATATTCAGTCAAAACAAGAAAATATATCCTGTCATTTCAAAAACTTGAATGGACTTGCAGAACATAGTAAAGTGGAATAAACCAGGCACAGAAAAAGCAATGCCACATATTCTCACTCATGTGGAAAGTAAAAAATTTGATCTAACTAGAGAATAGGAGCCAACAAATGACATGGTGGATAAAGTGCTCAACTCCCACATATCCCACTAGGTTTTGATCCTTGATCTGATGCCTTGAATATCATATCAGATATGTGGGTGTGCATGCCTCAAGTCTTGAGAAAATGAAGGAGGAGGGACTATCGAAGGACCACAACTCCTAGGGGGTGATTTTTAAATTCCCCCCCTCTCTGTCTCTCTCAGGCAAGCTCTTGTGCCCTATGGCAAAAAATATTATTAAGGGACCAGCAGTTGGTGTAATGACTATCTCACTGGACTCCCATGTAGTTGACTGCTGTTAAAGTCACAGACCCAGAAGTTTGAACTCACACTGGGTGCATGCGCATGCATGCCCAAGATCCTGAGAGGAGAATGGAGGAGAAAGGATTACAACGTGACCATCCCCCTGGGGTGTGATTTCTCACTTTCTGTCTCTCTATCTCTCTCTGTCTTTCTGGCAAGTGCACACACCCTATAGCAAAAATCTCTCCAAAAAAATTTTTTTTAAATGTGGAGTATAAAACAATGAAATACTTTCAAATAATCTCTTTTTTACCATCGGAGCATTTCCAATCTCTTTATATAGGCAAAAATTATTACCACATTAAGTGAAGAAGGGAGTTGAAATATTCTCCCAAACTATGCAGTAATTAATAATATCTAAATATATGCTATAAATCATAAATTCTAGTTCAGTGCTTACATAACACATATGTAATGTATTCCACACATTTTATCAAAGTTTATTGAATTTTTCACATTGAAATATCAAGTTCTTCCATCTCTTGTCTTAAATCCATTAAATGTGATTATATAACTAAATATGACAGCAGTGACTATGTCAAAAATTGAGCTGACATTTCTACAGATGTGAAAAGACAATTGAGACCAATTTGAAGGTTTTAATTGTCTTTTACTGGCAATTCTGCATTTGGGCTATGATCATTCTACAAAATAGAATGAATGTTCTAGTGAGTTGAGCAGAAGAGTTTGGCTTTATAGAGGGGAAAGGGCTGAGGAAAGCAGAAACAACAAAATGGGGATTGGTCATTTCAAAGTTAATTTTTTTGCAAAGGTTAAAACAGAAGGATCTTCATTATCATGCCAGTTAAAATTAGTCTATTTGGATATTTAGGTTTCTTTTTCTAATTTTACTTTATTTTAAAATCTCTTTTTTATATTTAATTGTTGTAAACTTTTATGGCATATAATATGGTTTTCAAAGCATTCATACACTATGTGATAATAAAATCAAGGATATTACTGTATACATTGATTTCAACCTAGAGCTTTACATTCTTGCATCCGTTAATTTTTTTTCTGAGCCCTTCTTGTTTAGCCTATACCACCTATTCCCCCCTACTTTTGTACCTTCGTTACTATTATGTAATTAATATATAAAAATCTATAGTATTTCTATATATACCAACAACGAACAGACTGAGGCAGAAGAGTAGGAAAGAAATCCTATTTCAAATTACTCATCCTGCACACACACACAAAATAATCCCAGGAATAAACCTAACCTAAGAGGTGAAAGAACGCTACAAGGAAAACTATTTAAAAATGCAAAAAGAAAACCCAACTAAATGTGATATGTTTCGTTTCTCTTCTATTATTTTGGAAGATAACTTAGTTTTGACTGGGTGACTTAGAACTTCAGGATAAAAAATTTCCATGTGCTTTTGTCTACTGGATCAAGTGCAGTAAACTCAGTCCAAGCCAATAGCTTCTTAAAAAATTTAACAAGAGTAAGTTACCCTACCCTATTTTATTCTAAAAATTATATATGTGTATAATTAGTTTACTTTTGTGAAGATTTAGGTATGACAAAAATTACTGTTTAGGATAGAATAGTTATTTATTTTATACTTTGTATGAAAGTTACATTTGCTGCTAAGAAAGAAAAATACTGCTAATAAAAAAATGTCACTGAGGGGTATAGACAGTGGCTCAGAAGTAAAACAGAATACTCTGCAAGGTTGAATCCCATGGGAAGTTTTCCAGTTCATGAGTGAAACATGAATGTACCCATGATCCAGGTCACCTAAGAATGAGTAGATACCAGCATTGAAATCTTGTTGGGGTGCCTAGCAGTCTGTTTTTCTCTGCTTCATTCCCTCATGAAAAAAAAAAATAGATAAGCTTAATTAATGTTGAGTAGTGCTTTACTAGGGAGAGAAAGTTCATTCCAGATTTTTGTATTGCTAAAATATACAAGAGCATTACAGAGTTCAATCAATACACATATATTTCAAAATCACAAAATACCTGTAATGTGATAGGAGATCAAAACCAGGGATTCCCACACCACCAATGAACTGCTGCAAAAGGGAAAGCCAAGAATCTCATGTGTAAATATACTTCCTAGGTTACCTGCATAAGAAGACATTCAGTTCAAGTTCTTTATTGTCGTGCCTTCTCTCTTACCTTAAAAAATAAAATAATAAATTAAAGTGCTTCATGTAATGATACCATCTGTGAATATAGAGAACAAAATAACACATGTGCCATCCCTGAACCTTCAAATGTTTTCATGTGACCAATTCTTTCCATGCTTGTAGAAAGTCTGCTCTATCTCAGTCTTTCTCACACAAAAAAGTTACTTCTTAAATTGTTGAATTTTAAAAATGAATATCAAGAATTTTTGTAATCTTAAGAAGTGAGAAACTGAATTTTGAACAAACAAAACCAAAGGATAAAATTGTGATTAAGATAAACTTTTGCAATATGTGTTTTATAATATATGTAAACAAAAGTAAAATCATGAAGTAGCTTTACAATATCTCATCATGTTCTACTGGCCTGTCTTCATACAACATAGTTGAACTTTGAGTTGCTTGAAAATGGAGACTAATTCTAATTCCTATTTTTTTATATCTTGAGTCCATTATTTGAATTTCTGAAAAATCCAGTCATGGAAATATGGGTATAGACAAACACACTGAGCTAAAGATAAAAGTCTGTGGACACTTAATCTATATTTGAATGATAGCATGTTTTGTTGATTCATTCAATTGGTAGATCTCTAAGGGTGATTTTTCCCTAATTAAATTCATTGGGACCTTAATCATAATTCTGAGTGTAGATCACATCTCCAGAGATGCCACAAGGGTAGTAACTATGTAAAAGAAAATTTACAAAACCATGCCCTCTAGGAAAGTCACAGGACACATCTAGAGGTAAATTATCAAAAGGAAAATGTCCAGTCTAGGTAAAATAAAATATGTAAAACTCTTATTTAAATCATTACTTTCCAAAGAGATGAACTTAATGAGTTTGTAAATTTAAGCTATGCTGTTTTAGATGTCATCTGAACTCAGTCCCAGAGATGAGAAAGCTTCAGATTAGGTCATTAAAAACTTGATTTGAATGCAAATCAAGCAACTAAAAGTTTGAGTTTCTCACATAGTTTCATACAGACAAGTTGATTGTAGTATCTATATTAGCATGGTAATGAGGACAAAGAAAGCTGATGTGGTTTATTCTATTTATCCAAGGTGCTCTTGGAACAGTCATCAAAACAGACAATAGGCTGGTCATAACATTTGTTGCAAAAATATTTCAAAGGACTAAAATCATACGTGTGTGTGTATATGTATGTGTGTGAATAATACAGGAACTCAACTGCAAAATAATAACTAAATATTACCTAATTTTATATAAACTATTCAGTTTTATAAATATATCTAATGTGCTCATGGACTAAAGAACAAATATCAATGAAAATTCTTAAAAACAACTTCACATTATACAAATAATAAATTCAAAAAACAACATTTATATAATACAGCTAAGAATGACTAAAAAGAGGAACCATTGATGGCGTAATGGTTATGTTGCTAGACTCCCACGTGGTTGACCATGGTTCAACTCCTGGACCATGTGACTTGAAATTAACACTGAACACGTGTGCATGTGTGCCCCAAATCCCAAGAGAATAAAAGAGAAAAGATTTCAGTATGACCATGTCCCCTGGGAGGAATGATTTCTCCCTTTCTATCCCTCTGTTTCTCTCTGTCTCTCTGGTGAGTGCAGGCAATGTTATAGCAATAATCTCTCACAAAATAACTAAAAATAAATTTTTAATTAAATGCAAGTATTAGAGGACAGGAAAGATGAAAAGAAATTTAACTAAACTGTCATCTGAGAAGCTTGAAAAGAAAAATAAATCCAGAGAACACTGTAGAGTGGAAGTCTTAAATAGCATACCAAATTAAATGAAATTGTAATGAAATTTAAATAGAAAAATATATATAGACAGGAGGGTTTTTTTTTGGTAATGATAAATAAAATTGATGTCTGTAGCAATATAAAGAGAAAGATACAGAAAAAAAGAGAGAAAGAAAGTGATAATTACCTCTCAGGGGAGATGACCATGCTGCATTCCTTTCTCTATTTTTCTCTCAGAATTTGAGCATACATGCACCACACAGCTAGCAAGTTTTTCAAACCTTTGGGTCTGGGACTTGAACTGTGCAGTCAGCCATGTGGGATCCAGTGACCTTAACCTCCACACCATTTGCTGGCCCTGGACAAAGGATTTTTGAATAAAACCTCAAACATGGTCAATTAAACAAAAATAGACAAAAAGGATTATATCAATCTAAAAGGCTTCTGCCGAGCAAACAATCAACAGAATGAAGAAACAACCCATGGAATGGGAGAAAATATTTGCAAATTATACACCTAATAAAGAACATGTAATCAGAATATACAAGGAAATAAGACTACAAGTCAACAACAACCATAATAATAATACTAATCTGATTTTAAAATGCTTGCTTATCTTAGCAGTAAATCTTCCATATTTGTCCACTTTCTATCAAATGCCAGGATCTCATTGTTTGTTTCTTTTTTCTTTTTATGGCTGAGTAGTACTCTGTAGTGTATATTTTCCACATTATTTCAATTAATTCATCTGTTTGCGCATACTTGGGTTGCAGAGGCAAGACATTTAAGGGATATAGAAGTGGAGGATTGTCTGTTGATGATATCATGTATAATATCTTTAACTGGAACTGATGTACAGTGTTTTTATGCTGGGAAGTTTATTTTACACTCCGTGGTGATATCCAGCGATCCCACTACTAGAGATAAGTTCAAAGGAAAGGAAATCAGTATGTCATAAAGAGATCTGCATTTAATATTGATTGCAGCACTATTAACAATAGCCAAGTGGTAGAAACAAACTAAGTGTCCGTCAACATTTGTTGACATGGATAAAGAAAATGTTATGTAAATAGATGAAGAGATAGAGATGTACATATATAATATTGCAATATTGTTCATCCACTAGAAACAATAAATCTTTTTGTTTGAAGTAAAATGAGTGAGCCTGGAAGATATAAGTGAAATTAGCCAGACACATAAAGAGAACTATCACTTGATCACACTCACAAATGGAAGTTTAAAAAATGAGTTTATGAAAGTACAAAGTTCAAGAATGACTACTATAAGCCAGGAAGAATGCAGGGAAGGGAGGAGGAATAAAGAGATGGAAGAAAGATAAGTTAATTAACACAAACAAAATTGTAGGCAGGAAAGAAGGACAATTTCTAGTGCGATAAAATACAGTGGAGTGAATATATTTAACCACAATTTACTGTATATCTTAGAATAACTAAAAAAGAGAAAGTTCAATGTTCCCACCTGAAATAAATGACAAATGGTTGAGATGATAGGCATACTAATTTTCTTGATGAATCATTACAAATTATAATCTTATATTGAAAAATCACATTCTATTGCACATATATAATTTTCAAGGGTTCTTAAAAATATTAAAAAGAGGCCCCTTTGGCTGTAGCAGCCAGTGGCCTGGTACATCTGAAGGCACCTGGTCAGCAAGGGGGCAACACTGCCCCCACTGCCTCCCATCCAGACCCCCCAGTCCAGGATCCACCCAGACCCGTAGGCAGGTAGAAAGTTTCTCCATTTTTTTTTTCTTCCTTACTGTCCCCCAGTCTTTTGTAAATTTCTTCCTCTCCCTTTCTCCACAGACTGCACCTTTGGCTGTAGCAGTGAGCAGCCTGGTACATCTGAAGGCACCTGGTGAAATCACGTGCCACACTAATGCACAGTGTGTGACTTTTTCTTTATTCCCCTCTCTCCTTCTTTCTTTTCCCTTATATTATCTTCTCTTCTTCTTATTCCATCTTGCCAGAGGGACTAGCTAGGTCTAGAATAAGATATCTGAAGTTTTCTAGTCATATAAAGTTCTATGGGTTCCTCACTTATACAGAACCAGCTGTGAAAAAGGAGATTTTGCTCTTCAGACACATGACTATAGTATCTTTTTTGAGACCACATTACTAAAGATAACATAACAGAGACTTCAGCAGATGTCAATTCCCAACAAAAGGGATACACACTCCTAGCCAGGGAAACATTCGCCTAACAGGTATTTAAAAATTAGTACATCTTCCAATGGCAAGAAGTAGAAGAAGAACCTCAGGTATAAATAAAGAAAGAAATATATCTCCATCAAAGGTACAGAGTAACTCCCTCCATCTTTCAGGCTAATGGACGATGTTACCAAAATGTCAGATAAAGAATTTCAAACATTTATGGTGAACAAATTCTTCGAGTTGGACCAGAAAAGAGACAACAAACTACAGGAGATAAGAAAGTCATTCCAAGATATGAAAGAAGAAATGGACACTCTGAGAGATGGAGCTATTAGAGAAAAAGTCTGGAATAGAAGAGATCAAAAGTAGATTAGATCATGTTGAAGATTGAATTTCTGACGTAGAAGATAAAAACTCTAACCTAGAAAGAACCACCAAAAAGATAGAGAAAATAATAACAATAACAAAAAAAAACAGGATAATATACAATAAATACTAGATTCCATAAGACACCCAAATATAAGAATAATTGGCATCCCAGAAGGTGAAGAAACTAAGAACAGCATGGAAAATCTATTCCATGAAATCCTGGAAGAAAATTTCCCTAGTCTAGAGAGGCAATCTAGCAACAAGACCCAAGAAATTAAAAGGACCCCAGTTAGAATCAACCCCAGAAGATCTTCCCCAAGGCACATCTTAGCCAGACTAACCAAGACCACAGATAAAGACATGATACTAAAACTGGCGAGAGAGAAATGAGAAGTGACTTACAAAGGTCATCCCATCAGGCTAACACCGGATCTATCAACGGAAACAATTCAAGCAAGGAAAGAATGAGAAGATGTATTGAAAGTGTTAAGAGACAGTTTCAACCAAGATTATTGTATCCTGCAAGATTATCCTTCATATGGGATACAAAGATTAAAATCTTCTCAGACAAACAAGACCTGAAAGAATTTGTCAGCACCAGAGCAGCTCTTCAAAAACCCCTAAAGAAAGTACTGTTCCAGGAAAACGAAAGAGCTAACAGACAGAAAGAAAAAAATAAAAGGCTGTAAGAAGACATAACTCTTATAAATATCTATGCGTCTAACACAGGAGCACCCAAATATGTGAAAGAAAGACTGTTAGATCTAAAAGGGGAGGAAGACTGAGATACACTAATTGTTGGAGACCTGAACACTGCACTATCCCCTCAGGACAAATCATCTAGACAAAAAATAGATAAAGAGATAAAGGATATGAATTATACCATAAATGAAATGGACTTAACAGACATCTATAGAACTTTCCATCCAAAAACCAAGAGATACACTTTTTTCTCACCCCCACATGAAAGCTTTTCTAAGATTGACCACATCATAGGGCACAAAGCAAGCCTCTACAGATTCAAAGGCATAGAAACTATTCTCGGCGTCTTCTCTAAACATAATGGAATTAACTTGAGTTTAATTTCAAGAGAAATCCTCAAAAATACTTAAATACATGGAAACTAAATAACCTACTATCAAATGACTCTACAACTACTGATGAAATAAAGTCCGAAATCAAAAGATTCATGGAAGCTAATGACAATGAGAATACGAGTTTCCATAATCTCTGGGACACTGCAAAAGCAGTCATAAGAGGGAAGTTTATAGAAATTCGTGCTCATAAGAGGAAGTCGGAACTTAGGCATATGAATCACCTGACATCATGCCTCAGAAAATTGGAGAAGCAACAGCAAAATAATCCAAAAAACTCCAGGAGAAAGGAAATAATTAAGATCCAAGCAGAAATAAATGAAATAGAAAATAAGGTAACTATACAGAAAATAAATGAAAGTAAAAGCTGGTTCTTTGAAAACATAAACAAAATTGATACACCACTAGCGAGACTTATTAAGAAGAGAGAAAGGAACCAGGTGAATCAAGTCTGCAATGAAGTAAGAAATATAACAACAGACAAAGCAGAAATACAGAACATCATTAGAGGATACTATGAACAACTATATGCCAAGAAACAAGACAATCTGGATGAGATGGACAAATTCCTGGATATGTATACTCTTCCAAGATTGAGCCAGGAGGATATAGAAAGTCTAAATAGGCCCATAACAAGCCAGGAGATTGAATCAGTAGTAAATAACCTTCCAATAATGAAAAGCCCTGACCCTGATGGATTCAGCTCAGAGTTCTATAAAACTTCCAAAGAAGAGTTAACCCCCATTCTGCTCAAGTTATTTCTAAAGATCCAAAAGGGTAAATCTCTCCCTAATTCATTCTATGGAGCCTCTATCACCCTTATCCTCAAAACAGATAAGGACAGAACAAGGAAGGAAAACTATAAACCAATATCTCTGATGAATATAGATGCAAAGATTCTCAACAAGATACTAGCTAACCATATCCAAAAACTTTTTAAAAAGATTATACATCATGATCAGGTAGGCTTTATTCCAGGAATGCAAGGTTTGTAACCATACACAAAACCATAAATGTAATACACCATATTAACAGGAAAAAAGACAAAAACTATATGGTCATATAGATTGATGCAGAAAAAGCATTTGATAAGATACAAGATCTCTTTATGACCAAGACTCAGCAAAATCAGCATACAAGGGTCATTTCTCAACACAATAAAAGCTATCTATGAAACTCCCATCGCAAACATCATCCTGAATGGAGAAAAACTGAAAGCTTTCCCACTAAAAACGGGTACAAGACAAGGATGCCCACTTTCTCCACTCCTTTTCAATATAGTATTGGAAGTCCTCACCTACACAAAGAGGAAAAAATTAAAGGCATCCAAATAGGAAAAGAAGAGGTGAAACTGTCTCTATTTGCAGATGACATGATTGTGTACATAGAAGCCCAATGATTTCCATGAAAAAATTTCTGGAAGTAATGCACAAATACAGTAAAGTTGAGGATACAAAATAATATACAGAAGTCTATAGCATTTCTGTATACAAGCAACAGGCAGACGGAGATAGAACTGAAAAAAGTTATTCCATTTACCATAGCGACCAGAAGTATAAGATACTTAGGGATAAATCTAACCAAAGAAGTTAAAGACCTCCACAAGAAAAACTATGAGAAGCTAAAAAAAAGAAATTGAAAAT
>NW_006208950.1:584857-609116 GCF_000334495.1 Tupaia belangeri chinensis | reverse complement strand
GTGGTGAAAAGGGAACTCTCTTACACTGCTGGTGGGAATGTAAATTAGTCCAACCACTGTGGAGAACAATTTGGAGATTCCTCAAAATTCTACAAATAGAACTGCCATATGATCCAGCAATCCCATTCCTTGCCATCTACCCAAAGGACAGAAAAATTTTTCATTGGAAAAGTGCTTGCACATCGATGTTTATTGCAGCACTTTTCACAATTACTAAGAATGGAACCAACCCAAATGCCCCCATATGGAGGAATGGATTAAAAAACTGTGGCACATATATTCTGTGGAATACTATTCAGCCATAAAAAACAACAAAACCCTGGCTTTTGACAGAAAGTGGAAGAATATGGAAGATTTACTGCTGAGTGAAGCAAGCCAGACTATGAAGGTGAGAAACTATATGTCCCCACTTAATATATACCGAATGTCCACACTCTATAACTGAAACTGACGGGCTAAAGGATGTACAAACACAAGAGATGGGTGTGAATACCAGATGTGGTGTGTGTGGAGGAGTGAGGCCTGGGGAAAGACATTTGGAGGAGTGATACGGAGACAGCATTGTTGAGACAGGGAGGTAGTATTGTTATATTTTGATTAACTGGGCCTGGGAGAAATGTTCACATATTGAAATGATCACCTTGTAAGCTAAATAATGTGATTGAATGTATTAAAAATGTAAATTAAAAAAAAATATATTAAAAATAAAAAAGCAATTCTACTTATAGCATCATTGAAAGGAATAAAATACTTCAGAATCTATATAACTGAGGAGTCTAAACACTTGCACATCAAAAATACAAAACCTAGCCAAGAAATATTAAATAAGAGAGATAAATGGAAAGAAAATATCCCTGTGCATCAACTAAAAATTTAATGTTGTTAATTTTTCTTTTTTTTAAAAGCTTTTTTTTTTGTCAGGCATGTGCACTTGTGTGGGGTGGGAGAGAACATGAGAAATCGCCCCCCAGGGAGAATGGCCACACTGTAATCCCTTCTCCACCATTCTCCTCTACAGATTCAGTGCACACATGCATACATCCCAGTGTGTTTTTCAAGCCACCAGGTCCAGAACTCGAACTACACAGTAAGCCATATGTGTCCAGTCACTTTATCTTCCACATCTCTTGCTGGCTCAATATTGGTAATATTCTTATACTACCTAAAGTTATCTACAGATTCAATAAAATTTCTATCAAAATCTTAACAATTTTTTATAAATAGAAAAACTCATCCTGGATATATGAAATCTTAAGAAATACCAAATAGCCGAAACATACCGAACAAAATAATAGAAACACCAGAAAGTTCACATCTACTCATTTTAAAACTTACTATAGGGGACCAGCAGTTAGCATAAAGGCTATGTTGCTGGACTCCCACATAGTCGACCATGGTTCACGTCCCGAACCTGGTGGCTTAAAACTCACGCCAGGCGCATGTGCGTGCGTGCCCAAGATCCTCTCGGAAGAGAAGGGATTGCGGCGTGACCAACCTCCAGGGGGGTGATTTCTCGCTTTCTGTCTCTATGTCTCTCTCTGTCTGTCTGGCGAGCGCACGTGCCCTATAGCAAAAACCTCTCCAAAAAAAAAAAAAAACTTACTACATAACCATGAAAATAAAATCAGTGTGTTACTAGCAAAAAACACAGATATAGCAACTAGTGAAATAACTTAGAGTGCATATAAACCCTTGTGTATATAGTCAAATGATTTTCAAGAAGAGTGGCAAGACTATTCAGTAGGGAAGGGACACTCTATTCTAAATTAGCATTGCAAATATTGGATATTCACATGCCAACTAATGGAATTAAATCCTTAACTTATACTATTATAAAAATTTATCAAATGGGTGAACACCATATCATTTTAGGTAGAGCTATAAAACACTTAGTATATGTAGAATAAAATCTTCATGACATTGAATTTCTTGGTTATAATACCAAAACCAAGGGCAACATAGAAAATATAGATAAATTGGACATCATATAAACTAAAGACTTCATTGCATCAAGGAAAATATCAACAATAAAGAGGCATCATATGGAATGAAAGAAAATATCTACAATTAATAAATTTGATACCATATTGGGACCAGCAGATGGTATAATGTTTACATAACTGGACTCACACATGGCCAACCATGGTTTGAGTCCTAGACACTGTGGCTGGAAACTCAAGCTAGGCATAAGTGTGTGTATGCCCCAAATCCCAAGAGTAGAAATGGAAAAGGGATTGTGGTATGGCCATTCCTCCTGGGGCCTGATTTCTTGCTTTCTGTCTCTCTGGTGAGCACATGTGCCCTATAGCCAAAATGTCTCAAAAATTAATTAATTAATTAATTAATTAATTAATTAATTAAATCTGATACCATATTAATATTCAGTATATGTACATGTGTTTCTATAACTCAACAACAACAGAAAGACAATTAAAATGAATGAATGTCTTTAATAGTAATTTCTGAAAAGGAAATATACAGATAGCCGAAAAGCACATGAAAAAACAATTCAACAACATTATTCACTAGGGAATGAAAATATAAACAGCAATGAAATACCACGTAACAACCAACAGGATAAACTGAATAAAATAAGAAGAAAAACAGAAAATAGCAAACGTTGGTGAATATGTGGAGAAATTTTAATCATTGTAGTTTTTTGGGTTTTTTTTTTTTTTGAGAGTTTGTTGTTGTTATAGGGCACGTGCACTCACCAGCAAGACAGAGAGACAGAAAGTGAGAAATCACCCCCCAGGGGAGATGGCCATGCTGCAACGCTGCAATCCCTTCTCCTCCATTCTTCTCTTGGTATCTTGGGCATGCACACATGTGCACCTGGCATGAGTTGAAGCCACCAGATCCAAGACTCGAACTGCTGTCAACTACATGGGAGTTCAGTGACATAGCCATTACACTAATTGCTGGTCCCAATCATTGTGTATTTTTTATGAGAAGGTATTATGATGCAGCCACTGGAAAAAATGTATAGCATTTTTTCAAAAAAATTTAGCAGAAAATTATCATATGATTCAACAAGTTCACTTTGGGGATTATGCCTAAAATAATTGAAAGCAGGAACTCAAAAAAAAATTAATACATGATTTTTCATAGCAGCATTACTCATAATAGCCAAAAGGTGGACACAAATCCAGTATCTATTGATGAGTGAATGTATTAACAAAGCAAAGCATATACATACAATTGAATATTATTCACACTTAAGAAGGACTTACTGTACACTTAAAAATATTTCAAATGATTTTAAGTATGCATTTTAACAGAACTAAAAAGTAAATTTTAAAACTAAGCTAACTTTATAAACTTGATGTTAACATAATAAATAGTACAATCTTTCAAAATATGTGCAAAGATTATCTGCTTCAGAAACACCTTGGTAATTTGTTTAAAAAGCAGATACGTCAATACTACAACAGAGCTATTAAAATCACTAATTTAGAGATTGTTCTTTGAGAATCTGCATTTTATAAGAAACTTACCTGATTCTGACAATACATTAAATATTGACAATCATTTGAATAATAAATAAATCTATTAGGTCATTGGAAAAGTCGACATATTTTTCCTATTCAAAAACGCATCATGACTTTCCCAGTGACACAATATATAGGGTATTATATACGGTATTTCTATAATGATTTTTAAAAAAACTGTATAGACATTTCCCCATAGAGCTTATATGTAAATTTGAACATACTTTTTACAATAGCGTTCATTTGGTCAGGATCATAGAAATTATCTTCTTGGTCCATCAGGTGTCATACTGATTAAGGTGCTAGACTCCCATATGGCTGACTGTGGTTTGAGTCTTGGACGTGGCAGCTTGAAAATCATGCTGGGTACGTGTGAGTGCATGCCTAAAATCCTGAGAGGAGAAGGGAGGAGAAGGGATTACAGAATGGTCATCCCCTCTGTGGGGTGATTTCTCAGTTTGCCTCTCTCTGAATCTCTCTGTCTCTTTCCTCTCTAGTGAGTGCAGATGTCCTATGATATTCAACCCCTCCCCACCAAAAAAAAAAAAAAAAGAGGAAAAGAAAAGAAATTATCTTATTTTCTCTTCACCATTTACAGTCCAAAATCATTTTAGGCCAGCAGGTGGTATGAAGTTAAGGCAACTGGAATCCACATGGTTGACTATGTAGTTCAAGTCCCAGACCCAAGGGCTTGAAAATTATGTCAGGTGTATGTGCATGTGTACCCAAAGACCTGAAAAGAGAATGGAAAAGGGATCGTGGCATGACTATACCCCGGGGAGCAATTTCTCATGTTCCATCTCTTTGTCTATCCTTGTCTCCTCTGGTAAGTGCTTGCACCCTAGACCATTTCCACATAAATAAATACATGATAAAATCATTTATATTGTTGTAATTATTTTTCAATTGAAGTCACTGTTGACTCAGAGCTCCCTCATAGCACTTTTCACCTCTGCATTTCTGAGAATGTAGATTAATTGGTTTAATTTAGGAGTTGTCATAGCACAAAGCACAGTAACAGTTTTATTAATGGAAAAGGCATCACTGAACCCAGACACATAAATACACGTGGAATAAGGAATAGGACCATGGTGATGTGAGAAACGTGTGAAGAGGTCTTTATATCTTCCCTCCAAACTGTGAGATTTTTAAAACCACATAAGAGTAACACAAAGGAAATCTTTAAGAGGAGGAAGTTTCAACAGTGAGGTGAATCTACAATAGGCAGCAACAAAGAGACCAAGTGTACGGGTGTCCCTGCAGATACAGTTCAACAAAGGGTACAACTCACACATAAATGATCTGTAGACACCAATCAGAAGGTGAAGATCTGAATGGTCAAGTGTGCCAATACTCAACCCAGTCAAAACCACTCCAACAAGAGGCCATATATCAGTTATTTATGATGTTTCATAATACAGGTGTTCCTGGATGGCCACAGAATGATCACAGGTAATCAGTTATGCAGAACAATCTCAGCAGCACCAGAAGATGCTAAGCAAAGACATGAGTCATGCAATCATGAAAGAGTTGGTTTTCTGTACTACCACTTTGGAGATTATGAGTAAAGAATAACCAACATCTATAAGAAATAAATAACAAAGGAAAGAAATATAAACACTTCCCAGAATGTAAAAAACAACCTGTAAATGAGAATACCTGTTGTATTTGTGGATTGCAGTTCTCAAAGCTCCATATATGTAAATTCCTAAATTAATATTCCAAAATTGGATTTTATTTAAGTAATACTAGAGTTTTGTTTTATTTATTTATTTATTTTTTAGAGAGATATTTTTGCTATAGCACAGTTGCACTTGCTGGAGAGACAGAGAGAGACAGAGAAACAGAAAGTGAGAAATCACTCCAAACCCCCATTTTCCTGTCAGGATTTAGGCACACACGCACACATACCTGGCATGAGGTTTAAGCCAACAGGTCTGGGACTCGAACCATGGTCGGCTACATGGGACTCCAGAGATGTAACATTACACCATCTGTTGGTCCCAAGCTTTGTTTTTTGATAGAATATTTTAACTTATTTTAGTTTCATTCATATTTACTTTAATTTTAAACATAATTTTGGGACATATTCAAGAATAGTTATAACTCTGAAAAAGAGCAGTTAATAAGGGATTTCTAGGCTTATCAGATCAAAATGTCTTATTTATCAACTGCAATTATATTGTATGTCAGTTGACACATGAAAAAAGAGATCAATGGAACAGAATGTAGTCCTTATACACATAGAATATAACAGAATGTAGTCCAAATACATATGGAATTTAAAATGCATTTAAGTCAGGATTTCAAATCAATGCTGAAAATAGAATTATGCAACCATTAAAAAAAGAATAAATTTAAGGTACCAGCAGATGGTAAAATGGTTACATCACTAGACTCCCACATGGTCAACTGCTGTTTAAGTCCCGAACCTAGAAGCAATGAACACAACAGGTACTTGTTCATGTGTGCCCAAAATCCTGAGAGGAAACGGGAGGTGAAAGGACTGTGGTGTTGCCATACCCCTGGTTGCGATTTCTCACTTTCTGTTTCTCTGTCTCTCTCTGTATCCCTGGCAAGTACATGCACCCTATAGCAAAAAGCTCTCTTAAAAAATTAAAATTTAGAGGGAACCAGCAGTTAGCGTAATGGCTATGTCACTGGACTCCCACGTAGTCGACCGCGGTTCGCATCCCAGACCCGGTGGCTTAAAACTCATGCTGGGAGCGTGTGTGTGCGTGCCCAAGATCCCGAGAGAAGAATGGAGGAGAAGGGACTGCGGCGTGACCATCCCCCCTGGGGGGTAATTTCTCGCTTTCTGTCTCTATGTCTCTCTCTCTCTGTCTTTCTGGCAAGCGCACACACCTTATAGCAAAAACCTTTCCAAAAAAAGAAATAAAAAAAATTAAAATTTAGAGAAATAAAATATAATATATGCTCAATTCCTATATCAAAATCAATGTCACATGAATTAAAATTTTTTTTATTTTTATCTATCCCATGAGTGACCAAGAGAGATCCAAATATCCCCAACAGGGTCTTCACACTGCCATCTACCCCTAGACTGGACCAGCTTTGATCATGGGCAAGGTCATGCCCAGCACATGCAAAGAACTATAGATCCCTCAAGGGGGGGGTCAGAATCACAGATCATTGTGTGACTGCCAAACCACTAGTCAGCCTCTAACAATTTCAACACAAGATATAAACCCACAGGAATTCTATTAAAAAATTAAATGCTAAAAAAAAGTTGAATATTTTTATATAAAACTATTTACAATTTGCCAGATGACATGTGCACATCACAGAGAGAAAGACAGGTAAAATGAGAGAGGGGGATACTTATGCCATAACTACCACCATCCCCATTTCTCCATCCAGTCAGGATTTGGGGCATGCATAAACATGTGTTCAATGTATTTGTCCAGCCTCCATGGCCAGGATTCAAAATGCACAGTCAGCCACGAAGGATCCAGCTCCCTTAACCACTAAGCAATGGGCTGACTGGGAACTGTTGAAGTAAGGTTTGAAAAGCAAAGAAACTACTGACAAAGAGAACTGTAAAATATAAAAAAAATAAAAAGAGTATATAAATATAAAAATAATTCTTCATGAAAGACTTATGAATAGACAAATTGATGTCCATGTATATCACTAGCAGGATATTGTTTAGTCTTAAAAAAAGAAAAATATTTTGCCATTTGCTACAACATGAATGAAACTGGAGGACTCTACACTAGGTAAAATAAGTCAGACAAAGAAAACATTGCATGATGTCAATTATACATGAAATCTTAAAAAAATAAAAGGTTGGGGGACATATACACAAAAATAGAGGAAAAAAAAAACAGTGGTTATTTGGGAGTTGGGGATAAATAGGATGATGTAAGTCACAAGTACAAAGAAGGGGACCAGCAAGTGGCATGGTGGTTAAGGCGCTGGACATTCCCACATGGCTGACCACAGTTTGAGTCCTGGACCTGGTAGGTTGCTTTCTCACTTTCTCTTTCTTTCTGTGTCTCTCTCAGGTAAAATTTTTAAAAATGAATGAATGAATAAAATTTTAAAGATGATTTATAAAAAAAGAAGTTGAATAAAAATGATATATAGGATGTAATTTCTTTTTAGATGTTTTTGCTATAGGGCACATGCAGTCGCCAGAAAGACAGAGAGATAGAAAGCGAGAAATCACCCCCTGGGGGGGATGGCCACGCTGCAATCCCTTCTCCTCCATTCTCCTCTTGGGATCTTGGGCATGCATGCATTGGAAACTTGGGACCAGCAGTTAGCGTAATGGCTATGTCGCTGGACTCCCATGTAGTCGACCATGGTTCGAGTCCCAGATCCAGTGGCTTAAACTCACGCTGGGCACATGTGCATGTGTGCCCAAGATCCCAAGAGGAGAAGGGAGGAAAAGAGATTGTGGCATGGACATCCTCCCTGGGGGTGATTTCTCACTTTCTATCTCTCTGTCTCTTTCTGTCTTTGGTGAGCGCATGTACCATATAGCAAAAATCTCTCCAAAAAAAAAAAAAAAGTTCAGGGAAAATGCACATTTAAAAAAAAAAATCATTGTGTGAATTTCATTTTTTTAGCCAACATGAACTGTTGCTTAAATTAAAATTTTCCATGAATTTAGGAAGTTCCCTCATATTCAGTAAATACTTATTAAGCATTTTTTTTCTGGACAAATCTTTCATCTAAAGGTGTAGGATTGAACACAATATACAACCGTTACCATTTCAAAAAACATAAAATTTATTTTATGTGTTCACATATCTTTTTTTTATTTTTGGAGAGGTTTTCGCTATAGGGTGCGTGCGCTTGCCAGACAGACAGAGAGAGACAGACAGACAGAAAGTGAGAAATCACCCCCCCAAGGGGGATGGCCATGCCACAATCCCTTCTCCTCCATTCTCCTCTCAGGATCTTGGGCACAAATGCACACGCACCCGGCATGAATTTTAAGCCACCCGGTCCGGGATGCGAACCGTGGTCAACTATGTGGGAGTCCAGCGACATAGCCATTACGCTAACTGCTGGTCCCGTGTTCACATATCTTGATTGAGTACTATGTTGACATCAAAATCTTACTAAATGGACAAAATGCATAATCCATTAAAAATCAGATACATAAGTGGATCCACTCCAAATCCTTAGATATTGGTTCAGAGGATCAGAAAAATAGTAATAAGTAACTCAGGTATAGCTAAGGAAGGTGGGAACCATTACTACCACCAGGAACTACTACAAGTCCACTCTCAGATTATTTTTCTTCATAGTAGAGACAGAGAAATAATTCATAATCCTTTAAAGTTCCAAAGTTACCTAAAAACTCTAGGCTACTTGACTATTGTTCAAAAACACTCTAGTAACAATATTTATAATAACTCACACTCATAAGCATTTGGTCCTACTCAGAGCTTACATGACTATTTAAAAAATTATCATTTTTTAAATAAGGTTTTGTCATAAGGCACATGAGCTCACTGGAGGGAGAGACAGTGAGAAGGAAGGAGAGAGACAGGAAAAGGAAATTGAGAAATCACCTCCAAGAGGGGATAGTGACAATGTAAGACATTGTCCTTCATTCTCATCTCTGAATTCTGGGCATACATGTACATGCACCTGACATGATTCTCAAGCAGCGAAGTCTGGTACTCAAACAACGGTTGGCCACGTGGGAGTCCAGGACCTTAACCACTATGCCACCTGCCGGTCCCCACTTTAGTTCTCAATATGACTGGCAAACTGATTTCAACTCAGAACAGTGATGTAAAAGATCCCAATATAGAGAGATGTGAGTCTTCGCTCAAAGCTGAGAGGTTTCAAAGCATAAAGGATAACCATACAGAAGACCATCAAGTGGAGAAAGGTTAACAGGCAGACTCATTTTTTCAAGCGACCAATAGAACAAGTGTGTAGGTGTCCATGCTGATGAGTTTCAAATGAGTGTTCATGTGACTCAGTGATTCATAAATGGTCTCTGACATTGGGGTCAGAGGCAGGATGTCACACTGTGGGAAGACTCTAAACAGTTGATGAACAAAGCACCCAAGTATGTTGTTCCCATGAGATGGCCTCACCTATATCAACTCATGATGGTCCTGTCATACAGATGGCCATATAGCAGTCATAGACCATCCCTGTCTATGAAATGATATCTCAACAGCACCAAAAGATGCTTAGCAAAGACTTCCAGTCATGCACTCCCTAAAGAAGGTGTTTCTTGTCACACTAACAGTTTCAGCATGCTAAAGTTCATACAACAAAAATAATAGATTCTGTGAGGGATATTTAAAACAAAAATAACTTGTGAAGTATGACAAAATAGGATAAAAGAAGACTGGACTAAATGAAAACAACTACCTGCTTCATGGATAGCAATTCCAAATCTCTAAAGATATAAACTCCTAAATTAAACTTACTAAGCAAACAACATTAAAAATGAATGAATTTGACTTTTTTGTGTGAAGTGAGTAAATGATTTTAAAGCATAATAAATTAAACCAAAGGAGAATTATAGGGAAAAAAAGTGATGTTGAAATACTAGACTTATAAGATATAAATCAGTTCTGACTAGGATCCATTATATATGAGATTTTATAATATAATAAAACAATAATTTCAAAGCAATGGTGAAAATATGTAATACAAAAAATTTAATCTAGGAAAACAACTAATTTCATCTCTCTATAGCTATTTATTTCAAAATAAATTCCAGATGTGTAAAAATTCAAAAAAATATTAAAACACATATCAACACCAAATAAAACAAAAGTAATTGCTAAAAACAATGTGAAAGAATATTGATTACAGTACAGCAGGAAAAGTATATTAAATAATACACAAAATAAATATGATTGATTTGATTAGGTAATTTTTTTGAGAGGTTTTTGCTATAGGGCACATGCACTTGACAGAAAGACAAAGATAGAGAGACAGAAAGCGAGACATCACTCCCCCCTCTCCCCCTCAGGGAGGTAGGCCGTGTCACAATTCCTTCTCCTCCATTCTCCTCTCAGGATCTTGAGCACATATGCACATGCGCCCTGTGTGAGTTTAAGCCACTGGGTCCGGGACTCAAACCACAGTCAGCTACATGGGAGTCCAGCAACATAGCCATTATGCCAACTGATGGTTCCATGATTAGGTAGAGAAAAGCAGGCATCAGGTGGACTGGACATCTCTGATAGAGAATGCTGAGGCTCTGTGCCTTTCCCAGGTTTCTACTTTTAGGGCAATGGAGGAAGGGAGAAACTGAAGATAAAGATTATCAACTGCAGCTATGGAACATCTTGCATCCCTTGGTCTAAATAAAACCAACCTGGTCTTCTCTGGCTCAAGCATTGTTTCCTTTAACCACCTCCAGTTGTACAGCAATTGGCCCAAGCAAGAAAGTCTGTGCTCTGCTCATCTTTAAAGGTCTCTATTATTTAGTTCAGATTGGGCCACTCCTGACATCTTAATAAACAATTACTCATGTCTGTAATATATTTTGGAGTCAATAGGTGAGATGCCACCCACTTTATTCTTTTTGCATAGGATTGCTTTGGCAATATGGGGTCTCTTATTTTTTTTTTTTTTGAGAGGTTTTTGCTGTAGGGCACATATACTCACCAGAAAGACAGAGAAACAGAGAGATAGAAAGCGAGAAATCAACCCCGGGGGGGTGACAATGCCACAGTCCCTTCTCCTCCATTCTCCTCTCAGGATCTTGGGCATGCATGCACACATATCTGGCGTGAGTTTAAGCCACTGGGTCCAGGACTTGAACCACAGTTGGCTACATAGGAGTCCAGAGACAAAGCCATTATGCCAACTGCTGGTCCCAATATGGTATTTTTTTTTTATTCCAGATGAATTCTATGATTATCTTTTCTAAATCTGTGAAGAATGTCTCTTCTAATTTTATAAAGATTGTATTAAATATGTAGATTAATTTGGGTAGAATTGCCATGAGGATCAATGTAACAGAGTACAGACCCCAGAAATAAACTTCAAAACATATAGTCAACTGATCTATGATATGAACATTTTAAAAACATATACCCTATGATCTAAAAAATTCCACTTCTAGGAACTAACATTTTTAGGAATACATATTTTTGAAAATGTATCTTTATAGCAGAAGTATTTGTAGTACCAATAGATTATGAAAACATGAAGAATATAAAATACATTAATTTTAGCAATCTTATACAGAAGTATTGTATAACATGATAATAATTCAAAATGGATTAGCTATATAAAATGATAAGAACATAGCTTTCAAAATGTTAAGTAGAAAAGCTTTATACACACAAATGTAGGCAAATATGCATGTATTTACAAAGTTAATAGTTGAAGTGTCATAAAAAACAAAGTATACGATGTTCTGGGAGTAGCACTAGGGGAAAGTATGAAGTAAAAGCACAGCAAAAAGCAAAATAAACTTTTTTTAAAAAAAGAAAGATAATTAAAATGTATCACAAATATAAAAAATATAGAGATTATGATGAACAACTATATGCCCACAAGCTAAAGTATCTCAAAGAAATGAATAAATCTCTGGACACATGTAACTTAACAAGAATGAACAAAAATTAAATAGATGACATGAATAGACCAATAAGAACTACTGTGATTGAATCACTGATAAAGAGTTTCTCAAGATGAGAAAATTTAACTCCAACAGCGAATTAAAAATATATACACAATGAATATTGGTTTTATTCCAGTGATCCAAAGATGGTTCAACATGTGCAAGTCCATAAATGTGATAATCCATATCAACTACATGAAAAACAAAACATATGATCATTTAAATACTTGCAGAAAACAAGCTGATAAAATTCATCATATCTCTGTGATAAAAAATGCTCTTAAATAAAGTTGTAAAAAGGACACAATAAAGGTAATTTATGATGAACCCACAGCTAGCATCATACTGAAGGGGGAAATGTTGAGAGTTTTTTCTCTAAGAACTGACACAAGACAGGAAGTCTCCTTTCACGTCTCTTAACATAGTTTTGAAAGTCCAAGCAAGCAAAAGATATGTCAAGAGAATTAAATAGGGTACTTCCAAATATGAAAGGAAGAAGTCAAATGATATGATCTGACATAGTAAAAACCCTAATGAGTCCACAAGAAAACATTTAGAACTTATAAACAAATGCATTAAAGGTACAGGATATGAAACCAACATTAATGAGTAATGTTATACCCCAATAATGAAATAACAAAAATGAAATTTTAAAAAGGCCATTTACAAAAACAATAAAGTATTTAAGATTGAAAGTAACCAAGAACCTGAGAGATATCTATAATGGAAACTAAAAACACTTCTCAAAGAAGTTGAAAAAGACAAAAAATGGGGAGATATTTCTTATCCAAGATTTGAAAGACTCAATATTGTTAACATGTCCATAATGCTGAGAGTAATCTGCAGATTCAATGCAGTATCTGTCCAACACCAATTACATACTAAACAAAAGGAGAAAAAATTCATAACTTTTGTATAGCATCACAAAAGACCCCAAATAGCTAACGTGTATACTATATTATAGTACACTATATATTATACTGTTAAAGCTACAGTAACCATAATAGCATATTACTAGCCTTAATTAAAACAGACATATAGATTGAAAAAGTATAAGAGAACGCAGAAATAAATGCAAGTGTGCATAATAAGTTGTTCTTCTACAAAAATCCCAAGAATACCTTTTGAGGAAAAGACAATTTTATTAAAATATGGTGCTAGGAAAACTGAACATCCATGTGCAGAAGAATAAAACTTATCTCTCACTACAAACAAAAATAGAATTCTAAACAGATTGAACACTTAAGAACAAATCCTGAAAGCATAGACTTACCAGAAGAAAATATAATCAAAATACTTCAGGACACTGACATGGATAGAATTTTTAAATAAAACCTCAAAAGCACAGGCAAAAGGACAAAAATAGACAAATGGGATTATATCAAACCAAAAAGCTTTTGCACAGCAAGCAGAGTGAATTACAACCCAGAGAATGGAAGAAAATATTTGCAAACTACACATCAAACAAGGAATTAATAACAAGAATATACAAGGAATTCAAAGAACTTTGCACTCAAAAAACAAATAATCTGATTTCAAAATGAACAAATGACCTGAATAAACAGTTTTGAAAAGAAGACAAATGACCAATAAGCATATGAAAAAATAAATATACTAATCACCAAAGGAATTAAAATCAAAGTCAAGATGATATACTATCTTACCACAGTTAGAAGGGCTACTATCAAAAAGTCAAAACAAAAACATAAAATGAAAATATTTTTTCCAAATTTGCTAGCAAAGAGGTAGAGAAAGGAGAACCCTAAAAAGCAAAACACTGTCAGTAGGATTATAGATTTGTATGGTCTATAAGGAAAGCAGTATGGAGGTTGTTTGAAAACTAAAAATAGATATAGTGTATAATCAAGCAATCTCACTCTAGGCTTATATGCAAAGGAAAAAAATCAGTAGATCATAAGGACATTTGCACTCCAATGTTTATTAACTATTCCCAATAACCAAGATATGGAATCAACCTGTGTCCATCAGCAAACAAATGGATAAGGAAAATGTAAAATAGGTACATAAAGTAGATACAGATTATATAGTTATAAATATGTGGAATACTATTCAGCCACTAAAAAGAATGGAATTCTGTCATTTGAAGTAAAAATGAGTGAGCCTGCATGATATATATCAGACGAATTAAGCTAGGCACAGATTAAAAAAAAAAACAAACACATATTTCAACTCATAACTAGAAATAAAAAATGAGTTATTGGTGCCAGTCAGCGGCATGGTGGTCAAGGCAGCTTGATCCTACATAACCAACTACACAATTGAGTCCCAGACCCAGTGACTTGAAAAATATGCTGGGCATATGGGCGAGCATTTCCTTTTTTTGGGAGAGGTTTTTGCTATAGGGCGCGTGCACTCGCCAGAAAGACAGAGATAGAGAGATAGAAAGCGAGAAATCACCCCCCAGGGGGGATGGCCACACCACAATTCCTTCTCCTCCATTCTCCTCTCGGGATCTTGGGCACGGACGCACACGCCCCCTGCGTGAGTTTTAAGCCACCAGGTAGGGGACGCAAACCGCGGTCGACTACGTGGGAGTCCAGCGACATAGCCATTACGCTAACTGCTGGTCCTGAGCATTTCCAAAATCCCAAAAGGAGGAATGAAGGAAAAGAAATTGCAAATGACTAGCCCCCATGCAGAGTATTGTTTAAATTTCTCTCTCTGTTCTTTCACTCTTTCTCCAGCATATGCCCTCAAACAAATTTAAATAAAAGATTAAAGAAAGTGAAATGAGCACATCAAGTGAAGATCTGAAAAGTGACTGATAGAGGGAGAACAAGCAAGGGGAAAACATTGGAGTGATGATTCATGGGGAAAAAAAACTGCAGATAGATAAGAGGGACAATTTTTAGTGTTATAAAATATAGCAGAATGAATACAATTAACAATAATTTACTGTATATCTGAAATAACTTAGAAAGAGGACATTGGATGTTTCCAGCAGAAAACAATGACAAACAGTTGAGAGGATGTATATAATATATAGATTTAATCATAACACACATAATCTTATAATGAAAAATCACATTGTACCCTACAATTATGTACAATACATTTATAGTTTTATCAACTGGACAAGGCAGAAATGTTCACATGTTGAAATATTCAGTTTGTAAGCTAAATAATGTGATTGAATGTAAAAGATAAAATGAAATTTAAAAAGTTAAAAAAATTAAAAAGAAAGAAAACAATTCCATTTATAACAGCATTAAAAAGAATAATATACTTGAGTATTAATTTAAACAAATAGGCCAAACATTCATAGTCTGAATAAAAAAAAAAAACTAATAAATGGGCATTCCCTCTTCATTGACTAAATGATAATATTGTTAATATGTCTGTACTATCTAAAATTATCTACAAATTCAATGCCATTCTTTAATTTTTAAGCAATATATTTTTTCCTATAGGGTGTGTGTGCTCACCTAAGAGACAGAGAGAGACATAGAGACAGAAAGCGAGGAATCACCCATCAGAGGAGATGGCCATGCTGCAATTCCCTCTCCTCCATTCTCCTTCCTCCATTCTCCTCCCATGATCTTGGTCATGCACACACATGCACCTGGTGTGAGTTTTTTTAATTCACTGTGTATGGGATTAGAACCATGGTCGACTATGTGGGAGTCCAGCGATGTAACCATTACATTGTCTGCTGATCCCTCTATGTCATTCTTATCAAAATCCCATCAATATTTTATAAATACAACTGGTCATTCTAAAATTGTAAGGAATCACAGTAAGTCAAAACAATCCTTAAAAAACGGAACAACTTGACATCTAAGACATCCTGTTTTTAAAACTTACTGCATAACCATAGTAATCAAAACAGTGAGAATACCTGTTGGTTCACATTAAAATTGGTTTAATCAAATTATCATGTACCATAAATATTTATTTAGTACTGATTGTTGAGAATGTAAACCAAAAGGTATTTTCACAGACCAGTGTGTTACAGGCATAAACACCAATACTAGAATAAAATAGCCTAGAAATATCTCACATATATGGTCAAATGATTTTCAACAAAGGTAACAAGACTATTCAGTAAGGAAAGGACAATAAGTTCTAAATTAGTATTGCAAAAATGGATGTCCACATGCAATATAATGAAGTTAAACCTTCAATTACACTGTTTATGACAATTAACTAAATGGATCAAGAGCCTAGCTAAAGCTTTAAAACTGTTTTCTTTTCTTTCTTTCTTTTTTTTTTATTTTTTTGAGAGGTTTTTGCCACAGGACGCATGCACTCACCAGAAAGACAGAGAGAGACAGAAAGACAGAAAGCGAGAAATCACCCCCTCAGGGGGGATGGCCATACTGCAATCCCTTCTCCTCTATTCTCCTCTTGGGATCTTGGGCACACATGCACACACGCCTGGTGTGAGTTTAAGTCACCCGGTCTGGGACTTGAACCACGATCAACTACTTGGGAGTCCAGTGACATAGCCATTACGCTAACTGCTGGCCCCAAAAGCTTTTAAATTCTTATAAGAAAATTAGAAGGACAGCATCATGACATTGGATTTGTTCAGTATGACACCGAAAGCATATGCAATAAAGAAAAAATAGATAAGCTAAACTTTATAAAAGTTAAAAACTTTTGGGATAAGATAAAATGAATTTGGAAAACTCTAAATATTTAAAAGAAGTTATAAATGGAGGCCAGCAGGTGGCATGTTGATTAAGACATTGGATTCCCACATGGCCAACCACTATCTGAGTTCTGGACTAGGCAGCTGAGAATCACATGGGTAACATGTGTGTGTGCATGTCCAAAATTCTGAGAGGAACATGGAGAAGGGATTGTGGTATGGCCTTCCCCCTCAGCCCAGGTAGTGAAAATAGTTTCTCACTTTCCCTCTGTTTGTTTCTCTCTGGCAAAAGCACATCCCCTATGGCCAAAACCTAAAGTAAAACAATTATAAATGAATCACAAGACAGAAAATAAAAACAATAATTATATACACTATAGTGAAAGAATTCATTTATTATATACTTATTCCTTCAACAGTATGGAAACAATTAGTGATTGAATAAAATAAAAGACATTATTAGACAATTCAAATAAATAAAAATCACACTGAAACATGTAAAAGATACTCAAAGTCACTTATACCTCCAAAGATTTCCATATGAGAACCCAATAATATGCAGTAAAAACATACAATGATTAATTGCAAATTAAAAATATACAATATGAAATAAAATAGCCTTAATTAAATTATTACATATTACAAATGTTTATCAAATACTAGCTGTTGAAAATGTGAACTAACAAGTATTTTCACAAATCATAGCTAGGTAGGAGTGTAGATGCTACAATGACAACAGTCATAGTATTTGACATAAAATCTGAGTAGCAACATTAAATATTTTTAACATTGACCACTGATTCAAATACACGTACTGATAATTTATCTCCCAGGAATACACACTTGTACACGCTTAAGAAGACATACACTTACTTCAAAATTAGTTTAATTTCCTTTATACATTCAATAACTCCACATCACTCAGCTTGTAAAGTGAATTCTCCTAACATGAATACACTTCACACCAGTCCAGAGGAGGATACTATACACGTTATCATCAATAGACAATAATCCATTTCTGTGTTTCATAAAGTCTTGCTTCAGAAAAAATGGAAAAATCACAAACACTGAATATATTATTTCTAGAGTATATTTATAAGGAAGTACATTTTATAAAACATGAAGAAAAGAGTATGGGTTAAATCTATTTGGACTAGTATGGAAAGATCTGCAAGACACTGCAAACTAAAATTCAAATTTCTTTGTTTTTATATAGAGAGATTTTTGCTATGGGATGTGTGTGTTCATGGGAAGGACAGAGTGAGATAGAGAAACAGAAAGTGAGAAATCAGCCCCCGGGGGGGGGGGGCGGGGGGGAAGGCCACGTCACAATCCCTTCTCCTTCACTCTCCTCTTGGAATCTTGTGCACACATGCACGCCTGCCCAGCATTAGTTTAAGCTACTGGGTCCGGGGCTTGAACCATGGTTGACTACATGGGAGTCTAGCAACATAACCATTATGCCATCTGATAGTCCCCAAATTCAAACTTTTATACATGGAGAAAGAGGATTATATGTATATTTAAACACACTTGCATTTGCAAAGACTACTTACTACCTAAAAATCTTAAGAAACAGATTTTATATATATGTATATATGCTGCCTCTGGGGAAGAACACTGAAAGACTATGCTCAGAGGTAAGTGAAAATTTTTAAAAATTCTATATCATTTTATATGGTTTTATTTTTATGATATGATATATATTTTGCTTTTAATTTTTATTTAAAACATAGAAGTATGACACAAAAAAATTTATATAATGCATGTTATATTGATAAAAACAAAACATTATATATTATAAATAGTATTACAAGAAGAACTTAAATGACAAAATTAATTAATTAAGAATGAAACCATATATCAGAAAAAAATTTAAAAAGATACATGAATTATTTGATTTACAAAGATTGGAACCAGCAGGTGGCAAAATGGTTAAGGCACTACATGCCAATATGGTCAATTGTGTCACAAATCATGGACGCGGCACCTTGAAATTTATGCCAGCTAGGTGGACATGCATGCCCCAAATCTCAAGATGAGAATGGAGGAGAAGAAATTATGCCATAGCCATCATCCCTGGGGAGTTGGGTGATTTCTCGCTTTCTGATTCTCTCTAGCGAGCACAGGTGAACTATAGCAAAAATCACTCAAAAAATTACAATTCGAAAATTTCTTCACTAATTAATTACATTATTGACTCCTTGTTATATATGCATTATATCGCTGAAACTAAAGTAAGAAACGAGTATTTCTGCAAGAAGAGAAACTTTTAATAGTATAATTGTGTAGTTCATTCTCTAATTCCAATCTTTATAACTATTTATAAACAAATTTAGGGATAAATCATTATGAACAATAAAAAAAATTGAAAAGTAAATTGGATAGAAATGCCTAATGGAATTTTATAATAATACTCAAAAACATAGGAAAATGTTAACAAAATAAAGATGGCATCAGATTTCAGAAAAGTTCTGGGTCCCAAGGAGAAAGGCCCTAATATCAATTGACTCTCTTCATGGTGGGTTAGTCATTAATCTGTTTCCTGACATGACTTTACCTAACCACAGCTTCTTCATAGCATTTTTCATCTCTAAATTTCTCAGTGTGTAGATTAGGGGGTTAAGCATTGGGGTTATAACTGTATAAAACACGCTCAATAACTTGTCAACTGGGAAGGTCTTAGCAGGTCGTGCATACATGAAACTGCAGGGAACAAAGAAAAAGACAACCACGGTGATATGGGAACCACAGGTCGAGAGGGCTTTTCTCCTCCCTTCCTGACTAAGGTTCTTTAGAGAATGCAAGATAACACCATAAGAGATGAGTAAAATCAGAAATACGATAGTACAAATCAGTCCTCCATTGGCCACTACTAGGAAACCAATGACATAGGTATCAGTACAGACAAGTTCCAATAAGGGATACATGTCACAGAAAAAGTGATCAATGATATTAGGGCCGCAGAAAGGAAGACCATAAATAGTGCTAAGCTGAACTACTGAGTGCAAAAATCCTCCAACCAAGGACACAACAAGCAACACAACACACACCTGTTGCCTCATGATAACCAAATAATGTAATGGCTTACAGATGGCCACGTAGCGGTCATAGGCCATCACCACCAGAATAAAGATCCCTGACCCACCAAAAAAGTGCTCTGTAAAGAGCTGAGCCATACAAGATTGAAAAGATATCGTATTTTCCCCAAAGAACAAGTCTGAAATCAATTTGGGGGAAATAGATGAGGAATAAATGATGTCCAAAAATGATAAGCTAGCAAGAAAGAAGTACATTGGTGAACCCAGGGTCCTACTCACTGTAACAGTCACAAAAATGAGCAAGTTGCCCACCATGGTCAAAATGTAGAAGAGCAGGAATATCACAAAAAGAACTTTCTGTTCTTCTGGATTCTGTGTGAGGCCCAAGAGGACAAAGAAAGTCACATTGTTTCTTGACTCCATCTATACTTTGTAAGTGCTAATGTCAGGTCCTCGAAGAACTTTACCTATAAAACAGAGGGGAAATACTTAAAATTTTCTTTAAGTTTATTTTCTAAGTATCATAGTCTTAACCTTTTATTTATTCAGTCAAACAAAAATTTGTTTAGACTACCTATAAATGTAATTTTTCATGGACTTTGGAATTTCCAAGTTGAAAAAAAAGTCAGTTTTTACACTCAGTGATTCATACCTGAGACAGATTCCACAATTACCGATTAATTAATGATGTGATTATGATGCATTCACATTATTTAAATGGTTCACAGTGCTAAAACATACAAATCATACTGATCACACAAGGCTTTTAAAGGAAGAAACGTCTTAGTTGAAATGTAAAGGGAAATAAAAATTAACTGCAAGAGAAATTACAAAGGCAGATCCATAGAAAGGTATATTATGTGAAAATTCACCAAAGTATAATTCTTGAGATGTCACTTGAAATAACTTATATTATCAGAGTGAAGACTAATTATTAATTGCTCTTTTGATATTATCACTCCCTGCTCAAAACCTCAACAAGGGTTTCTTTCTTTATATTCACTAAAAATCAATCTTCCTAACATGGTTTAGTAAATCCTCAGTGACTTAGATGCAGGCTGCCTCTCCTAATTCTTTTTTAAAATTTTTCCAAATTTATCCTGCTCAACATTGTTTACTATTCCTCAAATATAGAATGTCCTTTTCCATCTTCTTAGATTAACTCTACTTTATACATTGTTATTTCAGAGATTAGAAGCAATTTACGTCTAAAATTAAGGCAAATAAGTGGAAATGTACATCGTAAGTTTAATCTCTTACTTATTTGCTCAATTATTCAAAGTGTTCATGTGACAACATTATGTTAAAGATGACTCAGAGTCATTATAAAATATCCACTAAATCAATGAAACACAGTGTCTATACCAAGAGCCATATCACTAAAGAATTACTGACAATGACTGAGGAATTGCCGTTTCACCATTAGTTGCCTACTTTTCCAAACAGAAATATACTTCCTGAAGGAGCTACTCAGTTTACTCACAAATTTCTTTAATCTGGTCATGACACATATAAATACTGATGAGCAGCTTTCTAAATTTTCTTATTTCTCGGAGATCCTGAGCTTTCCTTGAGGAAGTCTCCATTGAGCTAATTGACTATTACATCTGAGTAACTGTCTCTCCTCTACCCTGAGAGCCTTAGAAACTTTCTATGAAATACAAAAATAAGAAATAGGCAGAGGCTGACCACAAGGGGAACTCTAGGGCAGACGTTCCAAGACCTCCCTTCCAGGCACAGATGTGTGCTCATGTTCTATGGCTGACACTAGATATGGATTACAACATAATGACTCTGTCAAGCTAACATATCTCTCTCTAGCTCTCTCTCTCAAAATTTTTCTGTATCTACTACTTATAGAATAAACAAATAATTAAATGTTTAAAAAGCTTTTTTTTACTGGTTTTTTACATAAACTATATAATTTATATGTATACAGAAATAGTTTATTTTTTTCAAAATATCTTAAAACTTTTTAGGTAATAATTTAAATACACAGATGATAGATTAAGTAGATAGGTGACAGAATGATAGATAAATAGATAGATATTCTTATCATAAAATATATTCTTATATTACAAAATTATTTTTTTCTAAAACCTTCTATAACATTTTAAAGTAGGTGCTAAACCTAAGGAATCATACCTGGAAAATTCTAAAATTAAATTTTCATAGTTACTGTTTGTGTAACTGTATTTTTGTGAATGTCTAATGAGCTAAAATATATGTAAACATATATATTTTGCATAAACAAATGGAAAAAGTATCTGAAGGTTTAACTTATGCATTGAGGATATATCATCAGTTTTTATACATCTGAAATGTAGAACAACAAGGAACTAAAATATTTTTAACTTATCAGTTCCATTTAAATAGATAAAAGAAATTTTGGTGAAAAAATACTGCTATTGCAAGAAAATCTATTATTTGTCATTCAAAATTGTGTCAATACTACACGCATTTACATATGTTATATGCAGATATATGTATATTTACACATAAATGTATATATATATAAAGATATTTAATGTACAACATTGAATCTTACCAGAATGAGTATAGTATCCCATTTTTTCTTTAGGAAAGGTGCTCAGAATATTTAATGTATTTTCCAAAGGTCATATATTTTTCAGTGAACAAAATACAATAAGAAACTTATTTTGATTGATTTTGAAGCTACTGTGATACCAAAAAAAGGTTTTTCAACTTTCATTTCTTACATTCTAATAATAAAAATTCCTATTCAGTAAAGAAACACACATATTGAAAAGTCTAATTTCCACTACTACCTGTTCCTATTTCACCTGTTTGAATCTTGTTCATCCTAAAAGAAAAACTTAACTTCTTCAAAAGTACCTGGAAAGGCCTCTTTTTTCCTGGTATAACCACAATAGGCAAAAAAACTCTATTATTCCTTGAAAATATACTTGATTTCACATGACCATGCATGAACATTTTCTTCACAGTGTCCCCTAATATTTGAGAAAATTGTTATTATTTGTGTTGTAGATCTATTTCAAAGAAATCCCATTATCCAAAATAAAAATAGAAATTTCCATCTTAGGGTTTATCAAACTAATATTTGAGAAAATTGTTATTATTTGTGTTGTAGATCTATTTCAAAGAAATCCCATTATCCAAAAAGAAAAATAGAAATTTCCATCTTAGGGTTTTTTATCAAAAAGAAAAACAAATCATATCTACATTAAAAAGTGGAAAGTAGCTATATTACTAGGAAAATTTTACTCTAGAAACCAACTTCATTTTATGAAACTTAAAAACAAATTACCACTCAGGCTTTTTGCCCTTCCTACTGATTTGTGTTAACAAGGCCAATCTAGTTCTACTCAGATTTTGAGAAGGCATTCTTGAAATATTTATTTTCTAAAATTACTGTGAGCTGTTACGTGAATACTGTCTTTACTAAGATAAGCAATGATCACTGGACATTTTATATCTTCTTCTGTTTTGAGGACAGCAAAGTGGTGATCCCTCTGTGACTTGGCCAGAGGCAGTAAAACTTGCCATCAGCAAGGGTAGTTTCTCCATTAACATGTATGTCCTGTGAGATCTGCGTCTGCCAAGGGTTCCTGGTGAATCAGACTAAAGTCTGTGACTCCAGCTCTTCCAAATATTTGATAAGATACTTAACTGCACATAATGAACCCTTTCTATTGAAACTAGCTACACAGGATATTCAGAAAGGAACTCAACATGTACCAAACAAACCAAAACATCTCCATCTCAAATTATCACCAAGAATAGAATATCACCAATTTCAGAAGCATTCAAGTTACTGTGTCCTTTTTATGAAAACAATTACTTTTTTATGCTCTTTTTAAGGTTTGTGCCATAGGATGTGTGTTTACACCAGAGAAAGACATAGAGAGAGAGAGAGAGAAAAAAAGTAAGAACTCACCTCCTGGGGCATGGCAATGCCACAACCCTTTCTTTTCCACTGTTCTCTTGGGATTTGGGGTACACATATACACATGCCCAGCATAATTTTCAAGCTGCCAGGTTGAGGTCTCGAACTGCAGTTGGCCAAGTGGGAGTATAGTGTCTTAAAGCACCACCTGCTGGCCCCATGAAAGCAATTACTCTTAAGAGAGTAAAGTAGAAATTGGTCCAAGAGTAAGTAGTAGTGTTTACAACTAATTGATCCAAGCCAATTACAGGTTCCTTTGTTCCTTCTCAATTGCATCACTTCAAAAAAAAAGATAGAGTGAAGTAGAAATACAGCCATTTATAAGAGGTCTTCAGAACTTCATGGAAAATGTGCATTATAAAAAAAGTTTAATTTTTTTTTTAAATTTTTTGGAGAGGTTTTCACTATAGAGCGTATGTGCTTGCCAGAAAGACAGAACAGTGAGATAATCACCCCCCACAGGGGATAGCCAGGCTGCAATCCCTTCTCCTTCACTCTCCTGGTATCTTGGGCATGTATGCACACACAACCAGCATGAGTTTCAAGGCACTGGGTCTGGGACTTGAACCATGGTTGGCCATGTGGGAGTCCAGCGACCTA
>NW_006208950.1:568898-584770 GCF_000334495.1 Tupaia belangeri chinensis | reverse complement strand
CAAGAAAGTGAGAAATCACCCCTCATGGAATGATGGTCCCTTCTCTTCCATTTTCCTCTTGGGATAATGGGCATGCATAATAGAATGCCTGGCATAATTCTCAGACTACCAGGTCTAGGACTCGAACTGTCATCAGTCATGTGGGAATCCAGTACCTTAACCACCATGCCATCCGCTGGCCACAACACTTATTATATTTTAACACTATTTACAAATTTCATGAGAATGGCTTATTATCAAAGACTGCACATAAAACTTAGACAACAGTTTGTATACAAACTAAGAGAACATTGCACTTGAAAATGAAAAGTAGAAGGTAACTACCAATACCTTTGTAAAATTAATAAATACAAAATTCATATTAATCAGTCTCATTTATTTGGTCATAATATAGTCTTTAACTTTTAGAAATAAATGTTTTGTACTAGTCTTGTTATTCACTATGCAGTTTTAAGTCTGTAACATCCAGTACATCACAGTAATTTCAAATCCAAAAATATTCTTAATATACAGAAATTCACACTTCACTGCTCAACTTTACTATCCTATGCAATACAGAATTATACACAAGATAAAAAGAAAACCTACTCTAACCCTCTCTTAAATTAAGAAAAGACACACAAAGTGCATATATTACATTTCAATTAAGCCAAAAGAATCAAAAGCTGTTAGGTGTAACTCTGTTCACTGATTAATACTATGACCTACCTTCCTTCCCAATTATTCTATTTTAAAATTTTATGTTGCAGGTACCAGGTAATGGATTAAATAAGAGCTTTTTCACAAATCAACTATGTCCTACTTTACAATATGTAAAAGTACTTCTAATTTCCTTTCATTGACCCCAGTGTACAGCAGTTCACTGTAATACCGAATGACTAATATGGCAGTCCTTAAGAATTTTATCTACAGAAAGATTATGTACACTTTGATTTTCTTTAATTTACATTTAATCACTGTATATCCTTACAGTGTACAACATTGCTTTTCCCAGCTTGAATACAGTTCATATGAGTCAATACAAAGCCATTACTATATACATTATTATCAGCTCATAACTTTTCATTTTTGTGTCAATTAAATGTATTGGTATTTTTCTCCTGTTACTCTCCTTCCCTCCCTCCCCTGTTACCCAACCCTGAATTACCCTTATCATTACTATCTCTAGTATCTACATACTCCAGGTAAACAGAACACAAATTTGAAGAATCTTGAAATTGCTTTAGGTATATTTCAATATGTAAATTTTTAGGCATACTTGAAACAATATTTCTTAAAAATTAAAGAATATACATGAAAAGTATGACCAGTACCAGCATTTAAGTTTTTCTGATTTTTGGAGAGATTTTTGCTTTTAGGGCATGTGTGCTTACTGGAGAGACAGAGAGTCAGAAAATAAGAAATTAACCCCCCAGGGAGGTTGCCCACACCACAATCCCTTCTCCTTCATTATCCTCTCAGGATTTTGGATATGCATACATGTGCACCTGGGGTGACTTTCTTGGTCACCAGGCCTGGGACTCAACCTCAGTTGGCCATGTGGGAACTCAGTGCCTTAACCACCACACTATCTGCTGACCCCAAGTTTTCTGATTTTAATATTAGTCTTACATAGTATTAGTAACCATGCTGCAATGAAACATGTAATGGTACAATATGAATTCTGATTCATTAAATATTGTATCTCACTTTCCTAGAATACTTTGGCTAGTCATAAAGTTTACAGTGTGTTAAGTAAGTACATAAGTATAATCAGTATGGACAGTCTCTCATATAAATAGCTGTTTAGCAATACATGAACTGTCTCAAAGATTTATGATTACAGGAGAATATTTAGTTATACTAATAAAAGAACATTTCCTGAAAATATGGTCACATTTTAAAGCATTAGGAACCTGTTGACCATGACAGTCCCACAATATGACGAAGTAAAATATACTTATTTTAAAAGGAAAAAGAAAAAAATCAGTATAGCCCATTATTGACTCAACATTGTTCCCAGGGAACAGACCAGACACCCAATTACAGATGCCTTCATACAAGTCATCATCATTCTTCTTTATAACATAAATGATTATAAATGAAAGCTTATCATCTTTGTCTTTTGTATAATCATATATTACCACAACTTTCTTCATGTAAACCTCTGGGGACCATGTAGGATCCCCATCTGGACATGGATCTTTGTACTGAATCACTGCCGCCTCTTCATCTTTATAATCCACTGGAGGTGGTGGTGGTAGAGGTGGTGTCATCAAACATGGGAATGTTGTCTGATGGAGGTTGTGTTGGTAGCATTGGACTATTAGCAATGTCTTCCTGACCCTTAGCCATGAAGCTGGAGAGGGGTATCTTTGGAGTTAACTTAGACACAGGGGGAGATATGGAGCAATAGAATAGAATTTTGATTATAAAGTGGACAGCCATTAAAATAAGACTGAGTAGTAAATTAAGCCGTCAGAGAGAGAGAGTGGCTGTATTCACCCAGATGTTGGAAAAGTGGTAGAGTTGTGTTGAGAAATATGCCAGATCATTTTGTCATACTAGAACCAGGAGCTGAATCCAGGGCTGTTGGTCCAATACTGGGTGGTGAAAATGTAGGGAGAGCGATGGGAATGTTCAAACTATTACTTCCATTCTTTTCTTGATTCCACTTCCTCTACTACAGTCCTTGTGTGTCCTTTGTCTCTAATGTAAAGAAGCTTTCCTGCCTGGACTATGTTGACTTATAAGCCTGGCAGGGTTTGCCATGTACTCATTAGAAACTGTTAGGGGTGTAACAGGTTTGAAAGTTTTATAAATATTCCATTCCAATGTTTCCAGTTCTGATGTGGAAGGACTTGATTGTTTCTGAGTAAGAGGATTTGTTCTCAGCAGTGTGCCAGGTCTTACAGGCCAGTTATTTCCATGCTTAACACCATGGCCCACATCATCCAGAACCGTGTAATCAATAGGTTTCTGATTATACCTTGCAAGCCATTCAATATTTTCAAGGGCTATTATTTTGTAGGTTCTTGATGTATTCTTGTTTGTTGTTGAAATATCAATCTCTCTTCAAGTCACTCTCTTTGTGAATATCCATGGTCTGTGAGATATGATTGATGGATGGCTCTATTCTCCAGAGCTGAGAGACTTGGACATCCTGTACTTGGAATACATTATTGTCCAGTGCATTTATTTGTTAAGTAAAACTAACTAGAGATTCAGTTATGTAGGTTTTGGTCTATTCTAAAGCTTTTCTCCTGTCTGTGGTAGTTATTTCTCTTGTCCTATTGGTAGTTGTTTGCACTGTTGGAAAAGTGGTAGAGTTGTGTTGAGAAATATGCCAGATCATTTTGTCATACTAGAACCAGGAGCTGAATCCAGGGCTGTTGGTCCAATACTGGGTGGTGAAAATGTAGGGAGAGCGATGGGAATGTTCAAACTATTACTTCCATTCTTTTCTTGATTCCACTTCCTCTACTACAGTCCTTGTGTGTCCTTTGTCTCTAATGTAAAGAAGCTTTCCTGCCTGGACTATGTTGACTTATAAGCCTGGCAGGGTTTGCCATGTACTCATTAGAAACTGTTAGGGGTGTAACAGGTTTGAAAGTTTTATAAATATTCCATTCCAATGTTTCCAGTTCTGATGTGGAAGGACTTGATTGTTTCTGAGTAAGAGGATTTGTTCTCAGCAGTGTGCCAGGTCTTACAGGCCAGTTATTTCCATGCTTAACACCATGGCCCACATCATCCAGAACCGTGTAATCAATAGGTTTCTGATTATACCTTGCAAGCCATTCAATATTTTCAAGGGCTATTATTTTGTAGGTTCTTGATGTATTCTTGTTTGTTGTTGAAATATCAATCTCTCTTCAAGTCACTCTCTTTGTGAATATCCATGGTCTGTGAGATATGATTGATGGATGGCTCTATTCTCCAGAGCTGAGAGACTTGGACATCCTGTACTTGGAATACATTATTGTCCAGTGCATTTATTTGTTAAGTAAAACTAACTAGAGATTCAGTTATGTAGGTTTTGGTCTATTCTAAAGCTTTTCTCCTGTCTGTGGTAGTTATTTCTCTTGTCCTATTGGTAGTTGTTTGCACTCTTCCACCTGGATCAGGCTCTGGTAACTCCATTAGCACCCTCTTTCTAAACAGGATCTCCTCCTCTAGTAACATCAGCAGTTCTGCCATTTTTCATTCTTCTGTATCACTTCCTCTGGGATTTAAGAGACAGGCTACAGGGTTCTGGAGGCCCCAAGCATGTAAATCTACAACTTGCATATAAATCTAAAAGTCTTTTTATTTTCTTTTGTGTTTTACTTACTTTACTCCATTAGCACCCTCTTTCTAAACAGGATCTCCTCCTCTAGTAACATCAGCAGTTCTGCCATTTTTCATTCTTCTGTATCACTTCCTCTGGGATTTAAGAGACAGGCTACAGGGTTCTGGAGGCCCCAAGCATGTAAATCTACAACTTGCATATAAATCTAAAAGTCTTTTTATTTTCTTTTGTTTTTTACTTACTTTAAAAAAAAAAAACCTTATATTTAATCATTGCATGTTTTTACAGCATGCAATATGGGTTGTCAAAGCATAAATGTATTGTATGTCTGTAAGTCAATGATATTACTATACACAATAAGGGGTTTTTTTGTTTTTGTTGTTTTTTTTTTTTTACGCATTTTTGCTTTAGGGCACGTGCACTTGCTGGAGAGACAGAGACTGAAAGTGAGAAGTCACTCCGCCCCCTCCCCCGCCAAGGAGGATGGCCACATTGCAATCCCTTCTCCTCCAGTTTCCTCTTGGGATTTTGGGAATGCACACACACACACACACACAGACACACACACACACCATGAGTTTGAAGTCACTGGGTCCTGGACTCAAATCTCGGTTGACCAGGTGGGAGTCAGCAACATAACCATTATGCCATCTGATGGTCACAACTTTCCATTTTTGCATTTGTTGTAAATTCTTTTTTATATTTTCTGAAGACATCTGAATGGCCAAAAGGCATATTAAAAAAAATCTCTTATTTTAAAGGCAAGGCAAATTATTTTTTTTTACATTTAATTGTTATATATCTCCATAGCATAAAGACTAAAATTCTTTGATGTGAAATTTATGCCAGGCACATGTGCATGCATGCCAAAAATCTTAAGAGGAGCATGGAGGAGAAGGAATTTATATATATATACTAAAGTTATTTTAAAATAAATGTAAAAAAGTGTAAGGCAAGCATTTTTATTGATTGAGAAAATGTTCCCTGTAATTAAAAAAAAATCAGAATTAAGGTAGAAAAGCTACTTAAGTTTGGTACCAAATCATATGTTATATATGCAACTGCTCTATGCAGTGGCATGAAGATTAAATACTATTCCACGAGTTCATGTTTCAAAATCAGTACTAATCACAATAGTTAGTCCAGTTGGAATTTAGTATAAATTAAATAGTGGATGAACAGCGCTCTGTGTTATCAATAATTTTTCAGTTCTCTAACTTCCTTATAGTCCTTTATCTATAATTCTTCCCATGGGTATAGGAGAGAGAGGGATACTCACTAGTTTTACAGAACTAAAATATCTATGAGATAAAATAAACCTATTCAGGGGCCAGAAGGTAGCACAATTGTTAAGATGCTGAACTGCAAAATGGACAACCCTGGTTTGAGTCTAGGACCCAAGACTTAAAACTCATACTGGGCACGTGTGTGTATGTGTGTGTGTGTGTGTATGTGTGTGTCCAGAATCCCAGGGGGAGACTTAAAGAAAAAGAATTATGATGTAGTCATTCCTTGGGGTGGAGGGTGATTTCTCCCTTTCTGTCTCTCTGGTGACCCACATACCCATTACAAAATTCTCTAATAAGTAAATAAATAATAAATAAGTTAATAAGTTAATAAATAAATGAATAAAATTTATTTGTGAGATCTTATCCTCAACTATAGTAAACATCAATTCTGGCTGCCCAATAAGCCTTTAAAGACATTCTATTCATTTTTATTTTTTATTTTACAAAGTTAAAACATAAAGAATTACATTACCAAGATCTGCTTGACGCTAACCTGCAGACATGTGACTTGGATTCAATCAAACAGGAGTACTTAGGCAAGTCTTTGAATTGGAAACAGTTTACCTTATGTAAAGATCCTTTGAGAGTAAGACTGGTTCTGAGGATTGCACAGTGGTGGCTCCTCTGTGGCTTTGCCCGAGCCAGCATAACCATAATATCAGTGGGGATGGTTTCTCCATTAACATGTCTATCCTGTTAGATCAACTTTTTTCATTGTTCCTGATGGTTCAGCCTAGAATCTGTGAGTTCAGCCCTTCCAAATATTCTGTAAGCTACTTAATTACATGTAATAAACCCTTTCTATTTAAACTACCTAGAAATGATTAGGCTTTCTGAAAATAACTCTAAAGTGCACCCAAAACACCAAAACCTCCATTTTGAATTATAACCAAGAATAGAATGTCAGTGGGACAAGTGGGTGGTGTGGTAGTTAAGGCACTAGGCTACCACATAGTCAACTGTAGATCAAGTTCCTGATCAAGCAGCTTAAGAAACACGCCAGACATGTGTGCATGCATGTTCAAAATCTCAGGAAGAGAATGGAGGAGGAATTGTGGTATGACCATCTCCCCTGCAGGAGGGTGACTTTTCACTGTCTCTCTCTATATCTCTACAGCGAATGCACAAGCTCTATGGCAAAAACTGGACACACACACAAAAAGAAAAGAGAGTCAGCAATTTCAGAAACTTTCTAGTTAATGTGTCCTTTTTATGAAAGCATTTACTCTTAAGTGTGTTAAGAAGATATCATAGTCATTTAAAAGGGGTCTTTCGAAAGTTCATAGAAAATGTGCAAAACCTATGTAAAAATTTTATGAGAAAAACCTATGTATAAATTTTTTTCACCAAAATAAACTGTGCTTATATTGCAATAGTGAAGTCCCCTTACATTTATTAAGTAGTTGTTAAGTATTTGTTCTACACCAAGTTTTATTCTACATGTGGTATTGAATAAATAGATAGTCATTACTTGTTCTGAACAGTTACCAACATTTATTTTAAGTGTTTAGGTATTCTGATTAGGGTCTATGTTTACATCAAATTTTAGTAAAAGGGCAAAAAGCATAGTCAGGGAAAATCAGACACATAGCCCTATCAGCTACATATCCTTTGAGATATAGGTTTAAAGGATAAGAAAAGAGAAAAGAGTTATTAGTGTTGTCCAAAAAAGCTGAAATTATTCCTGCCACCAAGAACCTCTACAGTCCTCTCAGCTTCCAGATTAGTCTTCATAGCAGAGGCAGAGAAATAATGCATATCCACTTAAAGTTCCCCAAAATAGTAAGCTAAACACTCTAGGCTAGTTGAATACTCAATTAAAAACACCCTAACAACAAATAATGTTTATAATGCTGACATTTATGAGCATTTGACTCTACCCAAAGTTACATGGATTATTTTAGTTAACCCTGATAATATCTTTATAATGTCCACTTTACCTTGAATTTTTGAACGTTGTGTTTTCCAAAAGTTCAAAATATAAGTGTAAAAGTTAAGATTTGAACTCAGGATTCTCTTACTCAAAAACTATGCTCTTGCATTGCAGTATATAAAACTATCAGCATTTTCTAAAAATTGTGGATATCATAAATGATACATAAAGCCTACACCAGCATACCAAAACATTAAAAATAAGACTCCAAATGTGACTGTCTAGTAAAAGTTACAATAATATTGAGTTTTATATCAACACAAAAGGTCTTCAAAAATGTCAAGGAATCGTGTCTTATGAAAACCTATGCATGGATTTCAAAACTTTTTCACTAAAATGTAAACTCATACTCTAATTCAATTTTTTCGTGACCTTTTTGATGTCCCTTCATAATAGAGGGAGATTTATGAACAGTATAACAAGAATAGATCATAGGGATTTCCTCTTGAAATGAAAGAAAAAAATGAATCTGACTAGATATTCCATTATGATGGAAAGTACAGTAAGAAATATTGGGAAATAAATGTCCAAAGGATACCCATTTCCTAAAATGTTTTAACTTATTTTAGAGCAGCAAAGGTAGTGAGCTGGCTTTATAAGAATTCTGAATACTGAAAATCTATAGCTTCTGCTGTAAAATACTCATCCCGGGGAATGTCTTAGTAAGAGAAATTAATTAACAAGCTAAGTTTGTCATATAATGTATAGGACTATTTTTCAACGTATTTGAAAAGTTCACCTACTTCATAATATGAGAGTAATTGTTTAAAGAGAAGATATATCAATTCATAAACAGTCCTTTTGGAATCTCTAGAGCTTGTCCTGGGAGTTTGCAAACAAGAAGCCTAGTTAGTTCTTTTTTTTTTTTTTTAAGAGGTTTTTGCTATAGGGTGCGTGCACTCGCCAGACAGACAGAGAGACACAGAGAGATAGAACGCGAGAAATCACACCCCAGGGGGCATGGCCACACCGCAATCCCTTTTCCTCCATTCTCCTCTCAGGATCTTGGGCACGCACGCACACGCGCCTGGCATGAGTTTAAGCCACCAGATCCGGGACTTGAAACGCGGTCAACTACGTGGGAGTCCAGCAACATAGCCATTACACTAACTGCTGGTCCCAAGCCTAGTTAATTCTGACAGTGCATCAAAGACTAACAACCAAATGGGCAAAAAATAAATGAGATATTTCTGTCAGGAGAATAGTTTGCTACATAGACTGTTCATCAATGGGTTTATAAGCCAGTATTAACACACTTTAACATATAGTGCTCACTGAGCCCTGAATATTAGATATTGTATTATTTTCTATTTACCATGTAATGGGATAAAATTATTTTATGTATGGGTTATTTTCCCAATGAAGTCATCATTTGACCCAGAGCTTCCTCACAGCATTTTTCACTTCTGCATTTTGATGATATGAATTAAAGGGTTTAACAAAATAATTTCATGATACAAACTACAACCAGATAAAGGTGTCACTTGGCCTAGATATAAAATATGCAGGGAACAAATAATAGGTTAACTGCAATGATGTAAGAAACCCAAGAGTAGAGATTGGAGCCTTCCCTCCAAGATGTGAGGCTCAAATCAGATAGAATGACCACACAGGACTATCAAAGGAAGAGATTTACCAGGCAGGTAGACTCATTGTTTAAAGCTACCAATAAGACAGGGCTGCAGGTATTCATATCGATCAGTTAAAGCTGAGTATTCCAGTTACATATAAATGGTCTCTGACAAGATATCCCACTTTGGAAACACTCTGAATAGTGGATGGATAAATCCTTCAGACCATGCCATTCTCATGAGATGGCATCACTTATATCAACTTGGAATGGTCCTGTCATACAAATGGCACATAGCAGTCTTACACCATCCTTGTCATTGGAATATTCTCAACAACAAAAAAGAATACTTAGCAAAGACTTCCAGTCATGGACCAAAAAAAAAAAATTTTGTCACAGTAATAGCGTCAACATTCTAGAAGTCATAGAGCAAGAACAGTAATTATCTATAATACAAAAAGGAAAGCTTAAGTGTGACTTAAGAGAATAAAAGATGACTAGACTAATTGAAAACAATGACCTTTTTCATGGACAGCAGTTTCAAATCTCTAAAACTATAAGCATTCCCTAAATTAATCTTCCAAAGATAAAGCACTTTGAAAATTACTGAAAAAAAATATTTGGCAAATAAAGTACATTATTTTAGGTTTCATTTTAAAGCATAAGTATGAAAACAATAGGTAGAATAATGACAATAGTAATCAGAAAGTACTAAGATTATATGCTACAAATCATATCATAGACCAGATATACATAAGTTGTGTGTTGAGAGATCACTGAAACAAATTATGTTCTGAAGAGAATCCAAATGTATGTTCACTAAAGGATATAGAAACACAGAATACAGATGTAAATACCAGATATAGTATGTGTGCAAGAGGAGAGTCTGAGGAAGGACATTTAGAAGAAAAATAGGGAGGCAATGTATTAATGTCACAAAGAAATATGGTATTATCTGTTGAAGATATTTTGTAGTTTTATCAACTGTTTTAGGGAGAAATGTTCACCTGTTGAAATATCCACATTGTAAGACAAATAATAATATGATTGAATGCATAAAAGTAAATGAAATGAAAAATTAACTATTTAATTAATAAAGAAACAAATGTATGTGAGATTTTACAGCACAATTAAGTAAGGATTTCCAAACAAGGGTGAAAATAAAATCATGTAACTGTAAAAAAAACTTCATCTAGAAAAAAATTAAACTACATCTGTATCAAACTACTTATATCAAAATTTACTCGAGATGTATCAATATTCAACAAAAAAGATTAAAGCAACAAAGTAAAATGCAAAAAAAAATGTGAAAGAATATTATGACTACAGTAGTGCAGGGAAAGTATTTTAAACAACCAAAAAAATACGATAAATCTGATTAAATATAAAAAAAATTCTGCATCACCTGAAAAATTGTGTATAACATAAGTGAGTCAAAATTAAACCACAAACCTTTGTACCTTTGTACCTTTTTACCTTTGGTAAAAGTGATAATATTTTAGTAAATATTACTCTAAAATTAGTATGGAAATAAAAATGGGTAAAATATATTAATAGGTAATTCACATAAAACTAAAAATACAAAAATCTTAAGCATGGGGATAGATGCTTAAATAAAATTATAATGAAAGAACATACATTATATAAATATAGTTTGTTACATGAACCAGATTATGGTATGTCATCAATATTTACTACACTAGTCGTTCAGATGTAGACCAGTAGATATTCTCACAGAATGTGGGCAGAAATGTAGCTTGTAAAACTTCGTGAATGGCACTTTGGCAATAACTATGAATCTATGAACACAAACATTTTAAATACATGTGACCTTTGACCCAACAGTCCTATGGCTAGGAGCTAACATTTCTAAAAATACATATTCAGAAACGTCAGGAAGGGACCAGCAGTTAGCATAATGGCTATGTCACTGGACTCTCATGTAGTCGACCATGGTTCGCGTCCCGGACCCGTTGGCTTAAACTCACGCCGAGTGCGTGTGTGCACGTGCTCAAGATCCCTAGAGGAGAATGGAGGAGAAGGGATTGTGGCGTGGCTATGCCCCCTGGGGGGTGATTTCTCGCTTTCTATCTCTCTGTCTCTGTCTATCTGACGAGTGTATGCGCCCTATAGCAAAAAATTCTCCAAAAAGAATTAATTTAAAAAATAATAAAAATTAAGAATTAAAGTTTTTAAGTATTTTAAAAACTGTATTTATAAAGCCATCGAAGAGAATAAAATATTAAAGAATGAAGATAACAAATTTTGTGGTATTATTCACAATTGCTAACACATGAAACCAACCCAAATGCCCATGAAAAGATGAAATGGATTGAAAAAGTATGGCACATATACTCTATGGAACACTACTCAGCCATAAAAAAACAATGACCTTGACTTTTCACAGAAAGTGGATAAATATGGAAGGTTTTCTGCTGAGTGAAGCAAGTCAGGTTATGAAGGAAAGACATTGTGTATCTCTACTTAATATATACCAACTGTCTATACTCTACAGCCAAAACTGAATGACTAGGAGATATAGAAATATAGAAAGCAGTTATAAATACAAGACATAGTATGGGAAGAAGGTGGGTGAAGGAGAAGAGTATGAAGAGGGACATTAAGGAGAAACAGAGAGGCAAGTCATTTATGGAACAAAGAATTCAGTTATTATTTGTTGAAGATAATGAATACAGAATTCTCTACTGGATTGGTGAGAAATGTATACATGTTGAAATATTCACTTTATAAGCTAAGTGACATATGTGATTGAATTTATAAAAGAAATTAAAATAAAAAATATAAAAAAAGAAATAAAAGAGACACAAATAATGGAAAGGCACACCCTGTTCATTTAGTAAAACACAAAGCTGTTAAGATGTCTATCTTATATTAAAATTATCTACAGATTCAAGGCAATACCTTGGGACCCACAGATGGCATAATGGTTACATCACTGGACTCCCCACATAGTCAAACACACTTCAAGTCCCAGAACCTGTGGCTTAAAACTTACCACAGGCCTGTGTGCATGCCCAAAACCCAGAGAAGAGAATGGAGGAGAAGGGATTTCAGCGTGTCCAACTACCCTGGGGGGTGATTTCTCACTTTATGTCTCTCTGTCTCTCTTTGGAGCCCATATACCCTGTAGCAAAAAAAAAAAACTCTAAAAAATTGTAATATCTTGGGGCCAGCAGGTGGTGAAATAGTTACATTGCTGGATTCCAATATAGTCAACTGCTGTTCAAATCCTGGACCAGGCATTTTAAAACTCATACCAGGCACATGTGTGTGCATACCAAAAATCCCAAGAGAATGGAGGAGAAGGGAATGAGGCATGGCCATCCCCCAGGTGGTGAACTCTCACTTTCTGTCTGTCTGTTGGTCTCTGTGTCCCCAGTGAACACACACTTCCTATAGCAAAAATCTCTAAACACGCACACATACACGTACATATATATATGTTATTTTCCATAAATACTTATCCATTACTGATTGTTGAGAATGTGAACCAACAGGTATTCTCACAGACCAGGTAGTGTGTTACTGAAATAAACACAGATACATAGATTAGGAGAATAAAATCAAGAGCCTAGAAGTAAGGCATCACATATATGGTGAAATGATTTTCAGTAATACTAACAAGATTATTCAGTGGGGAAAGGACAATTTGTTCTAAATTAGTACTAAAAAAATTGAATATCAACATGTAAATGAAAGATGTTAAACTCTTAAATTACACATTATATGAAATTATCTCAGATGAATCCACAACCTAACAGCCTAGCTGAAGCTATAATACTCTTAACAATGAAATGTAGAAGAAACTTCGTGAAATTGAATTTCTTACATATGACATTAAATGTATTGGCAATAATGAAAAAATATGCAAACTTGACTTTATCAAAATTGAAAACTTTTAGGTATCCAAAGAAAATATCAATAGAGTGAATAGGCATTTCATGGAATGAAAGAAAATATTTGCGAATAATAAATCTGTTACATATTAATACCCAGGATACAAATAAACTCCAATAAGTCAAAATAACACCAATAAAAAAACACAAGTAAAAGAAAAACATGACTTGAATAATCCTGAAAAACGAGAGCCAATAGTAATTTTTTAAAAGTTGAACATCATTCATCATTAGGGAAATTAAAATCTAAGCAACAACATTTATGGGACACAGAATAGGATAATAAACTATTCATGATAATGTATAATGTCCCCAACCGGACTGCTGTGAAGGGTATTCCTGTTGGAATATTCATTTTCCAAGCTAATTAGTGTATAGTATTGAATGTATAAAAGAAATTAAAATAAAATTAAATATGTTACAAAATGTGATGTCACTTCATACCCAACATGATTGTTATTACTCGATTACAAAGGGAAAAAACAAAAACAAAAAACAAAATAATATGTAGGCAAGCATGTAGAGAATAACTACAAAGTATTGCACACATACTCTCTCTCTCTCTCTCTCTCTCTCATACACACACACACACACACACACACACACACACACAGACACACACACATCTTCCCAAATAGTATGAATATGAGGATATTGTTGAGCAATTTGCTACAACATTAATGAATCTAAAGAACATTATACTAAATGAACTAAACCATACAATGAAAGAAAATATTGAATGGTATCATCTGTATTTTGACTCACCAAAAGGAGTCATATAAACAGAGACAGAAAAATCACAAATGTTATGGAAGGAGTGTTTAAAATGGGAAGATGTAGGTCAAAATTACAAAGAAGTCAACAGGTAGGATGAAAAAGTTAGAGATTTAATATACAACCTGAGGTCTACAGTTAATAAAACTGTACTCAATTTTAATTTCTTTCTAAATGAATAGATCTTAATTTCTCTTGCTATTAAAAAAGTAACTATTTTAGACGATGTTAATGTGCTTCACTATAGCAACTATTTTACAAACTGTATGTATCCTAGAATATCATAGAATTCACTATATGTGAAAAACTTTATTTGGAAATATTCTGAAAGTTATATAAAGTTGGATATGAACCACAAGACAGAAAAAATAATAATTATATAGACTAAGATGAAAGAAATCATTATTTTAGTATATATTATCTCATTATACAGTATAGAAAAAAATCAACAACTAAATAGAGTGGAAAACACTACTAGACTATTCAGATAAGTAAAAATCACATTTAAACACATGAAAGATACTCAATGTAATTTACACTTAAAGGTTTCAATTAAATTATAAAAATGAAATAAAATAGCTTTAATCAAATTATCAGGTATCATAAATACATATAAAGTACTGACTGTTGAGAATGTAAACCAACAGATGTTTTCACAAACTACAGGCAACAGTGTAGTGACTACAACCACAATAACATCATGGTATTTGGCATAAAATATGAATATATATATATATATACACATATATATACATATATATATATATATATAATCTGATCATTGATTCAAATATATATATACTAACAATTCCACTACCAAGAATATATACTTGCACATATTTAAAAAAACATACACTTCTTTCTTTCTTTTTTATTTTTTGAGAGGTTTTCACTATAGGGCATGTGCACTGGTCAGAAAGACATAAGAAACAGAGAGACAGAAAATGAGAAATCATCCCGCCAGGGAAGATGGCCACGCCACAATCCTTTCTCCTCCATTCTCCTCTCAGGATCTTGGGCATGTACATACATGCACCGGAGTGAGTTTAAGCCACCAGGTCTGGGACTCTAACCACAGTCACCTACTTGGGAGTCCAGTGACAGTCATTACACCAACAGCTGGTCCTGACATACACTTATTTCAAAAAAATTTTCTTAGAAAAACTTTCGGGGCATCAGCAGGTGATGTGGTGGATAAGGTGTTGAACTCCCCCATGGGTGACCAAGTTCAATTCCTGACCCTTGAAGCTCACCTTCTCACATCCCCACCTCGGGTCACATTTTAAAATAATAATAATGCCTAGAAGAAAATCAGCAATGTTTTAGTCAAAAGTTGTAAAATGCTACTTCATCAGTTCAGTCTCAAGTACTTTATCTTCTGCTGTGGTTTGATCTTTCCAATTAAATTCTGGGATATAATATTCAACTCCAGACTGGTCCCTATGATTAAGTTGGCCATTTCTTTAGTTTTGAACTCTTATTTCTGTGTATCTGTATTTAATTTTCATAATATAGCAATCCCTTGAGAACTTCTTGGAGATCTGGTCTGGTGCTGGTAAATTCTTTCAGGTTTTGTTTATCTGAGAATGTTCTTGTCTTTTCTTCCCATATGAAAGGTAATCTTGCTGGGTACTGTATTCTTGGTTGAAATTGCTTTTCTCTTAACACTTTGAATATATTTTCCCATTCTTTCCTCACTTGCATTGTTTCCAGTGAGAGGTCTGCTGTTAGCCTGATGGAATATCCTTTTGTAGGTAACTTGATGTTTTTCTCTTGCCAATCTTAGTATCTTGTCTTTGTTGTTTTGGTCAATCTGCTATAATGTGTCTTGGAGAAGATCTTCATGGGATGATTCTATTTGGGGTCCTTTGTATTTCTTGGGACTGGATCATTGAGTGCCTCTCTAGATTTGGAAAGTTTTCTTGCAGGATTTCATGGAATAGATAATCAATTCCCTTATGAGTCTCTTTGCCTTCTGGGATACCAATTATACAGATATTTGGACATTTGATGATATCTAGTATTTCTCGTATATTATTCTCATTTTGGGGGGGGCAATTTTCTCAGTCTTCATGGTGGATTTTTCTAGGCTAGCAATTTTCTCTTCTACATCTGAGAT
>NW_006208950.1:543554-568574 GCF_000334495.1 Tupaia belangeri chinensis | reverse complement strand
TATATATATATATATATATATATGAAACTAGAAATGGAAAATTATTGATGATAACCTGCATGACTAAGCCATTACGTAGTGTATTCTGAATGAGAAATCACATTTTGTATGTTGTGATGATGCTTAGGGAATGAATGTAAACTATTTTTTAAATTTAATTTATTTATTTATATGTTTTAAATACATTCAATCACATTATTTAGCTTACAAAGTGAACATTTCAATATGTGAACATTTCTCCCCGGTTCAGTTGATCAAAATATCTTCAACAGATAACACCACACCTCCCCATCCCAACAATGCTCTGTCTCCACATCCCTCCTCCAAATGTCCTTCCCCAGGCCCCACTCCTCCACACACACTTTATGAAATTAAAAAAAAAAATACATTAAAAATACCTATTTGATGACTGCAGTAAGCTATATAGCCCCAGTTAGGTGCTACTTTATAGTATGTTCATTCTACTCACTGAGGTTTATGCCTAAAGTCAGACTTGTGTACATGGATATGTATACATCAGCTGCACTTGCTATTAAAAATATTTTGATGAATTAAGATCTTTAGTGAATTAATAAAAATGTGTGGGGGGAGGGGGTAAGGCATAAAAAACAACCATAGATACCAGAGACAGTGTGGGAGGAGGGCAAGAGATGTCAGAGGGTAAGAGATAGGGAATCAAGGATGGGGGAAAAAAAGCAAAATATATAAGAAATAAGAAATGGAAAACTATTTGTTGGTGATAACACATATGTTGATGTGCTCAATTGAGCCAATATACAGTGTATTCTGGATGGAAAATCTCATTTTGTATGTTGTAATGATATACAGTGAATGAATGCAAATAAATAAATTAAATAAAAACTAAAAAATAATTATAATAGCACAAACCACTTATAAAAAAGAAAAAAAATGAAAAAATATAAACATTGAAAATATTACTCCTAGAACACTTTTATAAGGAAGTATTATGCAGCATGAAGAAAAGAAGTTAGATCAATTTGGACTGCTACTGGAAGATCTTCAAGAGACTACATATCAAAATTTAAAGTTGGATAAACAATGATTATATATATGTATGTGTGTGTGTGCATGTATGTATGTACATACATTTAAATACTCTTGAATTTCCAAAGATACCACTGAAGACTCTGATGAAACAGATAATATGTACAGCTGCCTCTGGGGAAGAACACTGAAAGGCTATGCTCAGAGATGAATGCAGGTGGGGCCAACAGGTGGTGTGGTGGTTAAGGGCACTGGACTCTCATATGGCCGACCGCAGTTTGAGCCCTGCACCCGGTGGCTTAACTATTCACTTTCTCTCTCTCTCACTCTGCCCCTCTCTGGTCAAATCAAAATAAATTGATTAATTAATTAATTTAATGAAATAAAATAAATTTATAAAAGTGAAATGGATGGAAGATTTTATTTTATTTTATATTAATTTGGATACTTTTCACTTTTAAAATTTGTTATATATTTGCTTTTAATTTTATTTCAAAAAGTAGTATTACACTAAAATATTTTATATAATACAAGATAAATTGAATATAAATAATATTTAATAGCATTAAATAAATTAGATAGTATAACAAACATAATAAACTTAACTGACAGGAACTAAAGTAAGAATGAAACTAAACCTCAGAAAAATGTCAAAAAGACACATGCATAAGTAAATTCAAAATCACAATTATTATAACATACCTTCACTAATTAATTACATACTGATGCTTTGTAATACATGCATTAAATCGCTGAGCATGAGGTAAAAAAAAACAAGAAGTCAAATGGGATATTCAAGCAAGAAGGGGAACTTTTAATAGCACAGTCATATAGTTTATTCTTTAATGCCTATTTTTATTTTCTATTTTTTGATGAAATTAGGCATAAGTCATTATGAGCAATACTAGAATAACTGAAAGGTAAATAAGAGGAAACTACATGTTGGAATTTTTGAGTAATATATAAAGACATAGGAAAATGATGACAAAATAAAGATGACATCAGATTTCAGAAAACTTCTGGGTCCTTAAAAGAAAGGGTCTAATGTCAAGTGACTGTCTTTCTAGTGGGGGAGTCAATAATCTACTTCCTTACACAACTTTTCTTCCCCATAGCATCTTCATGGCATTTTTCATTTCTGAATTTCTCAGCGTGTAGATTAAGGGATTCAGCATTGGAGTTACTACTGTATAAAACACGCTTACTGATTTGTCAGTGGGGAAGGTCTTAACATGCCTTACATACATGAAAATGCAGGGAACAAAGAAGATGACAACCACAGTGATATGGGAGCCACAGGTTGAGAGGGCTTTACGCCTCCCTTCCTGACTAAGGTTCTTTAGAGACTGCAAGATAACACCGTAAGACATAAGTAAGACCAGAAATGCAATCGTACAAATCAGTCCTCCATTGGCCACCACTAAAAGGCCAATGACATAGGTGTCAGCACAGACAAGTTCCAATAAGGGATACATGTCACAGAAAAAGTGATTAATGACATTGGGGCCACAGAACGGAAGTGAATAAATAGTGCTAAACTGAACGACTGAGTGCAAAAGTCCTCCAACCAAGGATATCACCAGCAACACAATACACACCCATCGCCTCATGATAACCAAATAATGCAAGGGCTTACAGATGGCCACATAGCGGTCGTAGGCCATCACCACTAGAACAAAGATTCCTGACCCACCAAAAATGTGCTCTATAAAGAGCTGAGTCATACAAGATTGAAAAGATATGATATTTTCTCCGAAGAGTAAGTCTGAAATCAACTTGGGGGTAATGGCTGAGGAATAAATGATGTCCATAAATGATAAGCAAGCAAGAAAAAAGTACATGGGTGAGCCTAGGGTCTTACTGACAGTAATAGTCACAATGATGAGCAAGTTGCCCACCATGGTCAAAATGTAGAAGAGCAGGAACATCACGAAAAGCACCTTCTGTTCCACTGGGTTTTGTGTGAGGCCCGTGAAGACAAAGAAAGTCACATTGTTTTTTGGTCCCATTTATTTTTTATAAGGACTGAGATCAGATCCTAGATGCTCTTTACCTGTTAAAACAAGGAAGAAAACTTTAAATTTAGTATAGCCTTACTTTTTAGTTATTTACTTAATTATAAGTATGTATGCAGTATATATTGATGTGATCAGTGATAGACTTCAGAACCGCCACCTGGAAGTTTTCTTATCTTCACTGATAAAGACCTGAGACATGTCAAACAATTAGAGATGGATTTAATAATGTGATTATAACATATTCTCTTCATTGTATGAATACACAGTGTCAAAAATACAAATCTTAATAAGATCATAAAAGGCTCTTTGAAGGAAGCCATGTTTTAACTAAACTGTACAGCAAAAGTGAGAATTAACTAAAGAGAAGATGAAAAGAGATTTCATAAGAAAATGCACCATGTACAAATTTTAAAAAATATAATACTTGAGAGATCTCAAAAGAGCTTACATAGTTAAAAAAGTATGAAACAGATTATGAATGATTCTTTCGATATTTTATCAGTCTCTCGATCAAAACCTCTATGCTGGATTCTACCCTACATTAAATAAAATACAATCTTCCTAACTTGGCCTGCAAGACCCTAGGTGACTTGCATGCAGGCTGCCTCTACAAATTCTTTCATTACACTTTTTCAAAATCATCCTTAACTACATTGTTGGCTATTCTTCAAATCTGTAATGTGCTTTTCTAACTCCTTCATTTCATCCATTTCGTAGAAATGCTTATTTTCAGGGTTTAGAAGCAATTTAACATGAAAAAGTAGTACACATTGTGCAAATGCTTTGAGTAATCTCAATTTTTTTTATTTTTTATTTAATTTTATTTATTCATTTATTTATTTCAATTTGACCAGAGAGAGAGAGACAAAGAGAGAGAGAGGGAAAGTGAAAAGGCAAGCCACCAGTCTATGATGTCCTGGACATTCTATTTCAAAGCATCATGTCACCTGCTGGCCTACAGTTCAATTTTTTATTTATTCAATAAAAAAGTTTACATGACACATACATTACTTCATCCCTTTCAAAGAGTGTCTACTTATTCCCTGATGCCCAATGTCTATGCAAGGATCATATCATTAGAAGAAAATCTTGGTGATTCTGGGGAATCATTTTTCACAATAAATTACCTAGTTTTTCAAAAGTAAATATATATCTTCAAATAGTAAGATAGTTACTTATTTTAGTTTTCAATTTGTTTAATCTTTTTATGACGTGTTGTATTAATATAGACTAGTCGCTTTCCAGATCATCTTATTCTTTCTCAGTGAAATTGAACTTTCCTTGAGAAAGTCTCCATTGATCTTACTATTATATCTGCTAATAAACATCTCCCTCTAAATTGAGAGCCATAGTTTACATGCTCTGAAACCAAATATATGACCAGAGAGAGATGCAGCAGTAGTGCATATTCTGTGACATTGACCCACATTCAAACAGTGTGGTGTCCTCCATAATAAGAAACACACATATGAAAAGCCTGGTTTCCACTATTAACAGTTTCTGTCTTACCTTTTGGAGTCATGGTCTCAGTTTGATTGAAAACTTAACTTACTCACAAGGACCAGGAAATGTCTCTTCTATATGGAATGATAACAGAGAACTAAAAACTACATTAGTTCTAGAGGATACAGTTCAATTCACATTTCCATACCTGTGTATTTTCTTCACAGGATCCCCTAATAGCTGAGAATAGTGTTAATACTTGCATTTTAGATCTATTTCAAAGCAAAAAAGAAAAACACATTTCCATGTTAGGACAATTTATCAGAAAGGAAAACAAATCCTGTCTACATAAGAATATAACAACTATTGATAGCTATGTTACCAGGAAATTTTTTTCTCTAGTAACCACTGTCTTTTCTAGTAACTTAAAAACAAACAAAATATTACCATTCAGGCTATTTGCCCTTCTTATTGTATTGTGCTAGCATTTCCAACCTAGCTCTACTCAGATTTTAAGAAGGCATTCTTGAAATAGTTATTTCTCTCCTTAAAAGAGCTCTACGAGTTGTTAAGAGAATAGTACCATCCTTAATAGGGGCAAAGATCACTGGACATTTTATACCTACTAACTGCATTTAATATTGAGTACTATAATTGGAGTATGTCCAACACTCATTCTTGCTTAATTAAATGCACTGGGATTTCTATAAAGCTAAATAGCTTAAGAACCATTATGAAATTATTGCCAGTTAATAACAAAACATGTGTCTAGTTATTTATTTCAAAGAAAATATCTCCACCTACTTCCACTCTGTATCATAGCAAGATTTTCTTTCTTTTTAACCAAACTTTTTTTTCTGCCTATAAATGTGAAGTTAGTTAGGCCAACTAGTAGTGTAGGGGTTAAATCACTGGATCCCACTTCTCTGAATCCACACTTAGAGTTGAGCAGACCCAGCAGCATGAAATCACACCAGGCATGTGTATATGTGCCCAAAAACTAATGAGAATAATGGATAGAAAGGACTGTGGTATAATAATTCACCTTGGGGGTGGTTTTACACTTTCTCTCTCTCTGTCTCTTTCTCTCTCCCCCTCTCTGGCAAGTGTAAGTGCTCTATAACCAAAACTAAAACAATGAAAATGAGGGATTAGATGTGTTAGAATCTTATGTATAATTTAGTTGTAATAATCAATTATTAAACTAATAACCAATACTTTTTAAAATAGCATTAGGCCGGCCCTAAAGTTGTGGTGGTTAATGCAACCAGGCTTTATATGGACAACTGCAATTTAGAAGCTTTAAAAACACAAAAGGTGATTGTGACAGCATACAAAAAATCCTGATAGGTTGGATTACTGGAGGATACTTATTGTAGACTGACCTTGTTCCACTGAGGTTACTTTCTCTATTTTTTTTAAATTTCATGTTCTTTTATACATTCAATCATATTATTTAGCTTACAAAGTGAATATTCCAACATGTGTACATTTCTCCCTAGTCCAGTTGATAAAACTATAAATTATCTTCAACAGATAATGCCACATTTCTTTGTCCCATTAATGCTTTGCCTCTCTATTTTTCTTCTATATGTTCTTCCTCAGACCCTACTCTTTCACCCACACTATATTTGGTATTCACAATCATTTACTCTGTTTCTATATCCTTTAGTCAATCAGTTTCAGTCATAGAGTGCGGACACTCAGTATATATTAAGTAGGGACATACAATGTCTATCCTACATAGCCTGGCTTGCTTCACTAAGAAGTAAATCTTCCATATCCAATGGTAAGCATCTGTGCCTTCTGGCAATTAAAAATAACATTGACTAAATATCTAGTGCCAAGTTCTGTTTTCTGAGTTAGAAGTACAACAATTAATAAACATTTTAAATATTGTATTAAATCAGGTAACAGTTCATCCAACATTTCCTCCATATCTTGGAATATAGTCAGGTTTAAAAAGGGAACAATTTAGTAATGTTATTATAATCTTTGATCAGTTTAAATAATACAACATACAGGAAGTATGACAGAAAATAAGATAGAGAATCTGACTCTGCCTTACACTTGGTAAAAGAAGTAGATGAAGTACTGTAAAAAACTTGGAGAGTAGACAATTATCAATAATATAGAGGGTTATCAGTTCCATCTTGAGGCCCCTGGCCAGCAAGGGGAATTGCAACAGGGGCACCACTGCCCCCTGACCCAGCTCCAGCTCTCCCAAGCCCAGAAACCTCCCCTCTAGAAAGCAGAGCTCCAGTTCCATCTCCAGGCCCATGGCTAGCAAGAGACTTTTAGGCAGGGGCACCATTGCCTCCCACCCTAGCTCAAGCCCTCCCAAGAACAGGACCCTCCCCTCTAGAAAGGTAAGCAAGTTTATTTATTTATTAATTACTCTTCTTTCTTTTGTTAATTTCCTACTCTTCCTCACCCTAGAGACTGGCCTCCACTCTGCAGCAGATCTCTAATTCCATCCCTACGCCCCAGAAAAATCACTCACCACGCTGTGTGACTTATTCTTTATTCTCCTTCATACTCTTTTCTTCCCTCTTATATTGTCCTCTTCTCCTCATACTCCACCCTGCCAGAGGAACTAGACAGGTCTATAATCACAGTTCTGAAATTCCCTAGTATTGTAATGTTCCCTATTATCCTCCCTTTTACTGAACCACCTGTGTAAAAGGAGATACTATTCATCAGACATATGAATAGAATACACCTCTTGAGATCACATTGCTAAATACAACAGAAGAGAGACTTCAGCACACATAAGTCCACAGCAAAAGGAAAACACACTTTCTCCTGGTCAAAGAAATAATCTCCTAAGAGTTATTCAAAAGTGAATACATTTCCAAATGGCTAGAAGTAGAAGAGCTTCGGGTCTGAACAAACCAGGAAACATGTCTCCATCAAAAGAACACAGTAAGTCCCTTCCATTTCTTGAAAAAAACAGAGGAAGTTACCAAATGTCAGAGAAAGAATTTAGAACATTCATGGTGACAGAATTCTATGAGTTGGAACAGAAAAGAGACAACAAACTACAGGAGATTAGGAAGTCCTTCCACGATATGAAAGAAGAAATGGCCACTCTGAGAAAGAAACAGATGAAACTATTAGAGATGAAATCTGTAATACAGGAAATCAAAAACACTCTTGAAAGTATTAAAAGTCAAATAGACCATGCTGAAAATCGAATTTCCAATGTAGAAAATGAAAGCTCTGACCTGGGGGTGGGGGGATAAAAGATTGAGAAAATAACAACAACAACAACAAAAAAAAAAACAAGGATAATAGGATAATATATGAGAAATACTAGGTTCTATTAGACACCCAAACATCTGAATAATTGGTACCCCAGTAAGTGTATGGAAAATCTAACCCATGAAATCCTGGAAGAAAATTTTGTAAGTCTACAGAGGCACTCAAACATCCAGACACAAAAAATATAAAGGACCTCAAATAGAATCAACCCAAAAAGATTTCCCCAAGGCACAACTAAGCCAAACTGGCCAAGACCACAGATAAAGACAATATACTAAAACTGGCAACAGAGAAATGACAAGTTATTTACAAAGGTCATCCCATCAGACTAACACCAGCCCTCTCAACTGAAAGAATGCAAGCAAGGAAATAATGGGAAGACATATTGAAAGTGTTAAGACAGAAACAATTTCTTTTTTCTTTTTTTTTTTTTTGAGAGGTTTTTCACTATAGGGCTCGTGCGCTCGCCAGACAGACAGAGAGAGACAGAGAGACAGAAAGTCAGAAATCACCCACCATGGGGGATGGCCATGCCACAGTACATTCTCCACTTTCCTCTTGGGACCTTGGGCATGCATGCACACAAACCTAGCATGGGTTTAAACCACCAGGTCTGGGACTTGAACTGCAGTCGACTACATGGCAGTCTAGTTACATAGCTGTTATGCCAACTACTGGTCCCAAGTACATAATTTCAACCAAGATTATTATATCCTGCAAGATTATCCTTCATATGGGAATAAAAAATTAAATTCTTTTCAGACAAACAAAACCTGAAAGAATTTGCCAGTACCAGACCAGCTCTTCAAGAAACCCTGAAGAGATTACTGTTCCAGGAAAACTAAAGAATAAGCAGCCAGAATAAAGGAATAGAAGGCAACCATGACAATGACTAACATAAAAGTCAGAAAAGTCAGGAAATACTAAAAAATTAAATTCTTTTCAGACAGACACAGACTGGCTGAATGGATAAGAAAACAGAAACCCCCTATCTGTTGCTTACAGAAAACTCACCTCATGGGTAAAGACATACATAGACTAAAAGTGAAGGATTGAAAAGATGTCTTCCATGCAAATAGGAACCAAAAAAGAGCTGGAGTGGCCATTCTAATTTCTGACAAAATAAGCTACGAAACAAAAACTGTTTGAAGAGACAAGAAGGGCACTATATTTTAGTTAAAGGGTTAATCAATCAAGAAGATATAATGCTTATAAATATCTATGCATCTAACACAGGAACACCGAAATACATGAAGAAAAGACTGTTAGATATCAAAGGAGAGATAGACTGCAACACACTAATTGTTGGAGACCCCAACACCTCACTATCCCCTCTAGACAGATCATCTAGACAAACAATAGGTAAAGAGATAAAGGATATAAATGATACCTTAAATCAAATGGACTTAACAAACATCTATAGAATTTCCACCAGAAACCAAGAGATACAATTTTTTCTCACCCACACATGGAACTTTTTCAAAGACTGACCACATGATAGGGCACAAGGAAAGCTTCTACCGATTCAAAGATATAGAAACTTCTCCAACCATGATGGAATTAGACTTGATTTCAATTTCAAGAAAAACCCTCAAAAATACACAAGTACATGGAAACAAAATAACCTACTCCTGAGTGACTTCACAGCTACTGAAGAAATAAAGACTGAAATCAAAAGATTCATGAAAGCCAATGACAATGAGGATGCAAGTTTCCATAATCTTTGGGACACTGTGAAAGCAGTCATGAGGGGGATAGTCATAGCATTTAGTGCACATATGAAGAAGACAGAAAGAAGGCAAATGGATCACCTAAAATCATACCTCAGAAAATTGGAAAAGCAACAGCAAAAAAAATCCAAAAACCTCCAGGAGAAAGGAAATAATAAAGATGCGAGCAGAAATAAATGAAATAGAAAATAAATGAACTATATAGAAAATAAAGTAAAAGCTGATTCCTTGAAAAGATAAACAAAATTGATACACTTCTAGCTAGACTTATTAAGAAGACAGATAGGAACCAGGTAAATCAAATCTGCAATGAAGCAGGCAATATAACAACATACTAGAAATTCAAAACATCATTAGAGGATATTATTAACAAGAATATGTCAAGAAACAAGAAAACCTGGATGAGACAGACAAATTTCTGGACACATACAGTCTACCAAGATTTAGCCAGGAAGATGTATAAAGTCTGAATAGGCACATAACAAGCCAGGAGATTGAATGAGTAATAAATAAATCCTAACAAAGAAAAGCCCTGGTCCTGATGGCTTCATCTCTGAATTCTACAAAACTTTCAGAGAGAGTTAACCCTCATACTGGTCAAGTTATTTCTGAAGATCCAAAAGGGTGAGTCTCTCCTTAATTCATTCTATGAAGCCTCCATCACCCTTACACTTAAAACAAATAAGGACAGGACAAGGAAGGAAAACTACACCAATATCTTTGATGAATACAGACACAAAGATTCTCAACAAGATACTAACAAATCGTACCCAACAACTTATAAAAAATATTATACATCATGATCAAGTAGGCTTTATTCCAGGAATGCAAGATTGTTTCAACATATGCAAAACCATAAATGTAATACACCATATTAATAGAAAGAAAGATAGCCATATGATCATTTCAATTGATGCAGAAAAAGCATTTGATAAGATACAACATCCCTTCATGATCAAGACTCTCAGCAATATTGGCATAGAAAGGTAATTTCTCAACACAATAAAAGCTATCTATGGAAAACCCACAGCAAACATAATCCTGAATGAAGAAAAGCTAAAAGATTTTCCACTAAAAAACAGATACAAGACAAGGATGTCCACTTTCTCCACATACAAATCACATTGTGACCACAGAAAGCTTTTAAAGGAAACAATATCTTAATTGAACTGTAAAAGAAAATGAGAATTAACTGCAATAGAAAATAGGAAGGTAGTTTCATAAAAAGGTATATCATATATAAATTAACAAAAGTATACTTGAGAAGCCACTTGAGATATTTACATAATAAAAAAGGATACAACCAATTATGAATGGCTCTTTGGATGTTCTATCACTCCCCTGCTCAAAACCTCTACAGTGAATTACCATGCTACATTTAAAAAAACCCAATCTTCTTAACAGGGACTACAAGACCCCAGAGGGCTTAAATGCTGTTTTCCTCCCCAAATTTTTTTCTTACTATTTTTCACATTTACCCTGCTCTACATTGTTTGCTATTTCTCAAATATACAATGAGCCTTTCCATCTCCTTAGATTAAATCTATTTTGCACACACTTATTTCAGAAATTAGAATCAGTTTACCTTTGAAATAATGGTAGCTATTGAGCAAATGTATATTGTAATTTAATATTTCATTTTTCATTCATTCAATCAATAATGTTTACATGAAACTTAAATCTTTTTTTTAAATGTTTTTGCCATAGGAAATGTTCACTCACTAGAGAGAGAAAAGGGACATAATGAGAGGAAACATGAGAATTCACCCCCCCCCCAGGGGGAATTACCATGCTGCAATGCCTTCTCCTTCATTCTCTTCCCAGGATTTTGAGCATGTGCATACACATGCTGGCATGATTTTCTAGCTGCCAGGTCTGGTATTCAAACCATGGTCAGCCATGTGGGAGTCCACTTAATCACTATATCACCTGCTGACCCCTATGTTATGTCTTTTAAATAAAGATGTCTCAAGCCATCCTAAAGGGTCCACTAATTCACTGATGCTCAAGGTCTATGTGAGGATCTATTTCACTAAAGGAGAAATACTGATGATGACTTAGAAATTACTGAGAAATTAGTTCCCTAATGTCCAAATAGAAATATACCTTCTGAGGTAGGTATTGACTTCACTTTCAAATTTCTTTAATCTGTCATGGTAAGTCTCATGTATTGTAAATATTCACCATTAGCTTTGTACATTTTCTTCTTTTCTCTCATAGATATTGACCTTGCCTTAAGGAAATCTCCATTTAGCTGACTACTTGAAAAATGTCTTCCTTCTAAACTGAGAACTTTAGTTTATATTCTTTAAAAACATAGCTCAGGGCCAGATAGTACTACAACAGTAACACAAAGTTCTATGAGCCTGACCCACATGAGGACATTCAGGGTTCACATCTGGAAACCTCCCTGCCAGGCACACATATGGATGTGCCTATGATCCAGCCAAGCTCAGATAAGGGATGGATTATACCATGAAGACCCTACTGAGGGTACACCTCTATGTCTCTTTCTCTCTTTTCCTTTCTCTCTCTCTTATCTGTTTTTCTCTCTGTCACTTGCTCTGTCTCTACTGCTCATGGAATAAATAAATATGTTTTTTTAATTTAAATTGGGCCAGCAAGTGGCATGGATTTTAAGGCAACTTGATCCCACATGACACACTCTACGGTTTTGAGTTCTTGACCCTATCAGCTTGAAAAATAAGGCCAGCATATGTGCATGACTGCCCCAAATCCCAAGAGGAAAATGTAGGAGAAAGAATTGTGGCACAGTTATTCCCCCTTGTGGTACGGGGTGTTGGAGATGGAAACCAGCCCAGGCCTGAGAGATAAGCCAGAAGGAAAGAAAATAGTAGGGATTTGAAAGCAACCCCATTCGAAGATAGAAAGCCACAGGGACTGCATGGTCAACCGGATGGAGCTCCAGGCACGGGCTGTGTGTTAAGATATTTAGCAACATTTTTCAAGACAAGGTACTATCTAAGTACTAAATCACTGATAGCTATCAACCTTGTACCAGGAACATAGTCTACAAAGATTGTCATGCATATTGTACCCTGTTCTCTGTAGCTAACCTCACTCACTGCTTATTTGATTTAATTTAGAATATACATGCTCTGCTCTGGCACAATTTTGCTTCTGCTCCAAGAGAGTTTTACCCCCTCTGCTTTAACTGTTTCTCTCTTGTTTCAATCCTTCACAACACCTTACTTTCAAGTCCCAAGTTTCTCACGTCTGGTGCCCAAACAGGTACTGGAAGGTAAAAGGATGCTAAGATGTAACGAAAATTTTTCAAGCGTTGGAGGGATAGAAGGGATTTCTGAGTCAGAGTAACTTGACCTTCAGGATTCAGCACAAAGTAGGTATGGGAAATAATTCTTCTTTGAATTATGAATATTATATATAAATCTAACAGGCCTTACTCAAGAGTTCTGGAGTTAAGGTAAAAAAAGACTACTTTTGAAGAACATTTTACTTGGTTCATAAGTATTGCTATTGGTTTACTCTCTCTGGAAAGAATGCTCTTAATTACAAACAATAGAAACTAGTTATTTGAGCATTGAGGTGGGCTCATCTGCAAGGTGAAACTGTTTATCTGTATGGTCACTATGTAATCTTATCTCTAACTTTAGATCCACTTCAATCAGAATCTGGGCAAGAAATTCTAATAAACTGGAATCAAACAGAGTGGGAAAACAAATAGATTTTCCAGAGAATTAAATCTCAGGTTTAGAGAGTCCACCACCTAAAAAAGAGGAATTCTCTCCCCCACCTAAAGAATGCAGATCTTCTAATGAGCTTTCTACTCAAAATTCAGCTGATGACTCAGGTTTATACTCCATACAAGCTGAAACTCCATGATATGAAAATTATATTAAAAAATTGTACATAGGCAAACTTCTGTAAAACCCATGGCTCCTCTACTTTCTTCTAATAATCCCTTTTTTCCCTTTTACTTTTATCTACCTTTATTTTATACTGACTTTATTCCCGTGCCATGATACTTTTACTAAAACTGTTACTGTCCCTTATTTTCCTATGATACAAACTGTTTTTCTCTTACTGGGCTTAAATGAACTAAAACTGATTTGCATCACTGCTTTTCTGACAGTCCTGATAGATAGATGGCTGGATTTCAACATGTTTGTCTTTTGAGCAGAAATTAAACAAGAACAATTGAAGACCAGCAATTTAGGGTTAAAATGTCAGGAGTTCTCAATTCTGAAGATTCTTCTGTTTGCCAAAAATATTTAAGGTCATTTAAAACTGTCTTCTTTCTAACAAAGCCTGAGGTAAGAAGTAAATATCTAAGGGTTTGACAAATAGCTGGTTTCAAATATAATTTTAAAAAGAATCTTAATAAGTAAAGATCTTCACAGTTTCCAACATGTATTTTGTCCAAGGTTCTATTAGTCAGGAAACAATCATATTTGTCTTAATGTGGTTGGTTTTATAAAACATCTCTTATTTACATGTTATGTGATGTACGTTACCTGATGGATATCTAACTAAAAGGAAAAATTACTTAATGACGAGATTTTTTGTTTGTTTTTTCAGGTAATCAATACATAACAGTAAAAGAAAATTTAAATAATTATAGATGGGTTATTTACAAGTAAATTTTTCAGGTAATCGGAGATCTTAAAATTGTGCTTAATTAAAATAATAAAGATTCACAAAATGTCTGAGTCATCTTTAAATAAGTTACATGATGTTTATGAATATCTACTGTTGGTCTTTAAATTTTACAAAAATGAAAGATATTTCATTGTATCTATTAATAAAATTTCTGTTCTATACTGGGACAATTTGTGAAGCTATTTTGTCTGTTTATAAAATATATGTTTGTGGCAATTTCTGAAGTACAAAACTGGGTAACTTAAGAACCAGGCTGAGGTGAATATTAGCTAATATTCACCTAATTAGCTAATATTAGTTGATATTAGCTAATACTTCCTATGAGAGCATCATTGACTGGACCCGTATGGGCTCTGCTCATCTAAAACAATTCATGAGAAGATTTGAAATGGAATATTTCCTCACAATCTACTAGGACCTCAGCTAATGGCAGAACTATTTGGCATGGTAGAGATATGTCTCCCTCAAAGCCCTCATTTAAATTTTGGACCAGTTCATGATCAAAGTTGGAAACTCACCACTTTCTTCCACCCTCTTCATGCTTGAGTAGACACATAACATAAAAATACCACAGGTAATCACTCTGATCTTAAATTATGGTTAATGACACTTGTTTTTATTTTTTTTTTCAAGCTTGTGTTAGACTGCCATATCTTCTTTTAAAAGATCTTATTATTTGGAATGAGTTTGAATATCTGATATCCTATTCTAATTGCACTCTTTATGCATGCCTTAATTCTTCAATTCCATTCAACCAGTCATGTGAAAGCATTTATGTTTTAAAAGCTCAAATGGGAATCTGGCTTCCACTGAAATACTTCACCCATGGCAACACTCCCCTGAGATTTATATCATAAATGACACTTTAAATAGAATACTTAAATGGACTAAATGATTTATTGGACTTTTAATTGCTACCATTATGGGACTCCCTGATACTACTGCTATAGCTGCAATGGCTGGCATCACATTGCATGAAACACCCAGACCAACAAATCTGTACAAAATGACATGAGATCTCCAACCACTTGTGGACCACACAGCAATTGGTTGATAGCCATCTTGCTTCTGAAGTTGCAGCTCTTCAACAGGCAGTAGTTTTATAGGGAGATCATCTTGTTGGTTTACAGAAACAATTAGTTTTAAAATGTGATTAGAATGTTTCTTCCTTTCATATTACTCCTTTACATTATAATTGTTACTCAAATCCTTGGACTAGTACTCTACAACACTTATTAGACAAGAGTAGCTTAATCCTAGATATTCAAACATTACAAAGTGAAATATATAATACATTTAAAGACAATTTACAACAGCTTTCTGGCTCTCAAATTCTCGAGAGTGTTGCCTATAGATTGAGTCAGTTAAAACTTTTACAACAGTTCAAAATTTGGGGATCCTCTATTGATTTTATTAATCCTGGTACTTTGTTACTTTATTCTTTTATTCTGACAATGTGGACAATGAGCCACTGCTTCTGCAGCATAATGAGACACCCTCTACAGAGTATAATGTTACATAAAATCAATCATAAACAAAAAGGGGGAAATATTGGAGACAGAAGCCAGACCAGGCCTGAGAGATAAACCAGAGGTAAAGAATGCAGAAGGAAGTTGAAAGCAACCCTATTCCCAGACTGAAAGACACTAGAATAGAATGGACAACTGGATGGAGCTCCCGGAACGAACTGTGTCTCAAGATGTTTGGTGACATTCTGCAAGCCAAGATATTGTCTAAGTACTAAGTTATTGACAGCTATCGATCTTGTACCAGGAAAACAGCTTACAAAGAATGTCAGGTACATTGTATAATTTTCTTTATAGCCAAGCTCACTCACTGCTTATCTGATGTAATTTAGAATAAATGGGCTCTGTTCTGGCACAGTTTTGTTTCTGATCCAAGAAAGCTTTCATTCTCTGCTTTAACCTTGTGCTCCTCTCTTGTCTCACCCTACCTTCAAGGCCAGAGTTTCTCACACATATAGCCCCTGGTGGTTTCAAAAATACTTTTCTGAAATAGACTTTTAATTCTACTTTGATGTTCATCTGGCCTGTGATCCAAGCCACATATGAAAACACTGTCAAACTATTGAAACCATATATAGTGCACAAACTTACTTTCCTAAATTACATATAATTGAATTATAGCATGAATTTCTTCATAATCAATGGGAAAATTTTGAGTAAGAAATAGACTACATGTACATAGAAGGAATTTCAAAAATTTCTTGAAAAATGCATATTATAAAACTACTCATGCATTATAAAACTTTATTATGATGAAATAAATTTTTGAATTTAATTCTACTTTCCATTAACTTTTTGAAATATCCTCATATTATACCCCTTATGACACACATAATATTGGCTTATTAAAAAGTCAAAATTAGAATCATATATGCAATAAATGGTAGAAGCAATAATCATGGAAGATGATAAGAAAGCGCACAAATAGGCAATAATTCCCAGGAAGTATACTATTATTCTTTTCCCATAAGATTATCTGGACTTCAGAGTATCAAATTATTAACCATTTTTCTCATATGTGACATGAAGGGAGAAGTGCTAGAAAAAGCTACAAAAGCTCTTTTCATTTGAATGGGACAACTTGACTAAATTTTTTTAAGTGCTCTGCCTGAGAATTACATTATTTGTAGAAAAGATATGATGCAATGCCTCTATTGATCAACTGAACAATAAATAACTAGAACTACAATGGTTAAAATTGTAAAAAAGTAAAGAAGAAAATTTAGTAGTTAGTTAATAAAGGAATGAATAAAAATCCTGTATTTAAGTCCTTAATATGAGAATTATGCTACACCATAAAATTTCTTAGGATTCAGTGGAAAGTCTGACGTATGTAAAATTCATTCTAACCTGACAGAATATGAACTCCAAACTGTTTTGTGCTTATCTCTGTACTGGAAAGCTGCAGAACTTCCTGTTCACTTTTTCAATCTTCAGCTATTTTGCTTTATTCATTTGTTTACTTTTTGTTTGTTGGTGAAACTGAATGTAGCCCCAACCTATATGTAATTCAGTAATCACCTAAGTCTTTCAATAGTGGGAAAAGTCTTGGCCATTAGATTTACATGACAAGAAATGCAAAATGAAGTTATTCAAGCTTAACAACACACTATTACATAAAAGTCAGGATTTATAGAAAATGACAAAATGAAAATAATATATATGTAACAGCAATTATTTTTCTTTATTTTCTTAAATGGTTTTTTAAAATTACTTAAAGCTAAATTAATATCAATATAATTAGATGTGTATAACATGTATTAAAATAGGTTAAACAATTTCAAAAATCTGTGAGACATAAATAGAATGATACTTCTCCAATCAAATTACCAGAGATATTCTTCACATCAAGAGAAAAAAAACAGTCATAAAATCAGTCTGGAATCAACAGAGGCCCCATATCACCAAATCAATACTATGCAAAAAGAATAAAGCTGGAAGCATCTTGCTTTTTGACCTCAAAATACATTACAGAGCCATGATTCAAATAGCATGGTAATGGCACAAAAATAAACACACAGACCAAGAAAATAGGATAGAGAACCCAGAATAAGCCCCAAAACATACAGCCAACTGGTTATTTACCAGAGACACAAGGCAATGTATTGGAGAAAAGAAAGTCTCTTCAGCAAATAGTGCTGGAAAAATTGAATATCCACCTCCAGAAAAGGGAAACAACCCCTACTTCTCACCATCAACAACAATCCACTCAAAATAGATTAAAGATCAAAACATAAAACCTTAAACTATAAAGCTACTTGTGAATAATACAGGGATAATTCTTGGAGACATTCTGTAGGCAAAGATTTCCTACATAAGACACCCAAAACACAGGAAATAATCTGCAAAATAAAAAAGTTGGACTATAGCAGGCTAAAAAGCTTGTGCACAGCAAAAGAAACAATATTTAGAGTAAAGAGACAACCCTTAGAATGTGAGACTATATTATCAAACTATCATTCAGATATTTTTTTGTAGAAATAAATAGCTAAAACAGATTTCAAGAAAACCCTCACATTATTTGGAAATTAAGCAACAAATATTTTAAAAACCTATGAATCAAGAAAGAGATCATAATTAAATAAGCAAATATTAAGAACTAAGCAATATTTTTTCAGCAACACTTTTTTTTCTTTTTTCTTTTTTTTTTTGGAAAGTTTTTTTTTTTGTTCGTTTGTTTGTTTTGGTTTTGGTTTTTTGGGTTTTTTTGCTATAGGGCATGTGCACTCGCCAGACAGAAACAAAGAAACAGAAAGCAAGAAATCACTCCCCCAGGGGGAATAGCCATACCCCAATCCCTTCTTCTCCATTCTCCTCTCAAGGTCTTGGGCACTCATGCACATACACCCGGCGTGAGTTTAAGCCACAAGGTCCAGGACTCAAACGGCAGTTGACTACATGGGAGTCCAAAGACATAGCCATTATGGTAACTGCTGGTCCCCCACCAATAATTTTTGACAGATTTTTGGTATAGTGTCTGTGTGTTTGCCAGAGAGACAAAGAAGACAGAGAGAGAGAAACAGAAATCACTGCCCAGGAAAGATGGCCACACTGCAATCCCTTCTCTTTCATTCTCCTCTTGAGATTTTGGGCACATATGTGCATGTACCTGGCATGAGTTTTAGGTCACCACGTCCAGGATTTGAACCAAATTTGATTACATAGGAGTCTAGTAACTTAATCATTATGCCATCTGCCAGCCCCAGAACTAAGCAATATAAAAATGTATCAAAATGGGTGAGATGTAACCAAAGCTAGACTAAGAGGAACTTTTATAGCCTTAAATGCTTATTATAAAAATCAAGTTTTAGCAGGTGGCATGCTGATTAAGGTGATGGGTCCCACATAGCCAACTGTTTGGTTTGAATCACAGACTTGGCAGCTTGAAAAACATGCCAGACACATGTGCATGCCTGCCCAGGGTCCTAAGAGAAGGAAGGAGGAGATGGATTGTGGATTGGTCAACCTCCTCCCCACTGTAGGGTGTGATTTCTTTTTCCTTCTTTCTCTGTCTCTTCTAGTATCTCTCTGGTAAGTGCACATAGTGTATGTGTATATATATATGGATATGTATAAATATATATGGATATATGTATATACACATAATTTATATATTTTTTCATTTTTTTAATTTATTTTTACACTTTTCCACATTAACTTTACATATCAAAAAAAAATTTAACTCATACTCCATAGATCTTGACAGTTAATAAACAACTTTCAAAATTTCAAAATACTGAATTTTAAAGATAATGTTCAAAATATTTCTTATAATTTTGTATAATTTTTGTTTGTGACTCTATAACAATAGAAACAGTATGGTTTTGAATATTTTTGAGAAAATATGTACATGTCAATTACTCAAATTGCTGAAAATCAAAATGCCCAGGACACTAGTCACGTAAACCTTCTTAATTCAGCCCTGCCCAAGTATTCTGTGATATACCATCTGCTAGCAAAGATCAGTCTCTTTCTTCCTTCAAAGTCTTTCTCAAAATACTCCTCTGGTGAGGTTGCTCTTTTGCAATTTCTACTGATTACAATGCTGGGCTGGAAAAGTCCAGGTTATTTGATCATATGAATTCTTTCATATATCTTTTCTAAACCACTCCACCCGTCAGAACTATTTATGATATCAGGCTGTCTTCCTAAGAGCTTCTGTTGGCTTACTTGAGATCCACCTTAGTTGCATAGTTTCTGATTAATCTTTAGACATGACATTGCAGTCAAAGTCCTGTCCAATAATGAGTATTTCCAATTTCTGAATCAATGCAACAAACATTATTGAACTTATGCATAGTGTGTATGTGTGTGTGTGTGTGTGTGTACCTATGTGTGTGTGTGTATTGATTTTATCCAATTTATCTAAGTTATAAATATTGGAAAAACGATTTCCACAAGAATCCACGAGTATTCTATGTTTAAGTATCTCCAAGATGTTTATGTTTTTGTTTTTGAAATTGGTAATTTGGATTTGTTTTTCTTTTTCTTTTAGCTGATCTTGTTAGAAGATTGTCAGTTCTGGAACCAGCAGGTGGCATGGTAGTTAAGGCACTGGACACTCCCACGTGGCCAACTGTGGTTCAAATACCAGACCTGGTGGCTTGCTTTCTCACTTTCCCTCTCTCTCTCTCTCTCTCTCTGTATCTCTCTCTGGTCAAATTAAAACAAATGAATGAATAAATAAAATTAAATAAATCATTATTTTTTTTAAAAAGAAGATTGTCAGTTCTATTATCAAAGAATGAAATTTTGACTGCTTTGATATTACTTTATTGTGTATTTTTATATATTTTAAAATTTATATATTTTAAATAAATGCATATATTTTAAATAAATATATATATTTAAAAAATAAATCTATATTAATAAATACATATTTTGTTTATGTATATATAAAAGTTTTAGAAGTCCATATGGTGGCACAGTGGTAAAACAGAACACTCTGCTCAGTATACCACATGAGAAGATTCCCATCTTAAGTCGAGAGACCTCCCTAAGTATACTGACATACATTTGCCCATGATCTAGACTAGTCAGAGGATGAAGTTAAATCATTATGTTGGGGCCCTTTTAAGGGTTCTTACTCCTGCTCTCTTTCTCTGATAGAAGAAATAAACTTTTTTAAAAAGTAAAGGTTTAAAAGCATCTACCTCAGATTTTACCTTTAGAAGCTAGGAGGAAAAAAGAAAGGTCATAATAAAGATAAAATTTTAAAATACACAATCAAGTAATATCAAAGCAGTCAAAATTTCATTCTTTGATAATGGAACTGACAATCTTCTAACAAGATCAGCCAAAAGAAAAAGAAAAACAAATCCAAATTACCAATTTCAAAAACAAAAACATAAGCATCTTGGAGATACTTAAACATAGAATACTTGTGGATTCTTGTGGAAAACATTTTTCCAATAATATTTATAACTTAGGTAAATTGGATAAAATCAAGGAAGAATACAAGCCTCCAAAGATTACCTAAAAGCCAGGACCAACAGTTAGTGTAATGACTATGTCACTGTACTCCCATGTAGTCGACCGTGGTTCAAGTCCCGGACCCAGTGGCTTAAACTTACACCAGGCATGTGTATGTGTGTGCCCAAGATTGCAAGAGGAGAGTGGAGGAGAAGGGATTGCAGCGTGGCCATCCTCCCTGGGGAGTAATTTCTCACTTTCTGTTTCTCTGTCTCTCTCTGTCTTTCTGGCGAGCACACACGCCCTATAGCGAAAACCTCTAAAAAAGAATTAAAAAAAAAAAAAAACTGGAAAGCCAAACACTCTTATATTATTCCACATAATAAACTATCCTTTGTGATAACACTATAGAACACAAAACCCTAAAACGACTACTGAGATTACTACTAATAACAAGTGAATTTAGACGTTAGTAGGAATTATGAGATACGTTTTAAAAGTCACTGCTTTTCTCCATCCATAGGTATTGGAAAATAATACCGTACTAAAGACCTTCTACTATAGCATCTAAAAATACAAATACCTAGGAAGAGAAATAAGCAAGACCTCACTACTGGTAAAAACTATTTAACTTGCAAAAATAAATTTTGAAAATACCTAAATAACTAAATATATCGTTTTCAAGAAGTAAATGCACACAGACACATACATATATAATTGTTAATTTACTCCAAAATAATCTATACATTCAACACAATAAAATTCTAAGCATGTGTTTTTGAGATGCATGTAATTGTTCTGCAAAGTGACATTGTCACACCCTTATAAAGGTTATCATTTATTTCTTCATCACTTAAAATCTAAGATGGCAGGGACCAGCAGTTAGTGTAATGGCTATATGGCTGAACTCCCATGTAGTCAACCGTGGTTCAAGTCCCAGACCTGGCAGCTTAAACGCACACCGGACGCATGTGAGTGCATGCTCAAGAGCCTGAGAGGAGAATGGAGGAGAAGGGATTGCAGTGTGGGCATCCCCACTGTGGGGTGATTTCTTGCTTTCTGTTTTCCTGTCTCAGTCTTTCTGATGAGCACATGTGCTCTATAGCAAAAAAAAACTCTCAAAAAAAAAAAAAACTAAGATGGCTATTTGACTGCTTTGACAAATGAAAGACTAACTGGTATCTTGCCCAATTCTGAGCATAACCCTCAATTTACTAGACAACTACTTTTTACCACTGGGATTCCTGAGCACCCTGCAAACTCTGACTCTGACTCTTCTAGGAATAAAAAAAAATCCTGCAAACTCTGACTCTGACTCTTCTAGGAAAAAAAAAAAAGGGGTTCTCCTTCATCTACACGGACAGAGAGAGAGATCTAGTGAATCTCTTCCAGTCATTTCCAGGAAATCATGAATGTGAATTAAACTGTCTTGAGTTCTACAGACTAACCCATTTTTAGCTAAGTAACACAGAGTGACATCAGTCCATGCCTTATGAAGAAGAAGAAAATTCTTGACAACCTTTGCCTAAATACCTGGTTCACTAATATTAGAGATAAAACAAGTTGGTGGTTAAGTCACAAAAAATTAGACTTACATGACATAGCAAAAGATAACCAGAATAAAAAGTGGAATCTTGCTTCAATTCAGGGACCAGTGTCAGGGCTGAGCAGCCCGAGCCACAGCCCCTGACTTCAACCTCACTTCCCAGTTTCAGAGCTAGAAATCCTTTACCCAATATAGGTCTAGATGAGTCAGGTGTATAGCAGCCAAACATCTGAACATTGTGAGGCTTGGAGAAATCCTCTCCCCTCACTGAACTATCAGCAAAAAGGAAAAACTCCAATTTATGAATCTGAACTCAAAATGTCTCCTGTGAATACCACATTGCAAAACACATTAGAAGAGAGAAATTGACACAGAAGTAACTCAAAGTCAAGGGAAGAATACAAACTAAGAGTTGCAGAAACCCTCTCCAAAAATTTAAAGTGAATACATCACCAAATGACTAAAAATCAGAGAAGGGTACCAGAAGATGGTATGATGGTATGATGGTATGATGGCTACATCACTTGTACTGTAGTCAACTACAGTACAAGTCCTGTACCCATCAGCTTAAAACTCACACTGGGTGCATGTGTGTGCATGCCCAAAATCCTGAGAGGAGAATGGAGGAGAAGGGATTGCAGTGTGGCCATCCCCAGGAGGGGGGGGGGCAATTTCTAACTTTCTATCTCTCTGTCCTTCTGGCAAGTGCACACACACTATATCAATCAATCAATCAATAAAGTAATTAATACTTTTTTAAAAAATCAGAGAAAAGCTAAAGTATGAGAAAATCAGGAAATACATCTCCAACAAGGGAACACAGTAACTCATCTCCAACTAAAGAAAACAAACAAACAACAACAACAACAAAAAGAAATTTAACAAAATGTAAGAAAATAATCAGAATATTTATGGTGACAAAACTCTATGAGAGACAAGAGATATTGAAATCCAGGAGAAGAGGAAGTCTTTATCTCTTTAAATAGGAGACAGACAACATTAAAAAAAAAATCAAACAGAACTTCTAAAGATGAAGACTGTAATGCAGGAGATTGAAACCTCCATTGAAAGTATTAAGATCAGATTAGACACAGAAGAGGAAATCATTGCAATTAAAGGTAAAATATCTGATTTAGATAAAAAGCACCAAAAATTATTTTAAATAATTAGAAAAAATGACAACATACAGGAAATACTAGACAGCATTAAATGCCTAAGTCTAAATAACAGGTGTTCTAGAAGGTGAAGAATGAGACAAGGCATACAAGATCTGTTCCATGAAATACTGGCAGAAAAATTTCCAAAACTAGAGAAACATTCAGACACCCATACCCAAGAAATACAATGGACCCTAAATAGAATCAACATAATAAAGTCCTCTTCAAAGTACATCATAGCCAGAGTGATTAAAAATCACAAAGACAAGACTCTAAAACTGCCAAGAGAGAAAGAAGTAGCCCATCAACGACAAAGGTTATCCTATTACGTTAACATCAGACCTCTCATCCAAAACAATGCAAGAAAAGAATGGGAAGAGATACTCAAAACACTATAAGAAAAACAATTTTAACCAAAAATATCATACCTAGCAAGACTAGCTTTCAAATGGGAAGGAAAGATAAACATTCTCAGATAAACAAAACCTGAGAGAGTTTAACCACACTAGCTCAGCTCTTCAAGAAGTACTGAAGGAGCAGTTCCAGACACCAGGCGGACTGAAGCTGCAGGCCCGACCCTTCCGAACCTCCTCACATCCCCACTGTTCTTCCTCCTTGGACCCCAGGCTGGTTGCCTGGGACTTTAAGGCGAACCCCCACCCTACCCCACGCACAATCCAGATCGAGCTGGCCAGCAGTTCCAGACACCAGGTGGACTGAGGCTGCAGACCTGAACAACCTGGTACTGTCACTCATTGTCTGATCCTTTTCCACTAGCCTTTGGACTGTTTGAATTTTGGTGATTTGAGTAGCGATTTCCGTTTTCCATTTTGTTTTTCACCATAAGTGAAATCATCAATTTTCTAAGCCTGTACAACTTTTAAGAATCAGAGATACCTAAAATAAGTTAGGAAGAAACATATAGATTACCTGATGACTAGGAACAATCACAGAGGCTCAAGAAATATGAGCAACCAACAAAAGGCATCTCCCTCAAGGGAAATCATCAAGCCTACATCACCCACAGTCAATACAATGGACGTTGTGGACATGTCTGATAAGGAATTCAGAATATGTGTAGTGACCAAACTAACTGAGATGGAAGAGAAAAGAGACAAGGAGCTCTAGGAGATGAGGAAGTCCTTTAATGATTTGAAAGAAGAAATGGATACCCTAAACAAGAACCAGATGGAATTTTTAGGATTGAAGAATGTGATACAGGAAATCAAAACCTCCCTTGAAAGCATTAAAAGTAGGTTAGACCAGGCAGAAGATTGA
>NW_006208950.1:536845-538732 GCF_000334495.1 Tupaia belangeri chinensis | reverse complement strand
GTATTCTCAACTGGATTGGTCTGAGAAGTATTTCATGATGGGCAAAGTATTTTTACAAGCAAAATGAGAAATAGCGATTAACTGTCTTAAAAAATAATTATAATAATAATAATAATAATGATTGGGGAAAACATAGAAAAGATATCAAATGTTGAAGCGGGGAGATTAATGTCTTTGTACTGACTGACTTGCATGGCATTCCCTTTTGAAAAAGCAATGTAATACCCTGTAAAGTTATATGTAATCCAATGTAATATAAAGAAGATTATGATGATAATAAAAAATAAAAATAATAAAAGAAGTACTGAATGGAATGCTATACTAGGAAAACTAGAGAAAAAGAGAAATGAGAGAACAAAAACAACCAAAAAAAAAAGGCTAACAAAATGACAGACAAGTCCACAAATATCTGAATAACACTGATGTTAATGGGTTAAATTCTCCAATCAAGAGACACAAACTAGCCAAATGGATTATTAAAATAGAAATCTTTTATCTGCTACCTACAGGAAACACACCTCATGGAATAAGACATACATAGACTAAAAGTGAATGGCTGAAAAAATGTGCTCATGCAAATGGAAACCCCCCCAAAAAAGGTTGAGTCACAATACTAACTTCAGACAAAATAGGCTTTAAGAAAAAACTGTAAGAGACAGAGAAGGACATTATATAGTAACAAAGTGAATAGTTCATGTAAAAGATACAACATTTATAAATATCTATGCATACAAATCTAAAGCACTCAAATATGTGAAGGAAAGACAGCTAAGCTACAAGGAGAGATATACTGCAATACACTGATTAGTAGGGATCTCAACACTCTACTATCTCCTTTGGACAGATCATCTAGACAAAAATTAAGCAAAGAGATATAGAATTTAAACAATACCACAAATCAAATGAATTTGACAGACATCTATAGACCCACACTAAACCATGAAATAAATTTTTCTGACCCCCACACAAAAACTTATCAAAGATAAACCACATGATAGAGCACAAAATAAGCCTTTACAGATTCAAAGGAATAGAAACTATATCCAGCAACTTTTCTGACCATGATGAAATTAAAATTAATTTCAGAAAAATCCCTTGAAAATACAGAAACATATGGAAACTAAACAATCTACTCCTGAATGACTTCACAACTATTGGAGCAGTTAAGACTGAAATAAAAAGATTCATTAAAATCAATGATAATGAGTACACAGGTTTCCATAACCTATGGGACACAGGAAAAGGACTCAAAAGAAGAAAGTTTATAGCAATTGGCATGCATAAGAAAAAGATGAAAGGTGACAAATAGATAACTTAACACACCTGAGGGAACTGAAAAACAAAAACAAAATAATGACAGTAGAAAAAAATATTCAAGCAGAAATAAATAATACAGGGAATAAACTATGCAGAAAATAAATAAAAAACATGTCCTTTGAAAAGATAAAATTTACACACTATTAGCTAGCCTAATAGAGTGGTAAAGAGAAAGGAATCAGATAAATCACATTCACAATGAAACGGGCGGTATTACAATAGAGATACAAAGATAGAAAATACTATGAACGACTATACACAAATAAACAAGAAAACCTGGATGAGATGGACATAGTTCTGGACAATTGTGGGAAGCTGCACACCAGCGAGTCTGCCGAGGTTTCTCAGAGAGCAAACAATTACCATGATTGGTTCCCTTCCAAAAACCTGACCTTCGAAACCTTGCTCTGATTGGCCACTAGAATCCCTCAAATTTGCATATCTGGCACCTCATGATTGGTCCAAAAGCAACCAATCATAACCCACGATTAACAACCAATCACGACCCACCGTTTACAACCCACCAGAGTGTATATAACCACGATGCCTGGCCCACAGTAGCCAGACGAC
>NW_006208950.1:527901-535846 GCF_000334495.1 Tupaia belangeri chinensis | reverse complement strand
TGGGGGTGTGGTGAAAGGGGAACTCTTTTACACAGCTGGTGGGAATGTAAATTGGTCCAACCACTGTGGAGAATAATTTGGAGATTCCTCAAAAATCTACAAATAGATCTACCATATGATCCAGCAATCCCATTCCTTGGTATCTACCCAAAGGACAGAAGAATTCTTCATTGGAAAAGTGCTTGCACATCGATGTTTATTGCAGCACTATTCACGATTGCTAAGTCATGGAACCAACCCAAATGCCCCCATATGGAGGAATGGATTGAAAAACTGTGGCACATACTGTGGCACATATACTCTATGGAATATTACTCACTCATAAAAAAAAACCCTGGCTTTTGACAGAAAGTAGAAAAATATGGAAGATTTACTGCTTAATGAGGCAAGACAGGCTATGAAGGAGAGACATTGTATGTCCCCACTTAACATATACCGAATGTCTGCGCTCTATGACTGAAACTGATTGACTAACGGTTGTACAAACACAAGAGATGGGTGTGAATGTCAGATGAGGTGTATGTGGAGGAGTGGGGTCTAACGAAGGACATTTGGAGAAGGGACACGGAAGTAGAACATTGACGAGATGGGGAAGTGTGGTGTTATCGGTTGAAGATATTTTGATCAACGGGACTGGGGAGAAATGTTCACATATTGAAATGTTCACACTGTAAGCTAAACAATGTGATTGAATGTATATACAAAAAGAAATAAATTAAATTAAAAAAAGAAAACCACGTTAAAAGGGGCATAGATGGTAACACACGTGCATAGGAAAAAGTTCAATTCAATGTCCATACATTACAGACATGAATGAGTAGTGGAATTATGTATGATTCTTGAAAATTTCTTGTGTTTTTTTTTATATTTTCCACAAAGATTTAGCTTCTTTTTGTAGTCAAAGATATCATCAAACATAAATATATTATAATCCCATTTTAAATTTTACATAAAGAGTATGTGTGTTTGTGTGTCTATGTATGTGCAAGTATATAAACTTATATTTATAAAAAAATATGAAATTCAAGGCATCAAAACTACGAATAGTGGCTAAATTTAGGAAATATAATTAGGGCTAGGAAAAAAATAGAGAGGAGGAATACTGCTTCTTTAATTCTTCTGTATGTTTGAATTTGCATTTTACAATACACATTTATTATATTTTCATTTAAAATGTGACTAGAAAGGCATTTAACAGACACAAGAATGTGAAGTTCTTTGTTGAAAATGATGTATATGGTAATGTCCTTGATTTGATTATTACACTGCATGAATGATTTGAAAACCCATATTTTATGCCATAAAGATGTATGACAATTCATTGTAAATAACAAAATATAAAATAACACAAATATTTCAAATTGTCCTCTTGGTAGTTGGATGTATGAAAAATAAATCTAATTCTAAAATGAAAAAAAAAGAAGTAGTCTGTATTGCACTCAATTTCTAAAAATCTGAAGGAAATATACCCTCCCTAACTTATTATATGAAGCCTCCATCACCCTCATCGCCCAAATAGACAGACTTAACAAAAAAGGAATACTACAGATCAATATTTCTGATGAATATAGATACAAAAATTGTTAACAAGATACTAGCTAATTGTATCCAACAACACACTAAAAAAGATGATACACCAGGATCACGTAGGCTTTATTCCAGGAATGCAGGGGTGGTTCACCATACAGAAAACCATAAATATATCATAACAACAGATGAAAAGGTAAAAATCATATGATCATATCAATCAATGCAGAAAAAGTATTTGATAAAATACAACATCTCTTCATGATGAAGACTCAGCACACTTGGCATAAGAGGGACATTTCTCAACACAATAAAAGCTATCTAGGACAAACCCATAGCTAACATTATACTGAATCAGGAAAAGCTAAAAGCTTTTCCATTAAAAACTGGTACGAGACAAGGCTATAAACTTTCTCTACTACTCTTCAACATAATACAGAAAATGCTTGCAGTGCAGACAAGAGAAAAAAATAAAAAGAATTCAAATAGGGAGCAAAGGAGTGAAATTATCTCTATTTTTAGATGACATGAAAAAATAAAGACATTTGTGGGACACAGATATGGTTTCTTATATGTTGATGAGGACATTTATCATAGTCTCAACTGGGCTGGACTGAAGTGTATATCATGCTGGATAAAGTATCTTTACAATCTAAACAATGTATAGCAATTGAATGTATAAAAAATAATAATAATAAATGAATAAATAGATAATAAAATAGAAAACCCAAATGGCTATGTTTAAAGAAAATAAAGAATGATATGTGTTGGAGAGGCTGTCATGAAAACAGAACTCACCTACTATGTTGATGAGAATATAAATTAGTACAGCCCCCATGGAGGACAAAGTGGAGTTTCCTCAAAGACCTACAAATAGAAGTACAATACGATCCAGCAATTCCACTCCTGAGTATCTATCCAAAGGATAGGAAAATACTCCATGAATAAACTGCTTGCACATCCATATTTATTGCAGCATTATTCACAATTGCTAAGACAGTACCAACCCACATGTCCATGGACAGATATATGGACTGAAAAAGTATGGAACATATACACTACAGAATACTATTTAGCCATACAAAACAATAAGACTCTGTCATTTGATAAAGATCGGACAAATAGGGAAGATTTACTGCTAAACAAAGCAGGACAGACAATGAAAGAGAAGAATTGTATGTCTCCACTCAATATATACCATATGTTGGCTCTCTGACAGAAACTGAAATATTGGACATCATAATATTTATCAATATAGAATCATGGAGAGCAATGATTACACTGGAGACTGAGGGAGAGGAGTGTGGGAAATGAAGGAGGTGAGAAGGAGGTAATCAAATTGAAGAAGAAAGAAGTAAAACATTTAAGAGACCCAAAATGGAAACAAATCTATTGATTATAATGTCCAGTGTTTGACTAGACTGATAATGAAGTGTGTTCATCATGGGAAAATTTATTTGGAATGTTGTAATTATAAACAGTGATTAAAAGTATAAAATAATCTTAATTGTGAAGAAATAATCAGCAAAAATATTTCTGGAAGTGAAAAATAAATATGGTATGGACCAGCAGACAGCATAATGGTTATGTTGCTGGACTCCCATGTAGTAGACAGCGGTTCAAGTCCCAGACCCAGTGGCTTAAACTCATGCCAGGTGCATGTGCTTGCATGTCCAAGATCCCAAGAGGAGAATGGAGGAGAAGGTATTGAGGTGTCACTTTCTGTTTCTCTGTCTCTCTTTGTCTTTCTGGAGAGCACACATGCCCTATAGCAAAAACCTCTGCACAAAAAAAAGAAAGAAAGAAAGAAAGAAAAATGAATACCGTAAAGTGACAGAATAGAAAATCAACATACTGACATTTACAGTATTTCTACACAAAAGCAACAAGCAGAGAGAGGAAGAAATGAAGAACGTGATCTCCTTTACAATAACCACAAAAAGTATAAGGTACCTAGGAATTAAACAAAAGAAGTCAAAGAGCTCTTTACGATGAGAGCATGAGAAGAATGGGAAAATATATTCAAAGTGTTGAGTGAAAAACAATTTCAATGAAGAATACTCTACCTGGCAAGATTATCCATCATATGAGAAGAGAAGACAAGAACAATTCTCAGATAAACAAAACCTGAAAGAATTATAAAGTTACCTTAGAAAAATATATAGCATTTCTATATACAACCAACAAGCAGACACAGACAGAGCTGAAAAAAAAATCCCATTTACCATGCCCAAATATGTATAAAATACCTAGGAATAAAACTAACCAATGAAGTCAAAGACGTCTATAAGGAAAACTATGAAAACCTTAAAAAGGAAATCAAAAAGGACACAAAAAAGTGGAAGTACTTCCTATGTTCCTGGATTGGCAGAATTAATATAATCAAAGTGGAAATCCTACCCAAACTAATCTACATATTTAATACAATCCCTATAAAATTACAAGAGACATTCTTCACAGATCTAGAAAAGACAATTATAAAATTTGTCTGGAATCATAAAAGGCCATGTATTGCCAAAGCCATTCTGCACCAAGAAGAGTGGAGTAGGGGACATCACACTTCCTGACCTCAAAATATATTACAAAACTGTGATAATACAAACAGCATGGTATTGGCACAAAAACAGACATGAGGATCAATGGAACAGAGTAGCGACCCCAGAAACAAATCCCAAAACATGCATACAACTCATTTTGACAAAAGATACCAGTCAATCCAGTGGGAAAAGAAAAATCTCTTTAGCAAATGGTGCTGGGAAAAAAACTGGGTATTCACCTGCACAAAGATGACTCTGAACCCCTGTCTGTCACCATTAACAAAAATCAACTCGAAGTGGATCAAACATCTAAACCTAAGACTGCAACTATGAAATTACTGATGGAAAACATTGGGGAAACTCTAGGAGATATTGGGATAGGCAAAGACTTCTTAAGTAAGACCACCAAAGCACATGCAACAATCCCCAAAATAGACAAGTGCGATTACATCAGATTAAGAAGTTTCTGCACAGCAAAAGAGACCATAATTAGTGTGAATCGACAACCCTCGGAATAAAAGAGAACTTTTGTTAACTGTGCCTCATATAAGGGACTGATAACCAGAATACACAGAGAACTCAAGCAGCTTACCCAGAAGAAAATGATTACCCAAGGTAAAAGATGGGAAAATGAGCTGAATAAACAACTCTCTAAGGAAGACATATGAACAGCCAGAAAACAAATGAAAAAATGCTTAATATCCCTCATCATAACAGAGATACAGCTCAAAACTATAATGAGATACCAGCTAACCTCAGTCAGAATGGTGAAAATAAATAAATAAATTTAAAAAACACCTGATAAGTGTGGTGAAAGCGGGGGAGGGACATTCTTACACCATTGGTGGGAATGTAAATTAGTCCAGCCACTGTGGGGAACAATATGGAGGTTCCTCAAAGACCTTCAAATAGAACTACTGTATGATCCAGCAACTCCACTCCTTATTCGTGATCGCTATGACATGGAATCAACCCAAATGTCCACAAACAGATGCATGGATTGAAAAAGTGTGGCCCATATAATCCATGAAATACTACTCAGCCATAAAAAAAACAAGGCCCTAAAATTTGATAAAAAGTGTACAAATATGGAAGATTTGTTACTGAGTGAGGCAAGTCAGGCTATGAAAGAGAGACTTTGTATGTCTCTACTCAACATATACCAGCTGTTTGCACTCTATGGTAGAAACTGAAAGACTGGAGGACATAAAAGCATTAAAAGTTGTTATGGATACTAGAGATAAAGTGAGAACAGTGTGGGAGGAAAAGAGAGCAGGAAAGGAAATTTGGGTAAATAAAGGGGTAAGACATTTGTGGGACACAGATAGGGTTTATTATTTGTTGATGAGAATGTGTGTAGTACTCTCAACTGGGCTGGACTGAGGTGTGTATCATGCTGGGTAAAGTCTTTTTAAAATCTAAATGATGCATAGTGATTAAATGTATAAATAATAATAAAAAAATTTAAAAATAATACCTGACAGAAAAAAAAAAAAGAATTTACTGACACTAGAATAGTTCTCCAAGAAGTTCTGAAGGGAGTGATATATCAAGAAAACTAAAGACAGACACACTGAAAAAAGAGTTTAAAAACATCTAAAAAGAGGGCCAGCTTAGTAGTAGGGGTAAGTCCAAAGCTGAATATTATCTTCCAGAATTTAAATAAAAAGCTTGTACCACGACAGAAGCTAGATTAAGTACATGAGACTGAGTTGATAAAACAGAATTTTATGACTTTTGACTAAAACAATACTGATCTTTTTCTATGCTTTCTACTCCAGAGATAAGGATTTTTGTCTTCTCTTGAATTGTTGACAGATCCATATGATTACTATTTGGACATAATCCTAACCTGCATCCTGACTTCATCTTAAGCAAAGTTCTCTTAACATTTTTTATTTTAATTTTTTAAAGCTAAAACTGCCTTTCTTGAAATTAAAAAATATATTAAAATATCTGTTTAATGACCACAGTAAGATATATAGTCTCAGCTAAGTGCTATTTTAAAGTATATTCATGCTACTCACAGTTTCATGCCTAAAGTCAAACATGTGTTCACAGATTTTATATATTAGCTGAACTTGCTATTGAAAGGAGTTAGATCAATTAAGATATTTTGTTAACCAATAAAATGTTGGGGGGGATGGAAAGTGACTGCAGATATGACGGAGATGTGGGAGGAGGGTGAGAAATGGACAATGGTGATAAATGGGGGACAGAGAAAATTATATATATATGTGAAACAAAAAATGGAAAATCATTTGTTGATGATAACCTGTATGACTAAGCCACTATAAAGTGTATTCTAGATCAGAAACCACAGTTAGTATACCATGATGATGTTCAGTGAATGAATGTAAAATAATTAATTAATTAATATTAATAAAAAGGAAAAATAATAAAAGTTTAATTAAAAAATAAGACCTCTGGCACCAGCAGTAAGTGTAGTGGTCATGCTGCTGGACTCCCATGTAGTCAACCACAGTTCGATTTCTGGACCCAACTCACGCTGGGCCCATGTGCATACATGCCCAAGATTCCAAAAAGAGAATGGAGAGGAAGGGACTGCAGAATGGCCATCCTCCCTAGGGGGTGATTATTTTTCATTTTCTGTCTCTTTGTCTCTCTCTGTTTTTCTGGTGAGTGGGTATGCCCTATAGCAAAAACCTCTAAAAAAAAAGAAAGAAAGAAAGAACCCTCTAAAATGAAAACTAAACTATGAAAAAAAAAACTAAAATAAAAAAATTAATGACATTAAAAAAGTGGAAAGACTTCCCATGTTCTTGGATTGGAAGAATTGGAAGAATTAATATAATCAAAATGGCAAATCTATGCAAATTAATCTATATATTTAATGCAATTTCAATCAAATTACCAGGGGCATTCTTCAAAGATTCAGAAAAAAAAAAAACATAGAATTGTCCAGAATCATAAAAGACCATGTATTTCCAAAGCAATACTGTGTAAGAAGAATGGAGTAAGAGGCATCTGGTATCCACCTGCACAGAGATGAAACTGGATGCCTTTCTTTCACCACTAACAAAAATGAACTAAAAATGGATCAAAGATCTAAACCTAAGACTTCAAACTATAAAATTACTGCTGGAAAACATTGGGGAAACTTGGAGAAATAGGAGTAGGCAAAGACTTGTTAAATATGATCTGTAAAACACAGGCAATAATCTCAAGAATAGACAACTGGAATTATATAAAGTTAAAATGTTTCTGCACAGTAAAAGAAACAATAATTAGAGTAAATAGACAATCTTTGGAATAGGAAAATATATCTGCAAACTATGCCTCAGATAAGGAACCAATAACCAGAATTTACAGAGAATTCAAGTGGCTTACCTGAAAAAAACTGCCAGTCCAATTAAAAGATGAGAATATGAGCTGAACGAACTCTCTAAGGAAGACATATGAAGAGCCAAAAAGCATATTAAAAAATGCCTCACATCTTTTATCATAAGGGAGATGCCAATCAAAACCACAATGAGATATTTTCTAGCCCCAGTCAGAATGGCTAACATTAAAAAAAATAAATAAAAAATTATAAGTGTTAGTGAGGTTGTAGAGAAAAGGGAACTCCCCTATACTATTGGTGGAAGTGTAATTTAGTACAGCGACTGTGGCCAACAATATGGAGATTCCTAAAGGACCTACAAATAGAACTCCTGTATGCTCCAGCAGTTCCACTCCTGGGTATCTACTCAAAGGATAGGAATGCACTCACTTAAAAGAACTTTTGCATATTCAAGTTTATTATAGCATTATTAAAATTGCTAAGACATGAAACCAACCCAAATATCCATGAACAGACCAATGGATTGAAAAAGTGTGGCATATGGGACCAGCCGTTAGTGTAATGGCTACCTTCACTG
>NW_006208950.1:526090-527694 GCF_000334495.1 Tupaia belangeri chinensis | reverse complement strand
AAAGAAAGAAAGAAAGAAAGAAAGAAAGAAAGAAAGAAAGAAAGAAAGAAAGAAAGAAAAAGAAAAAAGAAAAGAAAGAAAGAAAGAAAAAGTGTGGCACAAATACACTATGGAATACTACCCGGTCACAAAAAAAAAGGGGGGGGATTCTACTTTTTTTTTTCTGTTTCTGGAGAGGTTGTTGCTATAGGGCACGTGCGCTTCACCAGACAGAGACAGAAAGTGAGAAATCACCCCCCAGGGGGGATGGCCATGCCGCAATTCCTTCTCCTCCATTCTCCTCTCGGGATCTTGGGTACACACGCACACGCGCCTGGCATGAGTTTAAGCCACTGGGTCCGGGACTTGAACCGCAGTCGACTACGTGGGAGTCCAGCAACATAGCCATTACACTAACTGCTGGTACCAGATTCTACCTATTGATAGAAAGTGGACACATATGGAAGATATGTCCACTAGAAAAAAACACCAAGAAGATAGAAAAAATAACCAAAAACACGAGGATAATATATGAGAAATACTAGATTCCATAGGACACTCAAACATCAAAATAATTGGCATCACAGAAGGTGAATAAACTAATAATGGCATAGGAAATCTATTCCATGAAATCCTGGAAGAAAATTTCCCAAGTCTAGAGAAGCACTCAAGCATCCAGACCTAAGAAAAACAAAGGACCCCAAATAGACTCAACCTCAGAAGATCTTCCCCAAGGCACATTGTAGCCAGACTCTCCAAGACCAAAGATAAAGACATGATACTAAAACTGGCAAGAAGAAAAAAGAAGTGACTTACGAAGGTCATCTCATCAGGCTAACACCTGACAACTAAATGGAAACAATGCAAGCAAGAAAAGAATGGGACTATGTATTGAAAGTGTTAAGAGACAAACAATTTCAACCAAGATTATTATATACTGCAAGATTACCCTTTATATGGAAAAGAAAAAAAAAAAGATTAAAATCTTCTCAGACAAACAAAACCTGAAAGAATGCCAGCACCAGACCAGCTCTTCAAGAAACCCTGAAGTACTGTTCTGGGAAAAGGAAAGAATTAACAGACAGAAACAAAGGAATAAAAATCAGCTAAGACAATGGCCAACTTAAAGGTTGGGACAGATTCAGTAACATCGATACTAACATTGACTGTGAATGGATTAAATTCTCCAATCAAGAGACACAGACTGGCCGAATGGATAAAAAAACAGAAACCCTCTATCTGTTGCCTACAGGAAAACCACCTCATGGATAAATACATACACAGACTGAAAGTGAAGGGTTAGCAAAAGCTTTTTCATGTAAATGAAAACCAAAAAAGAGCTGGAGCTGCAATACTAATTTTTGACAAAGTAGGCTTTAAAACAAAAACTGTTCGAAGAGACAAAGAAGGGCACTATATTGTAGTAAAAGGATCAATAGATCAAGAAGATATAACTCATAAATATCTATGCACCTAACACGGGAGAACTTAAATATGTAAAGGAAAGACTGTTAGATCTAAAAGGGGATAGACTGCAATACACTAATTGTTGGAGACCTCAACACTGTAAGATCTAAAAGGGGATAGACTGCAATACACTAATTGTTGGAGACCTCAACACTGTA
>NW_006208950.1:524485-525789 GCF_000334495.1 Tupaia belangeri chinensis | reverse complement strand
TAAATGAAATAGAAAATAAGTGAACTATACAGAAAATAAATGAAAGTAAAAGCTGGTTCTTTGAAAAGATAAACAAAATTGATACACCACTAGCAAGACTTACTATGAAGAAGAGAGAAAGGAACCAGGTGAACCAAATTTGCAATGAAGCAGGCAATATAACAACAGACAAAGTAGAAGTATAAAACAGCATTAGAAGATACTGTGAACAACTATATGCCAAGAAACAAAACAATCTGGATGAAATGAACAATTTCCTGGACACATCTAATCTACCAAGATTGAGCCAGGAGGATATAGAAAGTCTAAATAGACCCATAACAAGCCAGGAGATTGAATCAATAATAAATAACCTTCCAACAAAGAAAAGCCGTGGCCATGATGGCTTCACCTCTGAATTCTATAAAACTTTCAAAGAAGAGTTAACCCCCATTCTGCTCAAGTTATTTCTAAAGATCCAAAAGGATGAATCACTCCCTAATTCATTCTATGAAGCCTCTATCACCTTTATCCTTAAATCAGATAAGGACAGAACAAGGAAGGAAAACTACAGACCAGTGTCTCTGATGAATATAGACGCAAAGATTCTCAACAAGATACTAGCAAACTGTATACAACAACTTATAAGAAAGATTATACAACATGATCAGGTAGGCTTCATTCCAGGAATGCAAGGTCGGTTCAACATACACAAAACCATAAATGTAATACACCATATTAACAGGAAGAAAGATAACCATATGGTCAGATCGATTGATGCAGAAAAAGCATTTGATAAGATACAACATCCCTCCATTATCAAGTTTCTCAGCAAAATTGGCATAGAAGGTTCATTTCTCAACACAATAAAAGCTATCTATGAAAAACCCATAGTGAATATCATCCTGAATGGAGAAAAGCTGAAAGCTTTCACACTAAAAATGGGTACAAGACTAGGATGCCCACTTTCTCCACTCATTTTCAATATACTACTGGAAGTCCTCACCAACGTGATCAGAAAAGAGAATAAATTAAAGGCATACAAACAGAAAAGAAGAGATAAAACTCTCTCGACTCACAAATGACATGATTGTATATATATAGAAGACCCAATAGTTTCCATGAAAAATATTCTGAAAGTAATGCATGAATACAGTAAAGTTGCTGCATACAAAATTAATATAAAAAAGCTATCACATTTCTATATACAAACAACAGGCAGAATGAGATAGAACTGAAAAAAAAAGTTATTCCATTTACCCTACCCACAAAAAGTATAAGATACTTAGGAATAAATCTAACAGAAGAATTTAAAGACCTCCACA
>NW_006208950.1:507209-523556 GCF_000334495.1 Tupaia belangeri chinensis | reverse complement strand
CATCTCTCATCGTAAGGCAAATGCAGATCAAAACAACAATGAGATACCACCTAACCCCAGTCAGAATGACTACGATTAAAAAGACATAAAACAATAAGTGCTGGTTGGGTGTGGTAAAAGGGAGGAACTCTCTTACACTGCTGGTAGGAATGTAAATTGGTCTAGCCAATGTGGAGAACAATTTGGAGATTCCTCAAAAATCTACAAATAGAACTACCATATGATCCAGCAATCCCACTCCTTGGTATCTACCCAAAGGATAGAAGAATTCTTAATAGGAAAAGTGCTTGCACATCGATGTTTATTGTGGCACTATTCACAATTGCCAAGACATGGAACCAACCCAAATGTTCACAAACAGATGAATGGATAGAAAAACTATGGCACATATACTCAATGGAATACTATTCAGCCATAAAAAAACCCTGGCTTTTGACAGAAAGTGTGTATGTCCCCACTTAATATATACCAAGTGTCCACACTCTATGACTGAAAGTGATTGACTAACGGATATAGAAACACAGTAAACAGATGTAAATGCAGATATAGTGTGTGTGAAAGAGTAGGGTTTGAGGAAGAATAATTAGAAGAAAAATGGGGAGGAAAAGTGTTAATAGGACAAAGAAACATTAAATATTAAAGATATTTTATAGTTTAGTCAACTGGATTAGGGAGAAATGTTGACATGTTAAAATATTCACATTGTAAGCTAAATAATGTAATTGACTGTATAACAGAAAATGAAATTTTAAAAATAAATAAAAATAAACAAAATGAAGTTTATAAAATAAGATATAAGAATAAACAGTGATTGAATTAATAAAAAAAAAAAAGAAAGAAAAAGAAAAGAAGGAGGGGAAAAGGGTGTCATATAGACAGTCCAACTTTGGACTGCTGCTTTGTGTGGTGTGAGGGAGAGTCCCAGCTGTCTGCCACTGGAGGAACCCCTCGGCCTGTAGTAAGCATTAATAATGTATTTCATTGGGACCAGCAGGTGGAATAATGGTTATGTCACTGGACTTTCATGTAATCCATCACAGTTTGAGTCTTGGACCTGGTGACTTAAAACACATGCCAAACACATGTACAAGTGTGTCCAAGATCCTAAGGGGAGAATGGAGGAGAAGGGATTGTGGCAGGGCCATCTCCCCTGGGGTGTGGTTTCTCACTTTCTGTCTCTCTGTCTCTCTCTTTCTCTCCAGAAAATGCATGCACTGTATAGGAAAAATCTCTCTAAACAAATAATAATATCAAGGTCTTCCATCTTCGAGTAGATTTACAATGGCTTCAGTACTGTGCTCCAGTTCCTAGGTACTCTACAGGAATCTAGAAAACTTATGTCCTGGGGTTTGGACAATGCAGGCAAAACCACTCTTCCTCATATGTTCAAAGATGATAGATTAGGACAACATGTTCCAACAGTACATCCAGCATCAGAAGAGCTGACAATTGCTGGGATGACATTTACAAATTTGACCCTGGTGGGCATGAGCAAGCATATCAGGTTTGGAAAAAATCATCAACCAGCAATTAATGAAATTGTCTTCCTAGTGAACTGTGCAGATCACTCTTGCCTCATGGAACCCAAAATTGAAACTTAATGCTTTAATGACTGATGAAACAATATTCAATGTTTCAATCCTTATTTTGCATTAAAAAATGACAAAACAGATGCTGTCAGTAAAGAAAATCTCTGAGATATATTGGGGCTTTATGGACAGACCACAGGAAAAAGTGTGCAGTGTACTCAAGAGATAAGGCTACAGCGAGGGTTTCTGCTGCCTCTCCGAGTAGTATTGACTGATGTTTGGACAGTGAAAACAAAAGTTTTACTTCTCTGGACTAATTCTATCTAGTTTTATCATGAACTTTTCTAATATAACAAGGAAAGCTCTCCGATTAGGTCTGGTGCTGAGAAGCCAAGTCTTTGTCAGCTTTTATTCACCCAGTGGTGACATGTGTTCTTCATGCTTTTGAGAGGTAATGTTGCCCCACATGCTAGAGCAGGTCAGTATCCTGGGACTTGAAAGCTGGCAGGATTTGGCAGGTAAAGCTGTGTGCCATCATAGGGCACCTGAAAAGAAAAATATGTCTCACCACTGTGGTTGATTTCAAAAGTGATTTTATTTTTCAGACAGCATTAATTATATTGGTATCCATCCAATTTTTTTTTTAAGTTCACAATTTACTTGGTCCAAAGTTTGCTATTCTTTTTTCTTTTAAACTAGTGAATAGCACTTAGATACTTTATACAATTATGAGTCGATAAACATCGGAGGCCAGAGCTCAACTGGGTGAGCTTACACTTCCCGAGTTAGCAGATATTCTGAGCTCATCTGTCTCTGTGGCTGCCTTGCAGTGGGTGACATCAAATTGTGCACAGAGATGGGATGATGATGCTTTTATTCTGGGTGCTTACTGATAATAAATTATGCTGCCTCTAAACAAACAGTCCCCTAAGAATGGAGGCAGGACCCTGGCCTTGTAGCTGTGGCAGTTTTCCACTGTGGTGTGCTAGGCTAATTCCTCATCATGGAATGTGTAGTAGATTGCTCACTGTGGAGGAATTGATTGTAGAGTGGGTGATTGTTATTATGTATACTTACAAGCTACAAATTGTAATGAGTCTTTGATTTATATGGTAGGAAAATTTCATTCCTCCTCTAGCACCTTTTTCAGTTATGAAATGTAATTTTTGCCTCATAAAAAGATTTGAGGGAACCAGCAGTTAGCGTAATGGCTATGTCGCTGGACTCCCACATAGTCGACCACGGTTCGTGTCCCGGACCCGGTGGCTTAAAACTCACGTCAGGCGCGTGTGCGTGCGCGTGCGTGCCCAAGATCCCGAGAGGAGAATGGAGGAGAAGGGATTGCGGCGTGACCATACCCCCTGGGGGGTGATTTCTCGCTTTCTGTCTCTATGTCTCTCTCTCTGTCTGGCGAGCGCACGCGCCCTACAGTGAAAATCTCTCAAAAAAAAAAAAAAGATTTGAGAATATCTGCCATGTTCTCACATGTGCAACTGTGTCTCAGCTCCTTTTGCACATATTCTGGGAGAAGATTTTCTGAATAGGACAACAATACAGAGGTAACAGCTTAAGACTTCTTAATTCTGTGAGTTGCATAAAGCTTTGGTATGGGAGCAGTTATTTGAATCTACAAATGATTTAGTCACTAGGTTTTAACATTTCCACTTGCAGAACTTGGTCTCTATTGGGCTGTTGATGAGCTCTTTTTCTTAACTCTTTTCTCCTTATTAGTTATCTATTTTGTTGGTGGTTAAGGTTAACATCTATAGCTTTTCTAGATTTTTTTTATGACATCACCTTTTCTCCATTCTATAATTAAGCTAGGAAAAATACTAACCCAAGACCCTTTGGTACAGCTGTTTGTTTAGAGGCAGCATCATTTATTATCAGTAAGTACCCAGAAAAAAAATTATCATTCCAATAAGGTGGTAAGGATTATTATTATTATTATTTATTATTATTATTATTATTATTATTATTATTATTATTTTGGAGAGGTTTTCACTACAGGGCGCATGTGCTCGCCAGACAGAGAGAGACATAGAGACAGAAAGCGAGAAATCACTCTCCAGGGAGGATGGTCATGCCACAATCCCTTCTCTTCCATTCTCCTCTCGGGATCTTGGACACGCACACACACACGCCCGGCATGAGTTCTAAGTCACCGGGCCCGGGACGCGAACCACGGTCGACTACGTGGGAGTCCAGCGACATAGCCATTATGCTAACTGCTGGTTCCCAAGGATTATTTTTACATTTCATTTTCTTAGTGCCATTGGGAAATTGGATTTTTATGATCTTAACTTACAGTCTTCTTTTGTAGAAAAAGATGAAAGTATGGAGATGGTTGTGAGAAGGGAGGATATCTTTGTCTATTTGCTCCTTTAGTGAAAGGAAAGTATAAGTTTCCTCAGCCTTGAAAATTATATTGATAATGCTTCCTTGCAGATGACTGAACTAAAGTCAGTAGATTCCATGTTCTAATGTGAGGGTAGAGAAAGACTTGGATAACAATCTTGGGATGAGAGACATTCTTGAGTGAAATTATTCATTTTTAGTTTTCTTTACTGTCCCCTGAGAAAACATACTTTTTCAATGCCAGCTTCCAAAATCAGAGATTCAATAAAGTATGGGAAGTATATAATTTAATTAATTAGCAAACATAGTTCAATTAAGATAAAATTATTGGTTTGTAAAGAGAATATAGCCTTAAGTGAACAAACCTAGCTAATGGTGAACTAATTAGGTAGTTAACTTGCATAGTTGTTATTTCCTTTGGGTAGAGATTACCCATACTTCTCTATGCAGAGACATGAGAAGTATGTTTGCTTCAGTGTTAGTTTTCTTTTCTTTCTTTTTTTTTTTTTTTTCCCCTATTTGTCCCTAATCAATTTGAAGCTACCTGAAAACTGTGGGTTCTATATATGGAAGCTCTTTGTGAAAGTGGTTTATTTTGGCCACCAGAGAAAGAGGGCATTGAAAAGCCAAGTAGTACCAGTCTATTTCTTGCCCCACAGAACATTATTCCTATAATAAAATTGCTGAGAGAAGCTGTTGGGGAGAACTCAGCTCCATACAGAGAGGATCAGAGATTTGCATAGGCACTCTTACCAACTGAGACTTTTCATTGTTTTATCAGACTCCATATATGTCCTATTTCAGGAAAAGCAAAACAATCCTCTACAGAAGAAAGTTGATCGGTATCCTAAGCATTGTAATAAAAAGATAAAACAAAAAATCAAGCTGTGTATCTGTATCAAGTAGTACACTAGGATATACAAAAATTTTGTCAATAATGCTTCAATAAAGGGAGGGTACTCAGGGTACTCAGAGTCAAATTCTTTAAAATGGCTACTGTATTTTTTTTCTTTTGTTATTGGACAAGTGTGCTCACTAAACATATTCAGAGAGAAAGAGGAGGGAAAGTGATTCATCAATCACATGGAGAATGGACACACTATAATCCCTTCTCCTCCATTGTCTTCTTAAAATTTGGGGCATGCCTGTACATGTGCCTGGAATGCTTTTCTTTCCATTGGTTTTGGTACTCAAACTCTGGGACTCAGCTATGTGGGATTCAGCCACCTTAACCACCATGCTGCCTGGCTGCCATTAATTTTATGCTTTCAGTTCTCTGGCTCTTAAGTTATCAATAATGGTTTCCAGAAAAAGTTTCTGATAAAAGAACAGATGCTCTTTCTATGGCTAGTCAATAGGGGAACTATAGAAGACTTAAAGACATTTATGAAAAACACTGTAGAGATGTACAGTTAAAAGTGAATAAAAATAAAATTAAATATGTATATCATAAACAGTATACATTTCAAAATTTATTTGCACCAAATTAAACTTGTACTTTAATTCCATTCCTCCATGAACTTTCTGAGTCCTTCATACATCAGAGGTCCATACTTCGGAATTATGCTACCTGCTTTTTCACATTGCATTCAGCTTCCTCAGTAACCTGAGTTCTGATAGAGAAAGGTGGCTCTCACATACTTAATTTTAAAAAGAAAATCCAGGAAATAAAATTCTCCACTTAAAAATAGGTTTCTTCCTAACATGACTCTCCAGAATGCCAATTTTTAAGACAAAGCCTTTCTATCAAAAGAGATAATTAATTCCTGGGAGAGATAGCAGTAAGTATAAAAAAAAAAGTTCCTTAAATCTTGATGGAAACTTCTATGCAGTTCCAGGTGAAAATGCTTTTCATTGTTCACATCTCCAGAGCAAGATTCATCAGGAGTGGAGTGGCCCATTTAAAAATATTTCCTCCACACTATCTGCCTCATGCCCTGCAGGAACCAGAGTCATGTAGAGAAGATTATTTTTCTATGCTTTCAAATATCCATTCTTTTATGAAAAAGTGAAGCTTTAGGCTACTGGGAAAGATTTAAACTATGGTGACACTTTCTTAACAATTTGATTGAATATGGAATTTTCTGAATAATCTCTTTCTACTGTGTCAAATTGAAACTTACTTTTCCAACAGGAGATCAGTTTGATAATGGGATTGTATCTGAACGGCATCATTAAGATCACCTAAGACTTTTAAGGTAAGTTTTTCAATGATGCTGATGCATATTAAATATTATTACTTTCCAAATAAGGCAATTATTATTGTTGACACTTTTCAAATATAATAATAGTTTCTAATAGTCTCACCCTTATTCTCCAAAAGTTAGTTGGTGAATATTATTAGCCTAATTTGATTGTTTAAAAATAGGTTCACCTGGATCTATGACATAAGGTACCATGATTTTGCCCCCAGGACAATTCCATAATAATAAAAACTAGGCTCATATGAGGATCAAAATGAAATTTAATACACTTTACATACACAAAAGACATAAAAATGTATTTTAAATTACAAGTAATCAGTGGTGAAGTTCAAGTATGAACATGGAAAATGTTTTCTGGGATCTACTGTCATGATAATGTGAGTTTTTTTTTTTTACATTTTTGCCATAGGGTGTGTGTGCTTACTAGAGAGAGACAGAAAGAGATGAAGAGAGAGAGAGAAAATAAGAAATTATGACCCTCTGACCTCCAGGGGAAATGACCACATCACAATCCCTTCTCCTCCATTCTTCTTTCAGGATTTTGGGCTCACACATACATGAAGTCAGCATGATTTTCAAACCACCAGATCTAGCACTCAAACCTTGGTCAGACATTTGGGAATCCAGCACCTTAAACACCATACCAACTGTTGTCCCTGAGTCCATGGCATTTTTAAAGTAAAATTAGAGAGAATTCATCTTGAACTTAGTGCATGGTTAAATGTTTCTCTGTATTATGACTCTGTCAAGTCTATCTCCTAGGTGAATATACAGTAATAAAAGTTAATGAAAATCCTACATGTGTCTCCAGCATTATCATGGATATGTTTATAGATGATCTTCCAAATGAATTCTCATAACAATCTGTGAGGTAATGTTGTTATTCTCTTTGCAGCTGAGGAGGTAAGGGTGGAAAGTGCTAAATGAAACCCAATGAAAAAAGTTACAAGTAGAAAAACCAAGGTTCTGATCTAGTCTTTCTGGTTCTCAAATAAATACACCTAACCACTGTGACAGCAATTTTCAATATTTTGCAAAAGAGTCTGGCTAGACTCTCATGCTTAGGAAGGGGATTAGGGAGAAACAGATGGGACTTATGAAGAGGCTAAAATTAAAACAACTCATCAATGAATGTGATACCACATTTTTTTTTAACATTTGGGTGTTCCAATATATTAGTGTGTGCATGAATGAATGTGTGTGTGTGTGTGAGACTGCTGATGAAATTATTCTACCTAAAATTGCCTCTGAAATAGTATTAAAATAATTACAACAATTATGGTCATGCCAATGCTATATTACTAGTCCAACATTATATATTATAACAATATAAGGTATGGGTTAAGAATTTGGGGAGTGGTAGATTATTAAGTATAAACAGACTTATTCTTTCCTCTGTCCTTGACTACGTACTTGATTTTTGGGAGAAACCTTAACTTCTCTATATTTCTATTTGCTAATGAATAAGTATAAAAAGATAGTAATGACCAACACATAAGTTTCCAATGAGGATTAAATAAGTAAATGTCTTTTTAAGCACTTTTAACACACTAAACGTTCAGTAAAATTTAGTTAAGATTATCATAACTATTAATAGTACTCACTGAGATTGTTTCTTCATCTGTAGGTGAAATAAAACAAGTTTTTGTATTAAATGAGTTCATGCATACAAAGCATGTTCTATGATGCCATGCACATAGCATTTAATCACTTAAAGATATATATTATTAGCCACTATACAGGTCATTGGATTGAGACAATAGAATTATGCAGTATTTTACAGTAGTTCTTAAATTCTTTCTTTACACTTCTAATTGCTTCATATAATAACTTTAGTCTGCTAACTAGATTCCAATATCTGGCTTCCAGCTCCTTACCAAACCTCACCCCATTTCCTATAAGACCCCAAACCTTCAATAGAGAAATATCCCAATTTTCCCCATTCTTCAAATTTCTCTTCCTCATTCTGTTTGTATTGTACCTAACTTTTCACAGTTCACTCTTTTCAAAATAACAAAGCACCACATTCATGGACTTTACATTAAACAGACCTTCCCAGGCATAGCTTCTACTATAGGTATTATCACTAGACTCTCAGACATCTCAGGTGATTAAGTATATACTGATGGTCACCTGCCTGTATATTTATAAAAGTTACAAAATGTGAGATCTTCAAAAAGTTTATGTAGAAATAGTATTAAAGTACAAGTTAATTTTGCTGCAAGAAATATTTGAATCTATGCATTTTTTATAATATTTATTAGCCATGAACTTTTTGAAGACCTCTCAGAATCTTAGTCTTTATCTAAGATGCAATTTGAGCAATCTTCAAAAAACAAAATGGTTTTTTCCATATCAGAAAAAAAAACTCAAAAGTTTTCACAACTCATTATAACTCAAGCATTTATTACACATTAGAAAACAGAAGTATAAAAAATTCAAGGTTGCATTAATAAAAATTATTTTTCAGGTAATGTAAATAACCATCACATGAAATACATGGCTAATAAAAACAATGTGACAGAGTTTGTTTTATTGGGGCTGACAGAGAATCCAAAGATGCAGAAAATAATATTTGCTGTGTTTTTTGCCATCTACATCATGACTGTGGTAGGAAATGTGCTCATTGTGGTCACCATCATTGCCAGCCCATTACTGGGATCCCCCATGTACTTTTTCCTGGCCTACCTCTCCTTCATTGATGCCTGCTATTCCTCTGTCAATGCCCCTAAACTGATTGTAGATTCACTCCGTGAAAAGAAGACCATCCTGTTCAATGGATGTATGACTCAAGTCTTTGGAGAACATTTCTTTGGGGGTGTTGAAGTCATCCTGCTAACTGTGATGGCCTATGACCGCTATGTGGCCATCTGCAAGCCCTTACACTACACAACCATCATGAACCGGAGGGTGTGTGATCTGCTAGTGGGAGTGTCATGGATGGGAGGCTTTCTCCATGCAACAATACAGATCCTCTTTATTGTCAGACTACCCTTCTGTGGCCCTAATATCATAGATCACTTTATGTGTGATTTAAATCCTTTGCTCAATCTTGCCTGCACTGATACCCACACTCTAGGGCTCTTTGTTGCTGCCAATAGTGGTTTCATCTGTCTGTTAAACTTTCTCCTCTTGCTCATCTCCTATGTGGTCATACTGTGCTCCCTAAGGACCCAGAGTGTAGAGGCAAGGAGAAAAGCCCTCTCCACCTGCATCTCCCACATCACCGTAGTCGTCTTGTTCTTTGTGCCCTGCATATTTGTGTACATGAGACCTGCAGCTACTTTACCCATGGATAAAGCAGTTGCTGTATTCTACACTATGATAACTCCCATGTTAAATCCAGTAATTTATACCCTGAGAAATGCTCAGATAAAAAATGCCATTAGGAGATTGTGTACTTGCAAAGTTACTTCAGGTGACTAATAAATGTGTCAGAAGCCCAACTTTGATTCAACAGAGACAAGTTCAAAAAGACATTTTGAATGATGTCAGTGAAGAATACTTAAAGGACAGAAGGAAAAAAATGACAACTCTGATTTCTAGAATCTATACTGAAGAGAATAGAAATGGATATAAGAAAAAGGAGAAATCCTAACCAAGTTTCACTCTGACATACTGGGAATATTCGACCAAGTTAGTTTGATGTGCTTAATTCATACATATATATATATATAGATTTATGGAGTTTCTTTATAACAAACATGAAGTAAGTAGTACAATAAACTGGTATCTAGTAGTAATTTTTATAGTAATATAGAGGTGGGTACTACTATTATCTCATATAAAAGGTAAGGAAACTGACAGAAAAGAGGCAATATCAAAACAAATACATTGAGGAGACAGTAATCAAAATGTGACCAATTTCCCAGACTATTTTCTTACTTACCATGATACACTGCCAGGTAATGATGATAGAAATGTAGAAATGTCAGGTAGTTCTAACAGTTACCATTTATTGAGTCAGGGACTGTGCTCAGTCTAAGACACACATACATACACACACATACACACATTCATTATCTAACTAATAGATAATATTCACTAATAACTCAGCTCTCAGTTTATTTTTATAGATTACAACGGATGGTCATTTGTTGTCTGAAATATTGTAGTATATAACTACTTTAGAGATATAAAAATCAATGAGATTCCACGTCTTAGCAATCGTGAATAATGCTGCAATGAATGAAAATAGTTGTGCAAGTGCTTTTCTGACTGAGTGCTCTCCTGTCCTTTGGGGAGATACCCAGGAAAGGAATTGCTGAAAAAAAAATTTTTTAAGAAATTAAAAAATAAATAAATAAATAATTAAAAAAAAAAATCAATGGGGTATTTAAAGACTGAGGGGTAGAAAGTGAACTTTGTACTATATTTCCAAGTTTCCGTAGAGTCTCAGAACTATTGTGTATTACTATGTCATGGATTTTACATCCATGAAAAAGAATGATGATCCAAATTTTAATAATTTGAATGTCATGAAGAAATTTCTATTTATTAAATGTAAAATCATACTTCATGAAATAGTTTCCTGATAAATAACAATGGCTCTTAAAAGGTACTGCAATATCTAGTACACAATATTTTTTAAAAGTTTATTTATTTCTTCCATGAGAGAGAGAAACAGGCAACCCCCAATAGGCTCTTCTCACAATGATCCAGCCCCCCAGTCTCAGCCTGCTTGGGTTATGTACACATATGAATGTGCCTGGTGCACACAGAGAGATTCCAGGACTTGAATTCAGGACCTTTACCATATGAGTCAGCTGTGTTAACCATGTGGCACCACTTGGCCCTAAATAAATTTTGAGTGAATAAATACATTTATTATTGAAGACAATTTATTTCAACTAAAAATTTAATACTAGAGTCTAGACAATTTTTCCCTACCCTTTTCTGATTAAGATTTATAATTCTACCTGGACCTCCTAGGTAAAGAACCTTTTTTCACTCCTACTTAAACTGAGGAATGAGAAAGTGATCAAAATTGTAATTCTCAGCATTTGAGCAAACAGATTACCTTTAGATTTCCATTCTCTTGTCAAGATTTTATTTTCTTATGAATGTGGACTCTATATTATTTCTCTCTGATGATCAGTTTACTTATTTCATATGAAAAGCTGTTTTTGAAATTATGAATGTATGGGGGCTAACACATGGCATTGTAGTTGGGTTGCTGGACTCCCACGTGGCTGACCATGATTTGAGTTCTGGACCTGGCACTTGCTTTCTCACTTTCCTTCTCTCTCTCTCTCTCTCTCTCTCTCTCTCATATTAAATTAAATTAATAATAATAATTTAATAATTATTTTTAAATGTCATGAATATGGACTCTATATTTCTCTAATGATCTGCTTACTTAAAGCATATTAAAAGCTGTTTTAAAATTATGTTATGTGTAACTACATAATTGAAAGCAATTTTAGGATAAATATATCCCATTCAGTCCTACCATTCCTTTTTCTTTTGTTAAATCAACAAATATTTGGCCTAATGAATGTAGAAGGCACATTGAAAATTACTGAGTCTTCAGTGGCAAACAAAGAATAACCAGGTCCTGCATGACAAAGGTTAGAATCCACTGAGAGACTTCAATAAAAACAGAAAAGTATGACATGGTTTTGTTATCAATAGTAAGATCATAGAATCATGAGGTGCTATGTAAGCATGTTGGAGGGACCCACAGCCAGGATCTGAGGCCAGAAAAGTATTTCTAGATAAAAAGACATCAAAAACAGAACCCAGTGGAAAAAAAGGAATCAGCAGAAGAATATAAGCCTGAGTTTGAGAGTTTTCCTAGGAGTGGGAACAAGTAATAAAGTTCATTAGGTGAAAAAGTGTAAGCAGAAAATGTAAATTATTCAGAATGATTATGATTATTAATTCATCTCTTCATTCAACAATTGTCTATTGAACTCTGTGTGCCAGGAACAGTGTAGGACACTTAACTTTTTTTGGGGGGGGGGAATAGTTCAATTGTCTATTGAACTCTGTGTGCCAGGAACCTTGTAGGACACTTAACTTTTTTTTTTGGGGGGGGGTGGGGGATAGTTTTTTTGATATAGGGCCCGTGCACTTGCCAGCACTTGCCAGAAAGACAAAGACAGAGAGACAGAAAGCTAGGAATCACCTCCCAGGGTGGATGGCCATGCTGCAATCCCTTCTCTTCCTCTCAGAATGTTGGGCATACATGCACATGTGCCTGGTGTTAGTTTAAGCCACCGGGTACAGGACTCAAACCATCATCGACTACATGGTAGTCCAACGACATAGGCATAATGCCCACTGCTGGTCGTGTGAATACTTAACTTTTAAAAGGATAAATACAAGACCTGAAGTTAGAGAGATATATGTGCTGAAGAGTAAAGTGTTTTATGATTGTTTTAAGACTGTGCCAAGTACTATGAGAAAATAACATAAGTGCTTTTAAGCTAATGAGTGATAGCTTGATTTGAGTTAGAAATGATAACTGTAGCTCCACTATGGAAGACAAAGAGGAGACAATACCAGTAGGTGAAGAACAGTTAAGAGGTTATTATAGTAATGGATATGAAAGGATAGAGACCGGAATTCTGGATATGACAGACAAAATGAATTGTATAGGTATTGTTGTGTCTAGATTAAACATCCTTTGCCTGATGGGTGCACCAATGCACCAGCCGTGGTTAATAGGTCAGAGCCCCACTCTTCTCTAGACAACTGCACCAGAAGAAATGGGAAATAGCTCATTTGGAAGATTATGCCCACTCCCTCAGACCCTAGCAGTGACCAATGAATAATTGGCAATGGTGTCAAAGTCTAGGCCCCTTGTCTCAAAGTGAAACCATTTCTGGAACAAAATCCTAGCATCTTCTCCTATGTTGTAGGAGAAGACGCTGCCTCAGCCTTCAATACCACCACTCTAGTCCCTATTGTTGCAGAGTTAGAAGGTAGGCAGGGCCACTTTTCTAGAGCTACCACCACTCTATCATCTACCATCCAGGAGCAAGGAGAAACAGAACCACTTTGCCTCAGCTCAACCCCAAAGCCTCCTGCTAGACTAGAGTATAGGAAGAGGGGCTGCCTCCACCTTCAAGATCACCAGCCAGCCTCTGCAATCACCAACGTGCAATTTCTTGTGCCAATGCTGTCCTATCCTGCACCCAGGATCTAAGGGAGAGCAGGGCTGCCTGGCTTCGGTCCATCAGAAAAGTTCCCTGCTCAGGCTAGGGTGTGGGAGGAAAGGGTGCCTTGGTCTACACACCAATATCACCTTAAATTCTTACTTCTCAGCTCAGCCCTCCAGCCACATAGTGACCAGAGAAGTTTGAGTATATAGGAGCCAAACACTGGAACATTGTGATGTTCTGTAGGAATTCTCCCCCCACACTCACCCAGAAGAAAAAGGAGAGAAATTTCTCTCTGTAAATTTGAATCCAATACTCCCACTATGGGAACCTGACTACCACTCACAGTAGAAGAAGGAAACTAGCACAGAGCTAATTCAAATAAAAGGAAAGCATACAAGCCACAGCAATGGAAACTTTTTGCCAGAGAATTAGCAAGAAATGAGAACATCACCAAATGACTAAATCACATAGCAGAGCCTCAAGAAACATGAGAAAACCAAAAAATAGTCACCTCCAAGTGACCACAATATCTCATCACCAACAATAGATTGAAAACCAAAAAAGGCTAATAATTCATAATACTTATTATAACTAAACTCAGTGGGATGCAGAAGAAAACAGACAATTGATTCTAAAAGATGAGAAATTCTACCTGAAGGAGAAATGCCATTAAAAGATAGAAATCCTGAAAGGAATCAAATGGCACTTCTGGAGATAAAGAATATGATGCAGGAAATCAAAATTTCCCTCAAAAGTACTAAGAGAAGATTAGACAAGGCTGAAGAAAAAGTCTCTGACCTTGAAGACAAAACTTTTAACTGAGTCCAAGCAATTCAGAAAAATGGTAAAATAACCAATAAATAAAGTCAACATATGGGAAATTCTAGACACCACTAAATGGCCAAATTGCTGCAGAATGTGTATTCTAGGAGGTGAAAAGATGAGTAAAGGCTTGGAAAATTTATTTCATGGTATATTAGCTGAAAACTTTCTAAATTTAGAAAGGCATATGGAAATCCAAATCCAGGAAATACAAGAAACACCAAATAGATAATAAGGTCCTCTCCAAGACACATTATAGCCACATTAGTAAATAGAAGACAATTTTCTAAAAATGATGAGAAACATCAAGTTACTTACAAAGGTTAGCCCAATAGACTAGTATCAGATCTTTCAATTAAAACAACACAGGTAAGGGAAACAATTTTATCCAAAAATACTATAGTCGATAAGATTATCCTACAAATGGAAAAAGGAAATAGAATCATTCTCCGGAACCAGCAGTTAGCACAATGGCTATGTCGCTGGACTCCCATGTAGTCGACCATGGTTCAAGTCCTGGACCCGGTGGCTTAAACTGACATCGGATGCATGTGCGTGCATTCCCAAGATCCCGAGAGGCAAATGGAGGAGAAGGGATTGCGGTGTAGCCATCCTCCCTAGGGGGGTTATTTCTCACTTTCTGTCTGTCTGTTTCTCTCTGTCTTTCTGGTGAGCGCACGCACCCTATAGCAAAAAACCTCTCCAAAAAAAGGGGGAAAAAATCTGATTAAGGAAAACAAAACAAAACAAAAAACTGAAAGAGTTCACCAAAAGTAGGTCTTTCTTCAGGAAATAAAGTAATACTAAAAGGAATACTTCCTTAAGAAACTTTCTTAAGGAAACTTAAAGGAATACATCCATAAGGAATTTCTTAAGGAAACTTAAAGGAATACTACATCTCCTGGAAAACTAAAGTGAGATAAACAGAAGAGAACACAAAACAACAACCAAAAAAGTAACCAAATGACAGGGGTGAGTCCACATATATTAAGAATAACGTTGGATGTTAATGGATTAATTAAATTACCAAACTGAAAGAAAAGATTGGTTCGATTGATTAAAAAATATATATGCCTTATTGACACATACACAGACTGAAAGTGAAGGGATGAGAAATGTTGTTTTATGGAAACAAATAAAAGAAGGCAAGAGTCATGATAGTAATATCAGATAAAATAGACTTTATGATAAAATGGGTAAAAAGAGACAAGGAAACACATAGTTCTAAAAGTCTTAATTCATCAAGATAATATAAAAATCATAAATATTTTTACACTTAATGCAAGGCACTCAAATATGTAAAAGAAAAACTGTTAGATCCAAAGGGAGATATAGACTGCAACACACTAATTGTTGGTGATTTTAACACCCTACTGTCACTACTGAACAGGTCATCAAGACAAAAAATAAAGTGACAAAGGAGCTAACTACTGCCATGATCAAATGGACCTGACCCTGACATAACTATAGAGAGTTCTACCATGCAAATACAAAGTACACTTTTTTTCATCTCCACATGGAAAATTTTCAAAGATTGATCACATAATAGAATACAAAACAAGAATCTACAATGTAAAAGTATAGAAACTACACCCAACGATTGCTCTGACGTCAGTAGAATTAAACTTAAAATCAACTACAGAAATAGTCCTCAAAAATACACAAAAGCATGGAATCTAAACAACTTACACCTGAATGACTTTTAAATTACTGAATAAATTAAGACTGAAATCAAAAGATTCATTGAAGCCAATGATAATGAACACACCACTCTCCAAAACCTTTCAGACACAGTGAATAGAGTCATAAGAGAAAAGTTCATACCTATTAGTGCTCACAAGAAAAACACAGGAAGGTGGCAAATAAATAAGTTAACATAAGAGGGAAATTCATAGCGATTAGTGCGCATAAGAAAAGGATGGAAAGATGGCAAATAGATAACTTATCATCATGCCTCAGAGAATTGGAGAAACAACAACAAACAAACCCCCAAAATGCCAGACTAAAAGAAATAATAAAGGTTTGAGGAGATATAAATGAAATGGAAAATAAACGAACCATACAAAAAATAATTGAAAGCAAAAGCTGGTTCTTTGAAAAGATTAATACGATCAACACACCATTGGCTAGACTGATCAAGAAGAAGAAAGAAAGAAACCAGATTAATCAAATAGGTGATGAAACAGGCAATATTACTATAGACATAGCAGAAATACAAAATATTATTAGAGGATACTATGAGCGACTATACACCAACAAACAAGATAACCTGGAGGAAATGGACAAATTCCTAGATGCATATAATCTACCAAGATTGGATCAGGA
>NW_006208950.1:494664-503031 GCF_000334495.1 Tupaia belangeri chinensis | reverse complement strand
CTCCTTTTTAATATAGTACTGGAAGTCCTCACCAGCGCAATTAGAAAAGAGGAAAAAATAAAGGGCATTCGAATAGGAAAAGAAGAGGTGAAACTCTATTTGCAGATGACATGATTGTATACATAGAAGACCCGATGGTCTCCATGGAAAAATTACTGGAAGTAATACATGATTATAGTAAAGTTGCAGGATATAAAATCAATATACAGTAATCGATAGCATTTGTATATACGAATAACAGGCAGACTGAGATAGAACTGAAAAAAGTTAATCCATTTACCATAGCCACCAAAAGTATACAATATTTAGGAATAAATATAACCAAAGAAGTTAAAGACCTCCACAAGGAAAACTATAAAAAGTTAAAAAAAAAAAGAAATTGAAAATGACACCAGGAATAATATTATGCTAATGAATTCTTTTAGCTTTTGTATGCGTGAACATATCTTTATTTCTTGCTTATATTTGAAATTTTTTTCCATGTACAGAATTATAGCTTAAAATTTTTTTCTTCAGAAAATATAGCACTCCACTATCTCTTTGCTTCGCTTGTACTCCTATACATGTTTCTAAATGCTTTTGAGATTTTTCTCTATGTGATTGATTTTGAGTAATTTTATTATGTTGTATCTTTATGTAGTTTTATGTTTCTTGTCATGAGTTTCATTAAGCTTCTTAGCTCTACATTTATATAGTTCTCATGAAACTTAAAAAGTTTTAACCAGCTATTTTATTAAAAATGTTTTCTGTCTTCTCTCTTCTTTCCTTCAGAGGTCTCAACCTCATACATTGGACTATTTGATATGCTTTCCTTTTATTTTTTTCTTAATTTATTTTAAATAGTTTCAGTGTATCTTCTTGGTAACCTTTTTCTGCCATGTCTAATCTGCCATTAATTCCATCCAATTTTTTTTTAAAACTTAAATATTCTAGCTTTTAATTCTTTATAAGTTTGATTGGGCCTTCACTTATTTTCCACATTTCTACTTAATATTTTAAGTATATGGAATATACTTACTTTTCAATGAGAGAGACACATGAAGAAAAGGAAAGACAGAGAAATTTTAGACAGGGTTTCACCAAGTTACTATCTTCCTCAGTTATCTAGGATAATAGGTGACCGAAACTAGCTGGCCTGTCTAAATGGGCCTGGGAATTAAACTCAGGCCTCTTACATGTCCCCAACTTGCACAGTGGTGCTCTATTGTTTGCACCACTACAGCTCAGCATATAATTACTTTCAATATGCCATTGTAAACTAGTGTTAATATTTGTTCCAGTTATATGCTGTTTTTAATTGATTATTCTCCTCATTAATAGGTAAGATTTTTTTTTTTACTTATTTTCATAGTTGATAATAGTCAACTAAATAAAATTGGGAAAACAAACTGAACAAATTCAAAAATCTAATATAAAAATAGAAACATAAAAAAAAGAACCAAACAGAACATCTAAACCTGAAAAACAAAATGACAGAACTAAAAAACTCAGTCGAAAACTTCAACAGATTATATCATGCATGAAAACTAGAGAAGTGAAAATTCAAGCAACTTGAAATTAGTAAATTAGAACAGAAAGGAAATAAATGGAACAAGAATGAAGAGGAACTGGCATGGTGTAATGGTAACATCAACTGCAGTTGAAGTCCTGGCCACAGTGACTTTAAATTCACACCTGGTGCTTGTGTATGCATGCCCAAAATTCCAGGAGAACAATGGAGGAGAAGGGATGGCATCATGGCTTCCTCCCTGGGAGGGTGATTTCTCACTTTCTGTCTCTCTGTTTCTCTCTGTCTCTAAGGCAAGCACACAACTCTATAGCAAAAATGTCTCAAAAAGAAAAAGAGAGAAGAAAAACTAAGAGACCTATGAAACACCATTGGTTGCACAAATACGTAAGTTGTGGAAGTTTCAAAAGGAGTAATAGAGAGAAGAAGACAGAAAGTTTAGTTAAAAAAAAAATACAAGCTGAAAACTTCCCAATTGGGAATATTTGGATGGATATGAATATTCAAATTCCTGAATCTCAAATTATTCCAGACTAGGCCAAATCCAAAGATGAATATTCTGAGATACGTTATAATTGTATTGCCAAAATTTGAACACAAAGGAAGAACATAGTAGAAAAAAGCAAACTTGTATATAAGGAAACTTTGATAAATCTATTATTGAACTCCTCAAGTCCAGTTACTTACAAAGGTAATTCCATCAGAAAGCTTACCAAACAAGGTGGATGTGTGATGATATATTTAGAGTGCTGGACAAAAAGAAAACAAACAAAATGCCAAATAAGTGGTTTGTGTCTTCAGACTTTAAGATGAATTTGCACTCCTCCCCACCCCTTTGTGATACTGGTTAAAGTGAACAACATTGCTAGATACCAAGCTGCCTGTGGCTGCAGAGCCTAAGGGTCAGGCCCCATGACTTATCCACTCCCCCCTCCCCTTTGGAATTCAGGTTTCTGTCTTGGGAATTTAAGACAAACTAGTACCCCTCCCTGCCTCATCCTGATATCAGTTCAAGCAAACAACTTTTCTGGATATGAGGCTGCCTGTGGCTGCAGGGCCTAAATCTCAGACTCCTGGTACTTCCCCACCCAACTCGCCTTTGAACTCACAGGACTTTGGTGCTTTGGATAGCATGTGTCATGCCTTTTCTTTGCTCCTGAGTTGAAGCTCAGCAGCTCAGTTTCAGGCATACCTGTTCATTAGAAATGGGGACGACTTTGGGTCACCCAGACCAGTGACAACAGTGCAGGTTGCTGGTGAGCAACAGAGAGACAAATCAGAAAAGAGATTGCCAGTTTTCCACTGTACACCTTTGGACACTCAGAGATAACCTGAATAATTTAGGAAGAAACGTACAGATCACCAGATGACTAGGAACAATTGTAGAGGTACAAGAAATATGAGCAATCAGCAAACTGTCTCTCCCCAAAGGGAAAACATCAATTTCACATCACTCACAAACACTGCAATGGAAGTCATGGAAATGTCACACAAGTAATTCAGAACATATATAGTGATCAAACTAAATGAGATGCAAGAGAAAAGTTGCAATGATCTCCAGGAGATGAAGAAGTCCTTTCATGATTTGAAAGAAGAAATAGACACCATAAAAAAGAAATAAATAGAATGACTAGGGATGAATAATGTGATACAGGAAATTACAACCTCCCTTAAAAGTATTAAAACTAGATTAGACAAACAGATCAAATCTCGAATGTAGAAGACAAAATCTCTGACCTAGAAAGAAGTATCAAAAAGAATGAGAAAAGAAGCAAGAAAAATGAGGATAATATACAATAAATACCAGATACCATCAAGCACCTCAATATCCAGACAATTGGTATCCCAGAAGAGGAAGAAAATAATAAGGGCATTGATAATAAATTATTTCAAGAAATTCTGGAAAAAAACTTTCCAAACCTAGAGAGACATTCAAACATCCAGATGCAGGAAATACATAGGAACCCAAATAGAATCAACTCACAAAGATCCTCTCCAAGACACATCATGACCAAATTGGTCAAAACCACAGACAAAGATAAGATACTAAAATTGATAAGAGGGAAATTACAAGTTACTTACAAAGGTTATCTCATCAGGCTAATATTGAGGCCTCTCAATTTCCCAAGAATTAGGAAATATAGTCAAAGTGTTAAATGAAAAACAATTTGAACCAAGAATACAATATCCAGCAAGATTATCCTTCATATATGAATAAAAGATAATAATTATTTTCAGATCAACAAAATCTGAAAGCATTTTATCAACTCCAGAGCAGCTCTTCAAGAGGTTCTGAAATGAGTGCTATACTATACAGTCAGAGAGACAGTTATAAAACAACAAATGAGAAGCAAGAAAATGGCTCACTTAATGACAGTAATAGGTTCAGAAATACTGATAACATTGAATGTTAATGGATTCAATTCTCCAATTAAGAAGCACAGACTGGCTGAATGGATAAACAAAATCAGAAACTCTCTTTCTCTTGCCTACAAGAAGCACATCTTATGGATAAAGACATACATAGATTAAAAGTGAAGGGCTAGAAAAAGATATTCCATGCAAATGCAAGTGAAAAAAATGGCTGGAGTGCAATACTGTTTCAGACTAAATAGTCTTCAATGTAAGTCTCTAAGAAGAGACAAAGAAGGGCATTATATAATAGTAAATAGGCTAATTCGTCAAAAAGACATAATGCTTATAAATATTTATGTACACAACTTAAGAACAACTAAAGATGTGAAAGAAAAACTTCTTGGCTTGACAGACATTTATACAACTTTCATAAGACCACAAAATAATTTTCTTACCCCGGAATGGAACCTTTTCAAAGACTGGCCATATGATAGGACCCAAATCAAGCCTTTGCAGATTCAAAGGCATAGAAACTATATCCAGCATCTTCTCTGACCATGATGAAATTAAACTCGATATTAATTTCCAGAAATACCATAAAAATACACAAACACATGGAACAACCTACTATATTAAGTAGTAACTATGTTAAGTCATTTGACTTGACTACTGAAGAAATTAAGTCTGAATTTAAAAAAATTATGGAAACAAAAAACAAATATACTAGTTTTGATAATCTATGGGACATGGCAAAAACAGTCATAAGAGGAAAATTCATAGCAATTAGTGTACATAAGAAACAGATGGAAAGGTGGCAAATAACAATCTAACATCATGCCTCAGGGTATTGGCAAAACAACAACAAAAATCTCCCCCAAAAAAATGCCAGGCAAAAAGATATCATAAAGATCTTAGCAGAAATTAATTAAATAGAAAATAAACTACACAGAAAGTAAATGAAATCTGGTTCTTTGAAAAGATTAACAAGATCGACACACCATTGGTTATACTGGTAAAGAAGAAAGAAACCTGATAAGTCAAATACTTAATGAAACAGTCAACATTACAACAGACACAATAGAAATACAAAATATCATTAGAGTATACTACAAACCACTACATGCCAACAAACAAGAGAACCTGGAGGAGATGGACAAATTCCTGAATGCATATAATCTACCAAGATTGAATCGGGAAGACATAGAAAACCTGTAAAAATAATCTTCCAATAAAGAAATTCCAGGTCTGGATGGCTTCACTTCTGAATTCTCCAGAACATCTAAGGAAGAGTTAACCCCTATCCTACTCAAGTTATTTCTAAAGATCCCAAAGGAAGGAAAGCAGATCCCAAGGAAGGAAAGCTTCCAAATTCATTTTATGAAGCCTCCATCAACCTCATTCTCAAAACAGATAAAGACATGACAAAAAAGGAAAACTATAGACCAATAGCTCTGATGACTATAATTGAAAAAATTCTCAACAAGATACTTGCAATTTGTATCCAACAACATATAAAAAAGATTATTCATCACGACCAGGTAGGCTTTATTCCAGGGATGCAAGGGCGTTTCAACATATGCAAGACCATACGTATAATATACCATATAGACAGAAATGAAGATAAAAATATGATTATTTTAATTGATGCAGAGAAAGCATTTGATAAAAGACAACATCCTTTCATGATTAAAACTCTCAGCAAGATTGGTATAGAAGGGTCATTTTTCAACACAATAAAAGTCATATATTAAAAACCAATAGCTAACATTATACTGAATGGGGAAAAGTTGAAAGCTTTCCACTAAAAACTGTCGAGCCCATTTGATTTATAGTATCATTTAGGTCCTTTATCTCTCTGTTTGTTATTTATTTATTTATTTATTTATTTTATTTATTTATTTATTTATTTTGTCTAGATCTGTCTAAAAGAGATAATGGGGTGTTGAGATTCCCAACAATTATAGTGTTGCAAACTATCTCTCCTTTTAGCTCCAACAGTCTTTCCTTCATGTATTTAGGTACTCCTGAGATGGGTGCATAGATATTTTTAAGTGTATATCTTCTTGATGAATTAGCCCATTTACTATTATATAATGTTCTTCTTTGAGTCTTTGTTTTGATCCTTTTCTATTCCTTCACTTTTTGTCTATGTATGTCTTTATCCATAAGGTACATTTCTTGTAGGTAACAGATAAAAGGTTTCTATTTTTTATTTTTATCCATTCAGCCAGTCTGTGTCTCTTAATTGGAGAATTTAATCCATTAACATTAAATGTTATTATATATTATAATAACAGTATATATTATAAATTGATATATATCTGGACCTTTTCCTGTCATTATGTGAGCCATTTTCTCGGCTGTTTTTTGTTTTTTGTTTTTTTCTTATATTTGTTTGTCTGGCTTTTTAGTTTTCCTTTTATAGCACTCACTTCAGACACTCTTGAAGGACTGGCCTGGGGTTGATAAATTCTTTCAAGTTTTGTTTATCCAAAAATGATTTTATCTTTTTTTCTGATATGAAAGATAATCTTGCCATGTATAGTATTCTTGGTTCAAATCATTTTTAATTAAAGCTCTGAGTATATTTCCCCATTCTTTCTTTTCCTGAATTGTTTCTGAAGAAAGGTCCAATGTTACCCTGATGGGCTTAGTAAATAACTTGACATTTCCCTCTTACCAATTTTAGTATCTTGTCTTTGTCTGTGGTTTTGGCCAATCCGGTTGTGATGTGCCTTTGAGAGGATCTTCTTGAGTTGATTCTGTTTGGGGTCTTATGTATTTCTTGTGTTTTAATGTTTGAATGCTTCTCTAGGTTTGGATAGTTTTCTTTCAGGATTTCTTGAAATAATTTATCAATGTCATTCTTTTCTTCCTTCTCTGAGATACCAGTTATTCAGATGTTGAGGCGCTTGATGGTATCTAGTATTTATTGCATATTATCCTCATTTTTCTTGATTGTTTTCTCAGTCTTTTGATACTTTTTTCTAGGTCAGATGTTTGTCTTCTACATTTGAGATTTGATCTTCTGTGTGTCTAATCTTCATTCCTAACAATTCCAATTGATTCTTTTTTATGGTGTCTATTTTTTCTTTCAAATTATGAAAGGATTTCCTCATCACCTGATGCTCATTGTAATTTTCTCTTGCATTTCATTTATAAACATGTGCATGCACAAGAAAGAGAAAGTACACTTGAAAGGGTTTCATTATATCACAGCCTTCCCTCCCCATACTCTCGTACTCTCTGGAATACCTGCATACATGTCCTGCATTGTTTTGACTGAACTAATGTGAACAAAACAGCACAGTGTTGGCATTATCATTGAACCAAAGTGACTGGGTCCATTTTTAATTTTATTTGATTCTTACCCTTTTACTTAATTTGTTAAAGGTTTGTCAATTCTGCTTTCTTTAAAAAGAAAATCCTCACTTTTGTTCATCTTTTCTATTGTTATTATCGTTTCTATGTTTTTTCTCTCTGCTCTAATTTGTGATTTTCTTCTCTCTGCTAAGTTTAGGCGTAGTTATTTTTTTTCCCTGAAGCATAAAGTTAGGATGTTTACTTGAGTTTTTTTTTTCTTTTAAGATAGGCATTTACTATTATAAATTCTCTTTTAATATTCCTCTTACCATGCTCCATAAGTTTTGCTGTCTTATATTTCTATTTTCATTTGTTACAAGATATATTTTGATTTTTTTCTTTCACCCATTGATAATTCAGAATTTTGTGGTTTAATTTCCAAATATTTATCAACTTTTCAACTTTTTTTCCTGCTACTGATTTCTCATATTATGTTACTGTGGTCAGAAAAGACAGTTTGTATAATTTCAGTGTCTTAAATTTGTTAAAATTTGTTTTGTGTCCTAACATTATGATCTATCCTGTCAGCATTCTATGAATGCTTAAAACATGTAATTTCTATTACTTTTGGAGGGGATATTCTGTATACGTCCATTAGGTTCATTTGGTTGCTAGTGATATTCTGGTTCTCTATTTTCTCACTAATTTTGTCTGGATGATCTACATATTGTTGCATGTGGCATATTGATTTCTCCAGCTATTAATGTATTGCTATATATTTCTCCTTTAATTCTGTTAATATTTTATTTATATACATAAGTACTTCAATGTTGGATGCATATATATTTACAATTTTTATATCTTCTTGGTTAACCCTTTTATTATCATATTGTGATCTTTTTTTGTCTTAGGACACACTTTGAATAAGTCTATTTTTCCTTTTTTGTATATAAAGCAAGAATTATTGAACTTTTTTTTCAACAGTGAACATTACATTGTTTTGTCTGATAAATGTTTCCGTATAGGTGCTAATGCTCTCTCAGTTACCATTTGCATGAAATTCCTTCATTCACCCTTTCACTTTTAATTTTACTGGAGTTATGTCACCTGGCTATTTACATGACCTTTGGCTTACTTCATTACCCAGGATGGGATTTAAAAAACAAACAAAAAAAAGGAGACCCTCATTGGCATAGGTTCCA
>NW_006208950.1:486690-494633 GCF_000334495.1 Tupaia belangeri chinensis | reverse complement strand
TAGGGAATACAATAATCCTTTTAGAACTGTATTTTTCCCAACCATGTCTCTCCAGAATACCTGCTTCTGAGACAAAGTCTTCTTGTTAAACAATATTTCTGTAATTAATTCCTTGGAGAAAAAGCAGCATGTCCCTAAACCTTTATGAAATCTGTTTAAAATTCTATCAATGCAAGATGAAAATGTTTTGCTGTCCTTCACGTCCCCACAGCACCAAGGTTCTTCATGTATGGCCTGTCCCATTTATATCTGTTTTCTCCACTTTGTGACTCTTGGACTACAGGACCAGAGCCATGAATAGAGAATCTACTCCTAACATTTCAAGTGAATTCATTTTTTTTTCAAATTCCAGGTTTTCTGTGAAAACACTATGTAGCATAGGCTAGATTTATACTCATAAGAATAATTTCTAACAGCTTTCTTGAGATAGAATTTGTATACAAAAAAAACCTGCATATGTTTTATGAATACAAGTTCTTAACAACTGCTAATTTTATACAGGTTTATTTAAATAAGCTATTTCCAAGTGTGACCTTATCTTTCACATTGAAACCAGCTGATTCCATGAGGTCAGTTTGAGATGGGATTGTTTCTGAAAGTCCCCAAGGATCATTAAGATCATCTAGTGACTAAGACTACTAAGGTAAGTTTTTCCATAATACTAGTGATTACCAATGATTGTTGCTTTCCATACACAGTAATCCCTATATTTCAGCTCCTTCAAATACATTATCTTTCATCCTCATCCCAGTATTTCAAAATACAATTAATTTATTAGCTTAATTTGACAATTGAAAATTGGGGAGAGGTTTAAGAAAAATTTTTGCTATAGGGCATATGCACTGGTCAGAGACAAAGAGAGAGACAGAGAGAGAGAAAGTAAGAAATCATTCTCCAAGAGGGATGGCTACATGCTATCACTTCTCTTCCATTCTCCTGTTGGTATTTGGGCAAGAACATGTTCCAGGCATGGAGTTTCAAGCCACTGCGTCCAGGACTTGAACCATGCTCAACCATGTGGGAGTCCAACATCTTAACCACTATTCTGCCTAGTGGCAATTCGTAGGACTTAGCTCTCTGATGGACCAAGCTCTCCTATAACAAAAGTATGCATGATGTGTTTGTCATAAGATTACTAAAGATTATTAACAATGTGTTAATCTTTAATAATCAAGATTGTTAAGATTATTAAAAGAAAATGTAAATATACTCAATATACATAAAAACATATATGAATATTAAATAGTATAATAAGTATAAGACATTAGCTTCTTAGAACAAGTATAAATATAAAAGGGCCCTTCCTTGGATCAATTACTATGCATAATATGAATCTCTTTTGCATCCTTATACATCCTTATATTAGAGATGATTCTTCCTGAATTTTTTGCATGAATAAATGTTATATTTATTGCTCTACCAAGTATTGCTATCTCCTAAGTGCATACACAATTGTAAAATATTAGTCTCACATTAAAGATGGGAAAACAAGGATGGAGGCTGCCCCAAAATGTACCCAAGATAAAAGAAGTTGTAAGACAAAAATAGGATTTTAATTCAATCTTTCAAATTATAAAACCAGTATCACTATAATAAAATGTACACCTTTTTCAACATTTGGAGATGAGTCTGGTGGCCCAATTTTGGAATCAGTAAAAATGGATAGCAAAATCTGTAGAAGAACCCAAGAAAAGAGGCTCTTCAATGACTACAATACTACACTTTCCTTTATATTTGGGAGTTCAAAGATGTGACTCTGTGTGTGTGTGTGTGTGTGTGTGTGTGTGTGTGTGTATTTGTCTGTTTTTCTGTCTACCTGCTTTGGTGTTTGCTGGTGAAATTCCACTATACAAACTTCCCTATAAAGTAATATTAGAGAAATTATATTATAATGGTCATATCAGAAGGGGATTACCAGTTCAACATAGTTTTTTTATAACATAACAATATAGGACATGAGTGCAAAATCTAGAGGATATCTTTAAGAAGAATAATCTGATCTAATCTCAGCTATGCCCTTTATTAGCTACTTGATTTTAGACAAGATATTTAATTTCTCTAAGCTTTTATTTTCTAATAAGTAAAAAAATAAACACAGAAATGAAGTAATAACAATCCTTGGATTGGTATCAAAAACTAAATCAGTGAAAACATTTAAAATGCATTAGTATTCCATAAATTTTAATGAAAATTATTAACTACCGATTCTCAATTTATAATGGGATTATGTCTCAATATACCCATAAGAAGTTGAAAATATTGTGAGATGAAAATCTGTTTAATGCACTTAAATCAATTTAATGCACTACTGAACATCATAGCTTAGTTGAACCTACCTTAAACCTGCTTAGAACACTTTCATTAGCCTATAGTAGGGCAAAATCATCTCACACAAGGTTTGTTTTAGAACAAAATGCTAAATAGTTCATGTAATTTATTGAATACGTACTGAAAGTGAAAAACAGAATGGTTATATAGCTATTCAGTTATGTTTTTTATTGAACATATATTGCTTTTTCCATTACTGTAAAGAAATAAAATTATAATTTGAATGATTATAAGTCAGAAACTTTCTGTATTAATGTTACCCAGTATTTCAAAATACAATTAATTTATTAGCTTAATTTGACAATTGAAAATTGGGGAGAGGTTTAAGAAAAATTTTTGCTATAGGGCATATGCACTGGTCAGAGACAAAGAGAGAGACAGAGAGAGAGAAAGTAAGAAATCATTCTCCAAGAGGGATGGCTACATGCTATCACTTCTCTTCCATTCTCCTGTTGGTATTTGGGCAAGAACATGTTCCAGGCATGGAGTTTCAAGCCACTGCGTCCAGGACTTGAACCATGCTCAACCATGTGGGAGTCCAACATCTTAACCACTATTCTGCCTAGTGGCAATTCGTAGGACTTAGCTCTCTGATGGACCAAGCTCTCCTATAACAAAAGTATGCATGATGTGTTTGTCATAAGATTACTAAAGATTATTAACAATGTGTTAATCTTTAATAATCAAGATTGTTAAGATTATTAAAAGAAAATGTAAATATACTCAATATACATAAAAACATATATGAATATTAAATAGTATAATAAGTATAAGACATTAGCTTCTTAGAACAAGTATAAATATAAAAGGGCCCTTCCTTGGATCAATTACTATGCATAATATGAATCTCTTTTGCATCCTTATACATCCTTATATTAGAGATGATTCTTCCTGAATTTTTTGCATGAATAAATGTTATATTTATTGCTCTACCAAGTATTGCTATCTCCTAAGTGCATACACAATTGTAAAATATTAGTCTCACATTAAAGATGGGAAAACAAGGATGGAGGCTGCCCCAAAATGTACCCAAGATAAAAGAAGTTGTAAGACAAAAATAGGATTTTAATTCAATCTTTCAAATTATAAAACCAGTATCACTATAATAAAATGTACACCTTTTTCAACATTTGGAGATGAGTCTGGTGGCCCAATTTTGGAATCAGTAAAAATGGATAGCAAAATCTGTAGAAGAACCCAAGAAAAGAGGCTCTTCAATGACTACAATACTACACTTTCCTTTATATTTGGGAGTTCAAAGATGTGACTCTGTGTGTGTGTGTGTGTGTGTGTGTGTGTGTGTGTGTGTATTTGTCTGTTTTTCTGTCTACCTGCTTTGGTGTTTGCTGGTGAAATTCCACTATACAAACTTCCCTATAAAGTAATATTAGAGAAATTATATTATAATGGTCATATCAGAAGGGGATTACCAGTTCAACATAGTTTTTTTATAACATAACAATATAGGACATGAGTGCAAAATCTAGAGGATATCTTTAAGAAGAATAATCTGATCTAATCTCAGCTATGCCCTTTATTAGCTACTTGATTTTAGACAAGATATTTAATTTCTCTAAGCTTTTATTTTCTAATAAGTAAAAAAATAAACACAGAAATGAAATAATAACAATCCTTGGATTGGTATCAAAAACTAAATCAGTGAAAACATTTAAAATGCATTAGTATTCCATAAATTTTAATGAAAATTATTAACTACCGATTCTCAATTTATAATGGGATTATGTCTCAATATACCCATAAGAAGTTGAAAATATTGTGAGATGAAAATCTGTTTAATGCACTTAAATCAATTTAATGCACTACTGAACATCATAGCTTAGTTGAACCTACCTTAAACCTGCTTAGAACACTTTCATTAGCCTATAGTAGGGCAAAATCATCTCACACAAGGTTTGTTTTAGAACAAAATGCTAAATAGTTCATGTAATTTATTGAATACGTACTGAAAGTGAAAAACAGAATGGTTATATAGCTATTCAGTTATGTTTTTTATTGAACATATATTGCTTTTTCCATTACTGTAAAGAAATAAAATTATAATTTGAATGATTATAAGTCAGAAACTTTCTGTATTAATGTTATGATGTTAATATATTATAACTATTATTGTGCTAATGTTATTATTAGCAGGAGACTCTGAGATTTTTGCCTCATCTGCAAACTGGATAAATTAAGACCAACCACAAAGGTTGTGGGAAGTGTTAAAGGGGATCATGTATGCAAGGCACTTCCTACTTAGCCTTGACATGGCAATTTTTATCATTAACAGGTATACTTTATTAGTTATTATAAAGTTAGCTGTATTTAGACAATAGCATTATAAATTATTTTCTATTACCACTTAGGCTTTACATTCCCATCACAAATGCCCAATTACTCGTGTCAACAATTCTTAAAACTGCACACTGAGGGCTGGGAGGTGGTATGGAGGTTAACATGCTGGATACCACATGGCCAACTGAGTGGTTCAAGTCCTGAACATCGCAGCTTGAAAATCATGCCAGGTACATGTGCGTGCATGGCCAAAATCTCGAGAGGAGATTGAACAAAAAGGAACTGTGGAGTGCCCATCCTACCTGGGGAGCAGTTTCTCACTTTCCCTCTATCACTCTCTCTCTCTCTGTCTCTAGTGAGTGCACACACCCTATAGCAAAAAAAGAAAGAAAGAAAATAAAGAAACCAACTATACACTGAGGTTCCTGTCTTATGCTTGTACCACATTTCTAAACATCAGTGCAGTTCATCCAAGACATACAAACATCTTAATAGAGTAATATCCTGGGAGTCCCACTTTCTCAAATTCATCTCACAATCCCACTTACATATTTAATAATCTATCAATATTCCCCATTTTCTAAAGAATAAGTATTTCTTTTGGTTTTATAACCATGATCTTCACATCAATCTCCAATCTGTCTTTTGAGACGTAGCTGCTACTAGGTCTACTACTACCCAATATACTATTTCATCTTAGGGGTTTCTTGAGAGAGGTATTTTTTCTACAGGTGCATGTGCTTGCCAGGAAGACAAAGAGATAGAAACTGGGAAATCATCCCACAAAGGGGATGGCCATGCCACCATTCCTTCTCCATTCTCCTCATGGAATTTTTGGTATGCACACACACACATGCCCAGCATGAGTTTTAAATCACCAGTCAGGGACTTGAACCATGGTCAACTATGTGGGAGTCCAGCTACGTAACCATTATGCCATCTGCTGGTCCCTCATATTAGGTTCATAATCATCTCAGAATGCTAAGTATTCTGGCTAATCTGCTAACATTGTACTTGCAAAGGTTCCACAGCTATATTCTTTTTTGTTTAAAGATTTATTTATTTTATTTTATTTGTTTATCAATATTCTGCAATTTGACCACAGAGAAACAGATAAAGAAAGAGAGGGAGAATGAGAAAGTAAGCTGCCAGGTCCAGGATTTGAACTATGGTCAGGCATGTGGGAATCCAGTGCCTTAACTACCATGCCACCTGCCAGCCCACCACAGCTATACTCTTAACAGTGTCATCACCAAGGAAGCAAACTGCTTATTCTTCAAAAGCTGAAAGCCTTTATTTACACCACAAAAAAATAAAAAATTTATGATGTGATAGAATGATAAATTTCAAAGGGGTGTATTATATATTAGAATGGAGATATATAATAAATTCAAAGTTGCATTAATAAAAATTGTTTTTCAGGTAATATAATTAACCATCACATGAAATACATGGCAAATAAGAACAACGTGACAGAGTTCATTTTATTGGGGCTGACAGAGAATCCAAAGATGCAGAAAATCATATTTGCCATGTTTTTTATAATCTACATCATCACTGTGGTAGGAAATGTGCTCATTGTGGTCACCATCATTGCCAGCCCATTACTGGGATCCCCCATGTACTTTTTCCTGGCCTACCTCTCCTTCATTGATGCCTGCTATTCCTCTGTCAATGCCCCTAAACTGATTGTAGATTCACTCCGTGAAAAGAAGACCATCCTGTTCAATGGATGTATGACTCAAGTCTTCGGGGAACATTTCTTTGGAGGTGCAGAGGGTATTCTACTTACTGTGATGGCCTATGACCGCTATGTGGCCATCTGCAAGCCCTTACACTACACGACCATTATGAACCGGTGGATGTGTGGCCTTCTAGTAGGAGTGGTGTGGATGGGAGGCTTTCTGCATGCAATGATACAGATCCTCTTCATTATCAGACTACCCTTCTGTGGCCCTAACATCATAGACCACTTTATGTGTGATCTGAACCCTTTGCTCAATCTTGCCTGTACTGATACCCACACTCTGGGGCTCTTTGTTGCTGCCAACAGTGGTTTCATTTGTCTGTTAAATTTTCTCCTCCTACTGTTCTCCTATGTGGTCATTTTGCGCTCCCTAAGGGCCCACAGCTTGGAAGGGAGGCGCAAAGCCCTCTCCACCTGTGTCTCCCACATCACCGTAGTCGTCTTATTCTTTGTGCCCTGCATATTTGTGTACATGAGACCCGCGGCTACTTTATCCATGGATAAAGCAGTTGCTGTATTCTACACTATGATAACTCCTATGTTAAATCCATTAATTTACACCTTGAGAAATGCTCAGATGAAAAATGCCATTTGGAAAATGTGTTGTTTGAAAGCTACTTCAGGTGATAAATAAATTTGCCTAGGGTTCAATATCAATTCAACAGAGACAAGTGTCAAAAGAACATAGTGGATGACGTCAGGAAGAAATACTTAAGGGATAAACTAAACAATTAATACTAACAATTTATAGATTCTGTACCGAGAGGAAGAGAAATTATATAAGAAAAGTGAGGATGGGGGTGAATATAATCTAAGACTACTCTAGTTATCTGGGAAATTTTATTAAATTAAAGCTTAGTTTTACTAGCTTCACTCAGTATATGAATTGACAGGCTTTGCTTCTCTCTCTCTCTTTCTTTTTAAGGTTTTTGCCATAGGGTATGTGCACTCACCAGAGAGAGACAGAGAGGGAAAAAGTGAGAAATCACCCCCAGAGCGAATAGCTATGGCACAATCCCTTCTCTGCCATTATTCTCTTGGGATTTTGGGCATGCACACACACATGCCCAGAGTGATATTCAAGCTGCCATGTCCAGGACTAGAACCACAGTTGACAATGTGGGAGCCCAGCACCTTAACCACCAAGCCTCCTGCTGACCACCAGGCTTTGCTTCTCTGAAAAAGCAGAAGAAATAATAAAACATTCTGGTATTGAGTACTAATGTCTATAACACTCCAAAGAGGTAAATAGTACTATTCCATTTTATGGGTGAAGAAATAGAGAAATAATCAAACAGATGTATTGATGACCCAGTAAGCAAACTATACCTGAGTTTCCAGATTATACTCTTAACTACTACAATGTGCTGCTACAGAATGACAATTAAAAGGTCATAAAATTGGGTGAGCAGGTAGCATAGTGGCTAAGTCACCAAATTCCCATGTAGCCAGTCGTGGCTTGAGTCCCAGATCTGGCAGATTGAACAGCACACCGGGCACCTGTGCATTCATGCCCAAAAATCCCAAGAGAAAATCCTCAGAGAATGGAGGTGAAGGCATGACAACATGGCCA
>NW_006208950.1:483447-486659 GCF_000334495.1 Tupaia belangeri chinensis | reverse complement strand
GCTAGGGGATGATTTCTCACTTTCCCTCTCTCCTTCTCTCTCCAGTAAGCACAGACAACCTGTGGGAGAAACAAAAACAACAACAAAAACAAAACAAAACAAAACAAAACAAAAAGCTATAAAATCTCTTCACGTTGAAAAGTAAGTTAGGAATGTGTGTTGAGTGCTCAAAATCCCAAAATGAGAATGAAAGAGATGGTGGTTTGGCCATCCCTTCTTTCTCCCTCTTTCTGACAAATAAATACACATGCACTATAGCAAAAATAAAAATAAAAAAAGGTTATAAAATTGTACTATATATCATATTGAAATCAGGGACCATGGTGAGAATAACACATACTCATTATCTAATTCATTATCTAACTGAAAACTAAAAATTGAATAATTTTTCATTAATAACTTTGCTCATTTTTATAAATTATAATTGTTGGTCATTTGTTGCCTAAACATTATAATATCTAGCTGCTTTCGAACTATAATTGCAATGAATGGCTTATTTAACCTCTAATGATTATAAAATGAAGTATACATCATGTTTAAAATTTCCTTGTAGCATCAGAATCATTTCGTATGGCTCACTGGTGTTATGTTGATAACCAGTTAGGTAGAGTGATAACTCAAAAATCATTTGAATGTCGTGCAGAAATTTCTGTTTATTAAATATATTATCATGCTCCTTAAAGTAATTTCCTGCCAGATAACAATACTTGGCACAAATGGTAGCACAATGTCTGGTGCATAGTAAATACTGAATGAATAAAGAGAGAACAAAAGTAGAACTGTAGTCTAGGGGATTCCTTCCTATGCTTATCTGATTTAGACTCTAAAGAGAATACTAGTTAGACCTCTTGGGGTCTAACCACAATTTGTTTTTACTCCTCTTTAGACTAAGAAAAAAATCAAAATAAATTCACAGCAGATGAGCAAATAGTTTATTTACCTTGAAATTTCTCTGCTCTCAGCAACATTTCATTGTGCTATAATTATGAGCTCTTTATGTTAAATTTCTGTTAATCTGATTATTATTTTGTAACATTCCATTATTAAAAACTCATTTTAAAATATGTGGCTTCACCTACACATAAATCAATTTTGGAATAAACATTCCATTCATTCCTTCTATCCCTCATTCATTTATCTGCAAATACTTTGAGCCCAGGGAATTTATTAGGCATATACACAATTGCTGAGGCTTCAGTGGTGAATAAAACAAAACTCAGGTTTTGCCTTCACAGAGATAGGATTTATTGAGAAACTCTCAGAACAGGATAAGATAGTAGAAACACAGAGTGTAATAAAAGCATGTTGGAACAACATGAGAGGTTGCAATAAGATTCCTACATAAAAAGACATTAAAAAAAATGAGACTCACTGAAAAAATAACTATGTGAGGTGATGCATTTGTTAAGTACTATTCTATAATGTATATACACTTCAAATTTTGTAAATATAAATAAGTAAAACTGTCCACTTAATAAAATAATTAATTTTAAAAAGACTTTTAAAAAAAAAATGGGGCCCAAGGGATGAAAAATTGAGTAGAATGAATGGGCATAAGGTTGAGGTACAAGTTTTTCTTTTTCTTTTTTTTAACCACTTACTTAACTTTATTTTTTATTTTTTTAATTTTATTTTTTAAAATTTAATTTTCTTTAATACATTCAAACACATTATTATTTGTCTTACAAAAGTGATATTTCAACAGGTGAACATTTCTCCCTAGTACACTTGATAAAACTAAAAAATATCTTCAACAGATAATACCACATTTCTTTGTCCCATTAATGTTTTAACAAAGTACTGCAGGTGAAAGGAGTATGAAGAAAACCTAACAGCCTCTTTATGGCCATGTTTATTAATTCATCTATTCATTCAACAAATATCTATTAAATCATCCTCTCCATGACACCATGTTCCAGTCATCATACACAGTATGATGCTTATTAAACAGCAGGGACCAGCAGTTGGCATAATGGCTATGTCATTAGACTCCCACGCAGTCAACCGCAGTTCAAGTCCCAGACCCAGTGGCTTAAACTCACACCAGGAGTGTGTGCATGTGTGCCCAAGACCCCAGGTGGAGAATGGAAGAGAAAGGATTGTGGCATGACCATCTCCCCTGGGGCCCAAGTGGAGAATGTAGGAGAAGAGATTGCAGCGTGGCCATCCCCCCTGGGGAGTGATTTCTTGCTTTCTGTCTCTCTGTCCCTCTCTGTCTTTCTGGCGAGCACACATGCCCTATAGAAAAAAAACTCTAAAAAACAAAAACAAACAAAAAATACCCAAAGAATATTCTAACAAAAAAAGGGGGAGGGAGGGGACCAGCAGGTGGCATAGTTGTTAAGGTGCTGGACTCCTGTGTCACCAACCATGGTTAGAGTCTCAGACCCAGTAGCTTGAAATTCACACTGGTCATTTGTGCATGCGTGCCCAAATCCCTCAGAGGATAAGAGATTGCAGCATGGCCACCCCCCTTGGAGGAGAGGGGTTATGTCTACTTTCTCTTTCTCCATCTCTCTCTGTCTCTCTGGTGAGTGCACATGCCCTGTAGCAAAAATCTCTCGGAAAAATATAAACTTTATAGATATATAAATATTTATTTATATATATATATATATATATATAAACATTTATACAAACACACACACACACACAGATACACACATGCACACACACACGTATGTATGTGTATGCATGGAGAAGAGATTGCAGATAGCTGTTCTCCCTGGGGGGTCATTTCTCTCTTTCTTTCTTTATCTCTCTCCTTCTCTTTCTTCTTTCTCTCTCTGGCCAGTACATGTGTCCAGTAGCAAAACTATAAAAAGTTAAAACAAAGAGGAAAATAAGAAATGTAAACAACTTTAGCAGCTGAGTAAACCCAAGGAATATTTTTATTCTTTAAAGATTTAAAGATGTTTCATAGAGAAAGATGCTTTAAAGGCAAGGGCTTAAGAATACTGAATTTTTTTTCTGGTTTGTTTTTTTTTCTCACACTTCCTTTGTTCTACAAGGAAAAATAATTTTCATGTAGTCATATTACAAATGTACAGTTTAGAGCTCAAATTATTTTAATAATCTAGATGCAAAGACTACAAAGCCAAGAAGAAGCCACGGGCCTTCAGGAGAAGGTTCCACATGGCTTCAGTGAGCTAGATTTTTAAGGGAATGAAGATTTTCTACTAATAATTCAGCCTCCAACAAACGAGCTAGCG
>NW_006208950.1:482906-483315 GCF_000334495.1 Tupaia belangeri chinensis | reverse complement strand
ACAGATCTAAGAGCACTGTAGCTAAACATCCAAATACTAATAGGGTTAAAATATTCCCCACTATCTACTGAATCTGCTGCCCCAGCGATCACAATAGAACGGCAAAGAGATTCTAGATCACCTCTGCCTGCTTCCTCCTGAACATTAAGGCTGAACTTCAAGAATTTGAAAGAAACAAAACATCCATCAGATGACAAGAAATCACCGCTGGATCACGAGAAATATGGGAAAATGAGAAAATACCTCTCCTCCAAGGGAAAAGAGTAACTCTTCTTCATCAGCAAGCAGTTTGGTGAAAATCATGGAAATATCTGATAAGGAATTCAAATCATTCATAATGTCTAAACTAACAGAGATGGAAGAGAAGAGAGATAATGAACTGCTAAAGAGAAAGGAGAAAGAAATTGAC
>NW_006208950.1:456986-481917 GCF_000334495.1 Tupaia belangeri chinensis | reverse complement strand
TTTTTTTTTTTTTGTAATGTGCATGATTGAGTCACTATGCAGTGTGTACTGGATGGGAGATTGCATTTTGTGTGCTGTGATGATGCTTAGGGAAGGAATGTAAATTGAGTTACAAAAAAAATTTTCAGGAAAAAAAATGTATCTATTCAATGACTGCAGTAGGATATGTAGCCCCAGCTAGGTGCTACTTTATAGGATATGTAAAGTTAGACTTGTGCTCATGGAAATGTGTGTGTCACCTGTGTTTGCTAGGAGGGTATTTGGATTGATTAGGGTCTTTGGTGGTTCAATAAAATGTGGGGGGAAAACGGTGTAGAAACCAAACATAGATACCAGAGACAGTGTGGGAGGAGAGCGGGAGGTGGCAGAGGGTAAGAGATAGGGAACCAAGGATGGAGGGAAAAAAGCAAAACATACAGAAAACCAGAAATGGAAGATCATTTGCTGACAATAGCAAGTTTGTTGATGTGCTCATTTGAGACAATATACAGTGTACTCTGGATGGAAAATCTCATTTTGTATGCTGTAATGATGTACAGTGAATGAATGCAAATAAATAAATTGGGAAAAAAAAAGAATACAAAGCCCATTTATAGCCATAAGGCATAACATAAATATTATGAACCCCAACATGTTAACATTTAAAATGTAAATACTAAAGTAAAGACAAGTAAGTGCACTAAATTTCTCATCCTTCAGGGTGAGGAATTAATAAATGTAAAATTTTGAGAAATCAAAAAATAGAAGTATAAACATCATAGTTTAAAATGTAATGGTGGGCCAATGATGACATGGTAGTTAGGACAGCTGGATTCCATGCAGTTGACCATGTGATTGGAGTCTCAGACACAATGGCTTCAAAAATGCACTAGATGCATGCACACCTGTGACAAAAACCTCAAAAGGAGAAATGGAGGAGAAAGGGATGCAGCGTAACCTTCTCTCTTGTTAGGTACTTTCTCTCCCTCCCTCTTTCTTCATATCTTTCTCTCTGTCTCTCTCTTTCTTTCTCACCTCTCTCTGGTGAGTGCACACACCTTCTGGCTAATGTTTTAAAATAACAGTAGGTAGGGACCAGCAATTGGCATCATGGGTATGTTGCTGGACTCCCATGTAGTCAACCATGGTTTGAGTCCCGGATCCAGTGGCTTAAACTCATTCCAGGTGCATGTGAGTATGTGCCCGAGATCCTGAGAGAAGAATGGAAAAGAAGGGATTGCAGCATGGCCATCCCCCCATGGGGGGTGATTTCTCACTTTCTGTCTTTCTGTATCTCTTTGTCTTTCTGGCAAGTGCACGTGCCCTATACCAATAATCTCTCCGCCCCATACACATATATACACACACACACACAAAGGAAGATAATTAGGTCTTTTAAGTAAATATAAAAGGTAGGCAGTAAGTAGAAGGCCATCTAAGCTTATGGAGAATACAAACCACTTGCTATTATAAAATTATAAATGTTATGTGATATGAGTTCTGTATCAGAGGAGTTTATCACTTACTAGTCATTCAGGTATATTGATTGGCACATCTCAATAGATGTGGGACTTAGATGTAAAAAGGACCTCACATCATGTGTAATATCTTACCCAAACACCATACTGTTAGTGTCAAAGCTAGTAAAGAATGGACCTAGACTCCATTAATCAGACACATACACATATACATTCATTATACTTAAAACAGCGATGTAATGTAAAGATGAAAACACCCTGGAAACCACTCAGAGGAGGGTCACAGAAGAAACGACCAGTTTCAGAAGGACTTCAGTGTTCAGGCTTCAGTGATGCTAAAAGATTTGGGTATTAAAAAAACGCAGATGAGAGAAAGCAACAAATGTCTGAGCAACGGTTGTAGCATTCTGGCATGATTCTGTCTGCAGAAATACCAAACTTGGCTCCTCAGCCCACTCCTATTTGCATATCTTACACATTCAATTATTTCATTTCCTAATAGGAAAGTATTAGGAAGTGGTGGGGTGGGGAGAAGAGTGACCTATAAACTCAGGAACTCCATCAGTCTGGTTCTAGGAATAATCATAATCATGTGGGCGCTGGAGCAAAATCACCTAGTCATTTGTATGCTATGATTTTCATCACTGAAGAGAAAAAAATAGCCTCAAGGATTCTGAATCTTCAGGAGGAAATTATTCTTAAAATTCCCAGAGATTAGGGCCAGGAGTTGGCATGATAGCTCTGTCACTGGACTCCCGTGTAGTTGACCACGGTTCCAGTCCTGGACCCGGTTGCTTAAACTCATGCTGGGTGTGTATGCACGCATGCCCAAAATCCCAAGAGGAGAATGGGGGAGAAGGGATTGCAGCACGGTCGTTCCCCTGGTGGTGGTGGGGGGGGTGATTTCTCACTTTCTGTTTCTCTGTCTCTCTCTGTCTTTCTGGTGAGTGCACGCACCCTATAGAAAAAAACTCTTAAAAAAAAATCCCCAGAGATTAAAGAGTATCTGTGAATGAGGATGAGTGAGGATGAATGAGGATCAAACTCAGGAATTTGGGAGCACATTTTTGTTTTTGCTTTTTGTTTATATAAGAGTGTTACAAACACTATGTGGTTTCTTTCAGACACTCTCAGCTATACCACAGAGACTGTGGTTTTCATTTGAAACTACAATAGTTTAAAGTACTGAGTCTCCATTTTAAGTTAAAAGAGATGTTAAGAGGTTAAAAATTCATTCAAATCAGCTATGTTTGTGGATTTTGCTATTTTCCTTTTGCTTGTATATATATATATATATTCCTGAGACTTAAAATGAGGTGTATTTTATGCTAGGTAAATTCTCTTTACAATCTAAATGATGTATGGTGATTGGATATATAAATAATAATAATAATAATAATAAATGCTAAACTTCCATGCCATTTTCTGGTCCCAGTCAATATCTTTTTTTCCTTATTTTTAATATTGTTTTTCCATTAGGTGCCTGCACATGACAGAGAGAAGAAAAGTGAAAAAATCACCCCTCTCAGTGAGGTTGGCTACACCACAATCCCCTCTCTTGTATTTTCCTCTCAAGATTTTGGGAATGCATGCATGCATGCACGCATACATGTCCAGTATGATATTCAAGCTACCAGATCTGGAACTCAACATAGATCAGCCATGTGGGAATTCAGTGCACTAACCACAATGCCAAATGCTTCCTCCTGGCCAAGTGAATATTATTTACAATAGTGCCAAGAACACACAACAGAGGAAGAACAATCTTTAATCAATTGTGTTGGGAAAATTGAATATCCACATGCAGAAGACTGAAACTGAACCTTTATCTCATTTCATGAGTTACCATGTCTCATACCATGGTCAAAAATCAGCACGAAATGGATAAAAATCTTAAACCTAAGACCTGAAACTATACTACTACTAAAAAAGAAAATAGGAGAAAATATTCTTGTATTAATCTGGGCATGGCTTTTGGTTATCAGAGGCAACAAAAGGAAAAATAGATAAATGATATTGCGTCAAACTTGACAGCTTCTACACAACAAAGGAGACAGTCAACAGATTGAAATCACCACTTATGGAATGGGAGAAAATGTTTACAACCATACATCTGTTAAGAGGTAAATATTGCTATTCCAGTGAAGGGCCTTACCAAACTCAGGCAGTCTTCAGCTGGAGGGCTTAAAGGCTGAGACCAGTGGTTCATCTTTTCCCCCTTTCACCTTTAGATTCTCAGGTTTGTTCCTTTGGACTTTGAGATGAGCTTGATCTCCTCCTCACCCTATCTGGATGTCCATTCCAGTGAAGGGTCTTTTCAGATGGCAAACAACCTGCAGCTAGAGGGCTTAATGGTTGGGACCCATGGCCCATCCACTCCCCCACTCACCTTTGGACTTTGTTGCTTGAACTTGAAGATGAGCTTGAGTGCCTCCCAGCCCCATCCGGATGCCATTTACAGCAAGGACTCTTACCAAATGGCAGGCCGCCTGCTGGTGTAGAGTTTAAAGACTGAGACCCATGTCCCATCCCCTCTCCCAATTGCCTTTGAACTCCCAAGAACTTAGGTGTTTTATATAGCTCAGGGTGTGAATGTACCAGATGATCTTTTCTTTATTACTGAGTTGAAGGTCAGTGGCTCAACTTCAGACACACTTGTTCTCTAGAAACAGGAAGGACTTTGGCTCACCCAGGACCAGTGACAACAGCACAAGGTGATGGTGAGCAAGGGGGAGGCAGAGTACAAGAGTGAAAGCCAATTGTCTACTCCTGCCTTTGAGTGCTTGGAGATCACTTGAATGACTTAGAAAGGAACATATAGATTACCAGATGACTAGAAACCATCGCAGAGGCACAAGAAATATGAGCAACCAAGAAAATGTCTCTCCCCCAAAAGAAAGCATCAATCCCTCATTACCCACAAAAAACACAATGAAACTCATGGAAATGTCACATAAATAATTCAGAGTAGTTACAGTGACCAAACTAAATGAGACGCAAGAAAAAATGAGCTTCAGGAGATAAGAAAGTCCTTTCACAATTTGAAAGAAGAAATAGACACAACAAAAAAGAATACAATGGAATTGTTAGAGATGAAGAATGTGATACAGAAAATTAAAACCTCCCTTGAAATCATGAAAAGTAGATTAGATCACACAAAAACTGAATCTCTATTTGTAGAATACAAAACCTCTGATCAAGGAAAAATTATCAAAAGACTGAGAAAACAACCAAGAAAAATGAGGACAATATACAAGAAAGCACCCGAACATCCAAGTAATTGGCATCTCAGAAGGTGAAGAAAATAATAAGGGCATTGATGATATAGTCCATGAAATCTTGGAAGAAATATTTCCAAACCTTGAGAGGCATTCAAATATCCAGGCCCAAGATAAACATGGGGAAATATAGTCAAAATGTTAAATGAAAAACAATTTCAACCAACATTACTATATCCATCAAGATTATCCTTCATATTAAAAAAAAAAAAAAAGATAAAATATGGGACCAGCAGTTAGTGTAATGGCTATGTTGCTGAACTCCCATGTAGCTGACCACAGATTGAGTCCCAGATCCAGTAGCTTAAACTCACTCTGGCCGCATGTGTGTGCATGCCCAAGATCCCGAGAGGAGAATGGAGGAGAAGGGACTGTGGTGTAGCCATCCCCCCAGGGGGATGATTTCTCGCTTTCTGTCTCTCTGTCTTTCTCTGTCTTTCTGGCGAGCACACGTGCCCTATAGCAAAAACCTCTCCAAAAAAAAAAAAAAGATAAAACATAATCAGATAAACAAACTGAAAGCATTTACCAACTCTTGACCAGCTATTCAAGAGGTTCTGAAGGGAGTTCTGTATCAGGAAAACTAAAGTCAGACAGAAAGAAATAAGACAATAAAAAACAATGAAGAAAATGTCTCACTTAGTGATAGGAAATATCAATAATAATATTGAATGTTAGTTGATTAAATTTACAAATCAAGAGACACGGAATGGCTGAATGGATTAAAAAATAATTAGAAATACCTCTATCTGTTGCCTATGAGAAATGCACCTTATGGATAAAAAAATACATAGACTAAAAGTGAAAGGTTGGAAAAAGTTATGCCATGCAATGGAAATCAAAAAAGTACTGGAGTTGCGATACTGATTGAATTTGGAGAACATAGGAAGCCTGAATAGAGCCCTAACAAGTCATGAGACTGAATCAGTAATAAATGCCCTCCAAAAAAGAAAAACCCAGGTTTTCATGGTTTTTCTTCTGAATTCTACAAAACTCTGAAAGAAGGCTTTACCCCCATTCTACTCAAATTATTTCTAAAGATCTAAACAGTTTGTGGACATTTAGGTTGGTTCCATGTCTTGGCGATTGTGAATAATGCTGCAATAAACATTGATGTGCAAGCACTTTTCTGACTGAGCGTTCTCCTGTCTTTTGGGTAAATACCCAGAAGTGGGATTGCTGGATCAAATGGTAGTTCTATTTGTAGATCTTTGAGGAACCTCCATATTGTTCTCCACAGTGGTTGAACTAGTTTACATTCCCACCAACAGTGTAGGAGGGTTCCCTTTTCACCACATCCCCGCCAACACTTATCACTTTTTATATTCTTAATCTTTGCCATTCTGACAGGGGTTAGGTGGTATCTCATTGTGGTTTTTATCTGCATCTCCCTTATGATGAGGGATGTTGAGCATTTCCTCATATGCTTTTTGGCTGTTCGTATGTCTTCCTTAGAGAGACTTTTGTTCAGCTCACTTTCCCATCTTTTAATCGGGTTAATCATTTTTTTTCGCATAAGGCACTTGAGTTCCCTATGTATTCTCGTTATCAGTCCCTTGTCTGAGGCATATTTAACAAAAATATTTTCCCATTCTGAGGGTTGTCGGTTCACACTTGTTACTGTGTCCTTTGCTGTGCAGAAACTTCTTAGTCTAATATAGTCCCACTTGTCTATTTTAGGGATTATTGCCTGTGCTTTGGGAGTCTTATTTAAGAAGTCTTTGCCTACTCCAATCAGTTTCAGACATAGAGTGTGAACACTTGGTATATATTAAGTGGGGACATACAATGTCTCTCCATAGCCTGGCTTGCTTCACTCAGCAGTAAATCTTCCATATTCTTCCACTTTCTGTCAAAAGCCAGGGTTTTGTTGTTTTTTATAACTGGATAGTATTCCATAGAGTATGTGTGCCACACTTTTTCAATCCATTCACCTGTTCATGGGCATTTGGGTTAGTTCTGTGATTTAGCAATTGTGAATACTGCCACAATAAACATCAATGTGCAAGCACTTTTCTAATTAAGTATTCTTCTGTCCTTTGGATCGATACCAAGAAGTGGGATTCCTGGATTTTATGGTACTTCTACTTGTAGATTTTTGAGGAATCTCCAAATTGTTCTCCACAGTGGCTGGACCAATTTACATTCCCACCAGCAGTGTAAGAGAGTTCCCCTTTCACCACACCCCATCAGCACTTACCTTTTTTTTTTAATCTTAGTCATTCTGACTGGGGTTAGGGAGTATCTCATTATTGTTTTGATCTGCATTTCCCTTACAATGAGGAATGTTGAGCATTTTTTCATATGCCTTTTGGCTATTCCTATGTCATCCTTAGAGAGTGGTTTTTTTCAACTCATTCTTCCATCTTTTAATAGGGTTGATCACCTGTTTTTGGAATAGCTGCTTGAGTTTCCTTGTGAATTCTGGTTATCAGTCCCTCATCTGACGCATGGTTTACAAAAATATTTTCCCATTCTTAGGGCTGTTTATTCACACTAATTACTATATCTTTGCCATGCAGAAACTTCTAAGTCTAATGTAATTCCACTTGTCTATTTTGGGAATTATTGACTGTGCTTTGGGGGTCTTATTTAAGAAGTTTTTACCTACTCCAAAGTCTCCCAGAGTTTCCCCAGTGTTTTCTAGGAGCAGTTTTATAGTTTTATGTCTTAGATTTAGATCTCTGATCCACCTTGACTTGATCTTTGTCAAAGGTGAGAGGTAGGGGTTCAGATTCATCTTTCTACAGGTGGAAATCCAGTTTTTCCAGCACCATTTGTTGAAGAGGTTTTCCTTTTCCCACTGGACTGACCGGTACCCCTTGTCAAAAAATCAGTTGACTGGGGACCAGCAATTAGCATAATGGCTATGTCACTGGACTCCCATGTAGCTGACCATGGTTCGAGTCCCAGACCCAGTGGCTTAAAAGTCACACCGGGCGCGTGTGTGTGTGTGCCCAAAATCCCAAGAGAATGGAGGAGAAGGGATTGCAGCATGGCCATCCCCCTGGGGGATGATTTCTCACTTTCTGTCTCTCTGTCTGTCTCTGTCTGTCTGGTGATGAGTGCACGCGCCCTATAGCAAAAACCTCTCCAAATAAAAATAAAAATCAGCTGACTATATGTTTGGGAATTTATTTCTGGGGATTCTATTCTGTTCCATTGGTTCATATGTCTGTTTTTGTGCCAGTACCATGCTGTTTTGATTACCACAGCTTTGTAGTATATTTTTGGGTCAGGGAGTGAGATGCCGCCCACTCCATTCTTCTTGTGCAGAATTGCTTTGGCAATAAGGGGTCCTTTATGATTTCAGACAAACTTTATGATTGTCATTTCTAGATCTGCAAAGAATGTGTCTGTTACTTTTACTGGCATTGCATTAAATATTTAGATTAATTTGGGTAGAATTGCCATTTTATTATATTAATTCTTCCAATCTGGGAACATGGGATATTCTTCCACTTTTTTGTGTCATTTTCAATGTCTTTTTTTTTTAGCTTCTCATAGTTTTCCTTGTGGAGGTCTTTAACTTCTTTGGTTAGACTTATTCCTAAGTATCTTATACATTTTGTGGGTATGGTAAATGGAATAACTTTTTTCAGTTCTATCTCAGTCCATCTGTTTTTCATATATAGAAATGCTATAGATTTCTCTATGTTGATTTTGTATCCTGCAACTTTACTGTATTTATATATTACTTCCAGAAATTTTTTTCAGGGAAAACAATGAGTCTTCTCTGTATACAATCATGTCATCTGTGAATAGATAGTTTCTCCTTTTCTTTTCCTATTTGAATGCCATTTTTCTTCTTTTCTGATTGCATTGGCCAGGACTTTCAGTACTATATTGAAAAGGAATGGAGAAAGTTTCTTGTCTTATACTTGTTTTTAGTGGAAAAGCTTTCAGTTTTTCTCCATTCAGAATGATGTTGACTATGGGTTTTTCTTAATAGTTTTTATTGTATTGATAAATGACCCTTCTATGCCAATTTTGCTGAGAGTCTTGATCATGAAGGGATGTTGTATCTTATCAAATGCTTCTTGTGCATCAATTAATATGACCATATTGTTTTTATCTTTCTTCCTGTTAATATGGTGTATTAAATTTATGGTTTTGGGTATGTTGAACCAAGCTTGCATTCCTGGAGTAAAACCTACCTGATCATGATGTATAATCTTTTTTATAAATTGTTGTATATGATTTGCTAATATCTTGTTGAGAATCTTTGTGTCTGTATTCATCAAAGATATTGGTCTATAGTTTTCCTTCCTTGTCCTGTCCTTATCTGTTTTAAGGATAAGGGTAATAGAGGCTTCATAGAATGAATTAGGGAGAGATTTACCCTTTTCAATCTTTAGAAATAACTTGAGCAGAATAGGGATTAACTCTTCTTTGAAAGTTTTGTAGAATTCATAGGTGAAGCCATCAGGGCCAGGGCTCTTTTTTTGTTGGGAGTCATTGTATGTCCTGTTCAATATATATTGAATGTCTTCACTCTGTATCAGAAACTGAGAGATTAGAAAGTGTAATAGCAAATAGGGCAAGTGAAGATAACAGAAACTGTATAGGAGGGGGATAGATGGTAGGCAGTTGGATTATTACCCATACTAGAGAAGGGTTCAGGAATAAGAAAGCATTTAACAGACACAGAATATGAAGTTAGTGGTGGATGATGATACATTGGGTCAACAGGGAATTCATGGTATATTTTTTAATGTTTTTCTATGCAAAAATGCATCATGACTTCCTGACGAACAGAAAGACATGGTAATATCTTTAACTTTATGACATGCACTGCATGCATGCTGGGAAAAGTCAAGATATAAAAGATTAAATGTAATTTTTTTATTACTTATTTATTTATTTATTTATTTATTTAAATTTGATCAGATAGGGACAGAGAGAGAAAGAGGGAGAAGGAAAGTGAGAAAGCAAGCTGCCAGGTGTGGGACTCGAACTGCAGTCAGCCATGTGGGAGTCCAGTGCCCTTAACCACCATGCCACCTGCTGGCCCCTAAATGTAAATTTTTTAAAAAGTGACACTGAGTTTTTTCTTTTTATTTCTTTGATTTTTTTGTTTGGTTGGTTTTTTTGTTTGTTTGTTTGTTTTTCTGGAGAGGTTTTCGCCAAAGGGTGCATGCGCTCGCCAGACAGACAGACAGAGATATAGAGACAGAAAGCGAGAAATCACCCCCCCCAGGGGGGATGGCCATGCCGCAATCCCTTCTCCTCCATTCTCCTCTCGGGATTTTGGGCACACATGTACGCACACGTGCCAGGCGTGAGTTCTAAGCCACCGGGTTCAGGACGCGAACCACAGTCGACTACGTGGGAGTCCAGCGACATAGCCATTACGCTAACTGCTAGTTCCCACACTGAGTTTTTTCTGGTAAGAGCACTGAAAATTGCAATCAAATATAAATAAACAAATCCCTTTTTAAACAAGACAGTCAAAAGGTAAGATATATAATGACTTTTTAAATAATTGTTTATTTAATTTTATTTATTCATTCATTTATTTTCATTTGACCAGAGAGAGACAGAGACAGAGAGAGAAAGTAAGCTGCTAGGTCCAGGACTCAAATCATTGTGTGCCATGTGTGAATGTTCAGCGCCTTAATTACCACGCCATCTGCCGGTCCCAATATAATGACTTTATAAAATGATTACATTTGATTTAGATTTATCAATCAATATATTATCCTAGATGAAAAAATAGATAGTAGAAAATATTTTCTTCAAAATAAGTAACTAGGGTCATGAAATTCCAAATAAAATGTCATGAAATGCTTTCATGCTTTACAAATGTCCTTAAAGTTTATCAAGAAGGATAAATACCAGAAATTGCCACCACCACCCCAAAATTGTGAAAAGGTGAGTATTTAAAGGAAACTAAGTCAAGCAGACATCTCCATCTGAAGTCCCCTGGCCAGCCAGAGGTCTGAGGCAGGCCTGATTTTTCCGCCCTAGTCACAGTTCTAAACTTCCAAGCTCAACACCCAGTTTCAGAGCTAGAAAGGACAGGGGAATTGCAGGTCTCATAAGCAGACATCTCCATGTGAAGCCTCCTGCCCAGCCAGGGATCTATGGCAGGACTGATTTTTTAACACAAGCCACAGCCTCAAACTTTCAAGTTTACCTCCCAGTTACAGAGCTAGAAAGGCACCACACTGCAAACCACAGAATAAGAGAGACATTGGCACAGAAGTATTTCAGAAGAAAGGGACACAAACAAGCTTACAGAGCAGAAAACTTTCCCAGAGTTATCTAAAAGTGAATACATCACCAAATGGCTAAAAATCAGAGAAGAGCTTCAAATACAAAACAAGGAAATATGCCTTTAACAAGAAAATACAGTAACTCATCTCCAACTGTGTAAAAATAAGAATATACCAAAATGTCTTATCTTTCTTGGCACATGACATGCTTATATTCAGGGAAAATCCAAAGGTATTCATGAAAAAAAAAAAAAAACTCTTGGCAGTAATAAACATAGCAAAGTGTCAGGATACAAAAATCTATAGCATTTCTATATGTAAACAACAAGGGGATTGAGGTAGAACCAAAGAAAGTAATCCCATTTGCCACGATCACAAAAAGTATAAGATACCTAGGAATGAATCTAACCAAAGAAGTCAAAGACCTCTATAAGGAAATCTGGAAATCTTTCAAAAGAAATCTAAAATGACACAAGAAAGTAGAAGGAACATCCCATGTTACTGGATTAGAAAAACTATATCATCAAAATTTTAATTCTACCCAAATTAACCTGTATATTTAATGCAATTCCAAATTACCAGAGAGAGTTTTTATATATCTAGAAAAGATAATCATAGAATTTGTCTGTAATTATAAAAAACTCCTCATTGTCAAAGCAATCCAGTGTAAGAAGGGAAAAGAAGGAGGCATCCCTGAACCTAAAATGTATCACAAAGCTGTGATAATCAAAACAGTATGGAATTGGCACAAAACAAAGATTTAGATCAAAGAAACAGAATAGAGACCCCCAAAAATAAATCCCAAAACACACAGCCAAATGACTTTTGACAAAGGATACCAGTCAACTCAGTGGGAAGAGGAAAAGCTCTTTAGCAGATGGTATTGGAAAAACTGCAGCATATTCACCTGAAGAAAGATGAATCCAGACCCCTATATCTCACTATTAACAAAAATCAACTCAAAGTAGATCAAAGATCCAAACCTAATATCTCAAACTATAAAACTATTGGTAGAAAACACTAGGGAAACTCTTGGAAACATTGGAGTAGTCAAAACCTTCTTAAATATGACTCCCAGAGCACAGGCAATAATCCCAAATAGAAACAAGTGAAATTACATCACATTAAGAATTTTGACCAACTGGACTGGGGAAAAATGTTCACATATTGAAATGTTCACTTTGTAAGCTAAATAATGTGCTTTAATGTATAAAAAAAATAAATTAAAAAATAAATAAATAAAAAAGAAATTTCTGTACAGCAAAGGAAACAATAATTACTGTGATTCAACCACCCCTGAATAATAGAATAATATACTTGTAAGCTATACCTCAGATAAGAGTCCAATAACCACAATATAGAGGAAACTCAAGTAGCCTACCCCCCCCCCAAAATAAATAGTTCAACATAGTTAAAAGATGGCTATGAGCTGAAGAAATAACTCTCTATGGAAGACATACAAAAAAATCAAAAAGTATGTGAAAAAATGCTCAATATCTCATCATAATGGAGATACAAACCAAAACCACAGTGAGATACTACTTAATCCTAGTCAGAATAGCTAAGATTCAAAAAAAAAAAAAAAAAAAAAGAACAAGAAGACAAGTGGTAGTGATGCTGTGGTGAAAATGGAATTCTCCTACACTTTTGGTGAGATTAGTCCAGCCAATGTGAAAAACAGTATGCCAGTTCCTCAAAGAACTACAAATAGAACAACAATATCATCCAATAATTTCACTCTTGGGTATCTACTCAAAGGATAGGAAAATAAAGGGTTGGAAAAAGGCTTGTACATCTGTGTTTATTGTGGCATTATTCACAATTACTAAGACATGGAACAAACTCAAATGTCCATGAATAGACTAACTAATTGAAAAAGTGTGGCACATATATACTATGGGTGCTACTCAGCCATAAAAACAACATAACTCTGGCATTTGATAGCAAGTGGATGAATATGGAAGATGCATCCATGCTGAATGAAGCAAGTCATATTATGAAAGAGAGCCATAGTATGTCTCCACTTAATATATACCAATATCTGCCCTCTATGGCAGAAACTGAAAGATTAGAGGACATAAAAGCATGGAAAATTATTGTGGATATTGGAAACAATGTGGGAGGAGAATGCACCATAGGGTTGGTGTGAGGAAGATAATCAAGGAGAAAAATAGAGAGGTATGACATTTAAGGTACACAGAAATGAAGGATTTTCTGTTTATGATAATGTGTGTATCTTTAAGTGCACTGGTGTGCAGTGCATTCATGCTGGGAAAATTCATTTTACAATCTGTGGTGATGAACAGTGATTGAATATTTAAAATACATTTTTAGACTATTTTACTAAGTATAACTAATCATTAAATATCCTCTATCACTGAAATAGTGTTGGTGGTAGAAGAGTAAAAAAGGAAAAAGGAAAAAAGGATAAACAAAAGAAATAGCCCAAGAATTGATCCTCTAGATGAAAAGAAAATTGACATATTAAAATGAAAACTTTTAAATTATTACTGGAAAAGATTAAAAATTAGTAATTAGTAATTATATTGGCAGACTATTTTTCTGATTTTAGAAGAATGGTAAGATAATTTCTTATCACACTAAAGTAAATTATCAATGGATTGAAAAAACAATGTTTTTGTAAAGGTATTTATAAATCAATACCCCATTTATAAATTTACTGGGAAAAAAAAGAAATTGTCATTTTTCCAAATATGAAAAATGTTGGGCCAGCCCGGTGCATTGATTGAATACTAGGCTAGGTAGAAAGAGACAAATCCCACAATGACCACAGACTAAGTGCTGGCGCTGGGGCCTTTGAAAATATGCTGGCACAAGCACATGTGCCCAGGATTCTGAAAGGATGGAGAAATGCAAGAAAAGGGAACTGTATCATGACCAGAAACCTTGAGGAAGATACTTTCACTCTGTCTCTTTTTTTTCTTTCTGTCTTTCTTTGTCTCTCTTACATATGCACACAACCTCTGATACACAAACAAATAAAAAACCACAGTTGTATTTAAAATATAATAAAATAAAATGTAAAAGTATATTTAAAAATAGCTAATATGAAAAAAAACAATTATAACATAAAAAATATAAAAATGTAAATATTTATAGCAAGAGAAAAAAAGAACAAGAAGACAAGTGGTAGTGATGCTGTGGTGAAAATGGAATTCTCCTACACTTTTGGTGAGATTAGTCCAGCCAATGTGAAAAACAGTATGCCAGTTCCTCAAAGAACTACAAATAGAACAACAATATCATCCAATAATTTCACTCTTGGGTATCTACTCAAAGGATAGGAAAATAAAGGGTTGGAAAAAGGCTTGTACATCTGTGTTTATTGTGGCATTATTCACAATTACTAAGACATGGAACAAACTCAAATGTCCATGAATAGACTAACTAATTGAAAAAGTGTGGCACATATATACTATGGGTGCTACTCAGCCATAAAAACAACATAACTCTGGCATTTGATAGCAAGTGGATGAATATGGAAGATGCATCCATGCTGAATGAAGCAAGTCATATTATGAAAGAGAGCCATAGTATGTCTCCACTTAATATATACCAATATCTGCCCTCTATGGCAGAAACTGAAAGATTAGAGGACATAAAAGCATGGAAAATTATTGTGGATATTGGAAACAATGTGGGAGGAGAATGCACCATAGGGTTGGTGTGAGGAAGATAATCAAGGAGAAAAATAGAGAGGTATGACATTTAAGGTACACAGAAATGAAGGATTTTCTGTTTATGATAATGTGTGTATCTTTAAGTGCACTGGTGTGCAGTGCATTCATGCTGGGAAAATTCATTTTACAATCTGTGGTGATGAACAGTGATTGAATATTTAAAATACATTTTTAGACTATTTTACTAAGTATAACTAATCATTAAATATCCTCTATCACTGAAATAGTGTTGGTGGTAGAAGAGTAAAAAAGGAAAAAGGAAAAAAGGATAAACAAAAGAAATAGCCCAAGAATTGATCCTCTAGATGAAAAGAAAATTGACATATTAAAATGAAAACTTTTAAATTATTACTGGAAAAGATTAAAAATTAGTAATTAGTAATTATATTGGCAGACTATTTTTCTGATTTTAGAAGAATGGTAAGATAATTTCTTATCACACTAAAGTAAATTATCAATGGATTGAAAAAACAATGTTTTTGTAAAGGTATTTATAAATCAATACCCCATTTATAAATTTACTGGGAAAAAAAAGAAATTGTCATTTTTCCAAATATGAAAAATGTTGGGCCAGCCCGGTGCATTGATTGAATACTAGGCTAGGTAGAAAGAGACAAATCCCACAATGACCACAGACTAAGTGCTGGCGCTGGGGCCTTTGAAAATATGCTGGCACAAGCACATGTGCCCAGGATTCTGAAAGGATGGAGAAATGCAAGAAAAGGGAACTGTATCATGACCAGAAACCTTGAGGAAGATACTTTCACTCTGTCTCTTTTTTTTCTTTCTGTCTTTCTTTGTCTCTCTTACATATGCACACAACCTCTGATACACAAACAACTAAAAAACCACAGTTGTATTTAAAATATAATAAAATAAAATGTAAAAGTATATTTAAAAATAGCTAATATGAAAAAAAACAATTATAACATAAAAAATATAAAAATGTAAATATTTATAGCAAGAGAAAAAACACAGAGGACAAAAATGGAAATCTCTGTATGATACTGTTCATAGTAACATCTTTGAATACACTAATAAACAGTGTATTCATGCTGAGAAAATTCATTTGGTATGCTGGAAATGTATCAAGTGATTGTAAAAACAACAAAAAACTAAAAGTAATGGAAAGAAAAAATAAAATATTTTTTTCAAAATAAACATTTAATTTAGAACTTTTAATTATTATTAACTACATCAAGATTTTACTCAAACTTTACAAAAGGTTTTCTCCGCAGTTAATTCTTTTTTTATAATTACTCACTTTACATTTGAAAATTCTTTGCTGTTTCAAATACATTAGCTAATGATGTATTTTTTTATTTTAAAAATAGCTCACTTTTTATTTCTTCTTGAATTATTTAGTATTATCTTTAATTATACCTTCATTTACTATGGAATTATTCTGGTCTCAATTTCTTAAATTTCAATTTTAACTTAAGCATGGAAAAATTCTAATTTGTTTAAAAAAATGTTAGATTTTACACAAAAAATATTTATAGCAAATACCAAAAATGTTACATGCATATTTTATTTAGTATTGAAAGAGCCCATCACCTTTCATCAGAAAAAAATTCTGATTCCAACAGATCAAGCAGTCAAGGATACAAGCAACTGCCCAAGTTTACAGAGGTGATTCTATGTCCCAGATATTGTGCAAGATATAGAGAAGTCAAAGTCAATTAAGTAAATTTCTTTGATATCAGGGAAATTATAGGCCAATGGACAGAAAGATATCATTGACCAAGGTTTTTTTCTCATCATTTGATATTAGTATACAAATTTGAAAGTTAATTACATGCCCAAAAGTGGAGAATTTACTTGTGTGAACACTGGCATAATCAAAAGTGCAAAATTATTTAATTAAAAAATGTAGTTTGGAAAAAGTTTGAAATGATATAAGAAAGCTCTATTAATAATAATAGGAATAAAATCATGATAAAAGTTACTCACATAGTGTGATTTACTAGTAAAAAAGGAGTCAGTTTCTTTAACTGTATGTTTTCTACCTTAGTAGGGACAACTAATATTTCATTTCAACCTAAATTCAGAGAGAAATATTCACAAAGTCATTATGAATGTAGTATCTGTAAAATAAAACAATATGTTCTGGCCTCTGTATTCCTAGCAATCTGTTTTCCATTAATAAAGGGGAGAATAATTGAAATACTACATATCACCAACATTTTTTAAATAGTACTATCTTCAAAATATCTAATGTCAAGTTCTGAAATGCATTTTTGAAGCCCATGGATTATAGATTATGCTAATTTTATGTGAAAGACAGAACCTGGGTCTCAGTTAAAAGGCCACAAACACTGTAAGTACAAAGACAAATATATTGAAAACCAGCAGAGCTGCTATCACATATTCTAAAGTATCTGGTAAGAGTAAGGAAAAACATGGCACCAAACAAAGCTACTTCACCTGTGAAACTAATATGTCTTCACAATGGAGAAAATGCATGATACTTAATTTACTGCATAATTTCCTTGTTCATTCAAATTACTTTTGTATATTTAGCCTCCTTACCATTAGTTTTAAAATTCTGAAGTATTATTCCTCTTCAATCTTAGTATGCAAAGTAATTTAAGAAAATTATTGGGTTGTCAGAAAATTCCTGATGCATTTTTGCATAAAAAAAAGAAGAGAGTATGTCATGACTTTTCCAACAACCCATTATTTATTTAAATTATCTTATTGAAAAACTCAGAGAAGAACAGGAGATGATTAAAACATCCCACAACAGGGAGAGTTGAGTAAGATTCCTTCTGAAACTTCTAGCTTCCAGTTCCCACTTTCTACCTCAAACTCCAGTGATTACTAATTGGTTTTTTTGTTTGTTTGTTTGTTTGTTTGTTTTTTTGAGAGATTTTCACTGTAGGGCGCGTGTGCTCGCCAGACAGAGAGAGACATAGAGACAGAAAGCGAGAAATCACCCCCCCAGGGGGGATGGTCACGCCGCAATCCCTTCTCCTCCATTCTCCTCTCGGGATCTTGGGCACGCACACACACGCGCCCGGCGTGAGTTTGAAGCCACCGGGTCCGGGACACGAACCGCAGTCGACTACGTGGGAGTCCAGCGACATAGCCATTACGCTAACTGCTGGTTCCCCAGTGATTACTAATTGTAGAGCACAAAGAGGATCACAGACCATGAGCTTGGGGAGCTGTAAGGATCTGCTGTCACTAAGAGAACACAAAACTGTGTGCCCAGATCTTAGGCTCACGATGCCATCTCAACAGCCAAATTTCTTTACATATCCCAATCAACTGTAAACACTACACACCCATTCCCATTCCTCCCTTCCCAAGACTCAAGGAGAAACCGACTGACAAGACTACATATGCACTCCCATTCCTCCCTTCTTCAGGACACAGGAGCAGCTCCCTGACTCCTCAGTGATCTTCTATAGAGCAGTGTCTCTGGAATTCCCAGAACAGTGTGTGAGTAGAGGAGTGGGGAAAAGTTGCTGACAAAAAAGATACTGACAGGGATCTCCTCTCTAGAGTGGGTATGGGAGGGAAGAACATAACTCTGTCTGCTTTCCATCCCCTGGGGCACAGTTTCAGGCTGCCAAGAAAAACTACCACAGGATGCACCAAAGTATAACTACATTCCTTCCCTATAGTTGCTCAGATGTGCACAGGCCCTCAAACTACAAGCTTGTGCCAATATACTCTAGCAGTTTAGCCCTGACCCTAGCCCTGCAAGTGTGTGGCAGCTCCAGCACAGGCTAGCAGACACACAGTTTTTCTGCTGGACAGAGGAAGCTTATGCTACTAATCCCATGCTACACCAACCCCATTCCCCAGCTGCTCAGTGTTTGGTAACTAGTTTCCACCAAGGCTCTCAGCCTTGTAAGAAAGTGTCCAGATTCCTCCTTTATCAGCTACAATTCCTACTATGCCTGTACGCTTCAAATCACCTGTAGAGGAATGCCACAGATGTGGAAAGATTAGTCACAGGAGCAAGGAGCTTCAATGTCTCCAGGGATGACACAAAACAGGCTAACTAAACAATCATACTTGTGTCACACTTCTCAGCCAAACATCTACACTCTTCCTGTGTGCAACCCATTCAAGGCAAAGATAAATACTTATTTTCAGCTGATATTTTCTCTTGGCCATTTTCCCTAAGGGAAGACCCTGCTTCTTCCCCTCTACAGGAAAGAAGTCACTATTAGTGCAAGGAAGTTTACCCCTCTCTAGATGGAATATTAGTATACAACACTAACCTCACCTAGAACCCAAAAGTGCTGGCCTAGAGGCTGTTAGTACTCTTTCTGATGTCCCTGAAATAATGCAAAGTATTCAACAAATAAAGCCCCATACATACATACATACATAAAATACTACCACTATAAAAATCTAATCCAGAAATTAGGACAAATTAAATACTCAGATGTCAAAAAAATCAATTCAGGAACACAAAATACATGGGGAAAAAAAGAAAGATAACAAAAGTCTCTCCCCCAAAGGAACATGATAAAGAAATTAATTTTAGAATATTGATAACAAAACTCAATGAAATATAAAAGGACATATACAATTTTGAGAGGAGACAATGCACAACATGAAAGAAAGATTCAATAGAGAGATCAACATCTTAATTAACAATTACACTGAAATCCTAGAGACAAAAAATAAACTACAGGAAAAATATCCTATAGAGAGTATTAACAATAGGTTGGAGCATGCAGAGGAAAGTATATCTGACCTTAAATATATAACCTTTGAAACAGTGTAGGATATCCTGGCCAACTCAATTATTTATGGCAGTGGAAAAAAAGGCATCGAAATTGGAAAGGAAGAGGTTAAATCATTTCTAGTGGATGACTAAGTACATAGAAAAAGGGAAAGAAACATATTTAGCAAAATGTGATAAATACCAAAAAACTTTCACAGATGACAAATTCATCAAAATTGCAGGATACAAAATAAACATATAAAAATCTGCAACAATTTTGTATTCTAACAGTGAACAGAGAAAAAGAAAAATCTATTCCATTTCCATTTTTTTAAAAATCAAGGAATAAATCTAACTAAAGAAGTAAAATATCTCTACTATCAGTATAAAAATCAAAATAAATAAATAGAGAAACACCTAAAAAAGGAAATACATTAATTGCCTATGGCTTAGGACTTAAAAAGCAAATACTGAAACAGGATTCTGACATGGCCAACCATGTTTTTTTGGGGGTTTTTTTTGTTTTTTTTTTTGGAGAGATTTTTCACTGTAGGGCGCGTGCGCTCGCCAGACAGACAGAGAGAGACATAGAGACAGAAAGCGAGAAATCACCCCCCAGGGGGGATGGTCATGCCACAATCCCTTCTCCTCCATTCTCCTCTCGGGATCTTGGGCACGCACGCACACGTGCCCGGCGTGAGTTTTAAGCCACTGGGTCCGGGACACGAACCGCAGTCGACTACATGGGAGTCCAGCGACATAGCCATTACACTAACTGCTGGTTCCCATGGCCAACCATGTTTTCAGTCTCAGACCTGGTGGCTTGAAAATCAGGCAGGGTACATGTGCATGTGTGCCCAAAATCCAGAGAGGAGAATGAGAAAGGATTGTGGCATGGCCATCTACCCTCGGGAATTCTTTCACACTTTCCCTTTTCTCTCTCTCTCTCCTGAAAGTACACAATGCTGGGCTAGAGGAAACCAATGCCAACCAAACTGATCTACAAATTCAAAGCAATTTCTATTAAAAGTTACAGCAACATTTTTCACAGAAATCGAAAAAAGTTCATACATTTTGTTCAAAATCACTAAAGACCTTGTAGCACTAAAATAATAGTATACAAATCAATAAAGGGACACATCTCACTCACTACCTGAGTTAAAATACATTACAAAGCCATAATAACCAAAACAGCATAGAATGGCATGAAAACAGACACATGGAAAAATAGAAGAATCTAGAAATAAATCCAATGATATACCAACTGATTTTTGACAAAAGATACATGACAATCCGGTAGAGGAAATGTAGTGTTTTTAACAAATGGTGCAAGTTAAATGGCATATTTATTTACTGAGGTATGAAACTATTCATAGGTTCCCATATCTCATCACTTATAAAAATGAACTCAAAAGACAATTATAAAAAATACCTCAGTGGTGTTTGCTACCTATTTTCCTGTAACCAGTTATAGAAATAAACTCATCTCAAGACCCCGAATCTGATTTCATTGACAGAGAAAAGCAGCAGCCAGACTTAGTTGACGCTAACAGTTTGTGCTGTGGGACCATCAGTCATGAGAATTACCACTCTAAACTCCTTTTGGCTCACGTTTGGTTCCAAAATTGATTCCCACAGAAAGACTCTAGAAAAATGTTCTTTAATATAGGTTCCTGACAAGTTTAAGTAAATAGACTTTAGGTAAACTTACCCTGAGTGCCTTGACACTGACTCAGTCTTCAGTCACTCCCCTCTCCAGCATGGGACAACTGGAATAACAAGTAGAAGGTCCATCCCAGCATCAAGACACAATTGAAGAAGCATGACCACAGGATAAATGATCAACAATGCTTAGAGAAAAATCTGGGTCAAGAGGAGAAAATATGGGGAAACAGCAGTTAGCGTAATGGCTATGTCGCTGGACTCCCACGTAGTCGACTGCAGTTCGCGTCCCGGACCCAACTCACACTGGGCGCGTGTGCGTGTATGCCCAAGATCCCGAGAGGAGAATGGAGAAGGGATTGCGGCGTGACCATCCCCCCCGGGGGGTGATTTCTTGCTTTCTGTCTCTATGTCTCTGTCTGGCTGGCGAGCGCACGTGCCCTATAGCGAAAACCTGTCCAAAAAAAGAGAAAATGTGAAAGATTTCAGAATCAGAATAAACTCATTTGTGTCAACTTTGACTGAACTGAGTCAGTAAGACTGTGGAGGAGGGTTTTTCTCACTCTCACATGCTTCATAACAAGAACTCTGACTTAGAGAACTCTTTCATCTTAATTGAACACCTTTTGATAAGCATGTTTGAAAATTATGCTCCTCTGAGTTGTATCCTGTGCAGTCTTTTTCTCAGTTTTTCTCAGTTTTCTGAGACTTTCTGAATGTTAAGCAGCCCTGTGTTTAATTCACGTGGAGAATCAATCTGTAGGTTAAACACACCTGAGTAAAACCATGCCCACCTGAGAGCCCAACAAAAACCAGGAGACCCAGGAAGCTGAGCTTCTTGACAGTTACTCTGCTCTGTACCCCTGGGTTAGCTTAGAAAAGTAATATTTAGTTAAGATTTCTCAGTTTACAACTCCCCTGAGACTGAGCACTGGACCAATACTATGAAACTTTTCACTAGACTTAGAGAGAGTTATGAGGTGCATATCTGGTTAGGATGGATATTTCTGTGGTTATGCTCCATTACCTTGGTGGAAAGTTGCTGCCCACCAACATGTGTTAAGACTCAGTTATGGCTAATGAAACTACCAAGTCTGTAAGAAATTTGTGGTTGTCTTTAGATTCTCTAGCAAACATAGTAATATGCGATAGAATGGCAAGGTGGTGTTTTTATGACCACTAATACTTCCTGGTTTTTTCCTTTATATAAATCTTCTCAAGTAGAAATAAGTGTTAAAAAAATTGCACAGCATGCTACCTGGCTTCAGGCCACTCTAGATCAACCTACCCCATTGCTAAAGGAAGCAGCTGATAATTTTTTTTCACATATTTTTCTAGCTCTTAAATGGCCTAAGAAGATATGGAAGTAAGAAAATTGGTACTTACTCTATTGATGTCACTGCTTGGTTAGCTGATATCCGAAAGATTCCTTGTGCTGTGTTCTAAATATACTAAAGCTGATGACCTAATTATTTCATAAGATAAAAAGTGATCAAGGAGTAGTTTTCTAGTTTTTTCATAATAAAATAAAACTATGGTCACAATCATAGATATATTTGACAGCGGGGATTGAAGCAGTTTGAGATTGAGCAGGACTGCAGCCATTTTGAAAATAAGGCCTTTGACAAGAACAATCTGATTAAGTGCTGAGTCATAGTGAGGTCTGTTTGAGGAATAGTCAGGTGAGAAACACGGAATGGGCATTTGAAGTAAAACAGGAATCAGGATAGTTACTCAGGGGAGAGCAATTGGCTTTGAATGACTGTAGCAAGGGAAAATGATTTGCATCTGCTATGGTCTTGTACCTATAAATTCCAAGAAAATGTTGTGCTTTTGGAGGCAGTTTGATTGTGCTTGCTTTGTCACTCTGTGACTGGTTACAGAAATAAACTCTTCTTCTCTAGCCTCTGCCTCTTAGTTCATTAACTACAAGAAGCAGCTGGACCTACTTGACCAGCAACAGGGAGACAGAGAGAAATGACAAATATGTGACTAAAAAAGGTCACCTGTTCGCTGAGTTGAATGTGGATAAATTTGAAGGCAGAGAAAATGGAGCAATAGTTGAATTCACTAAATTTCGGTAGAGAAGATGGACATAATCTATGTCTGAACTATATGTAGGGTGGTATATGGCATTTGGTAGTTAATTGTTCATGGGAAATGGAATGATTAGTATTTCATATCAACATAACTGGACTAAGGAATACCTCGAAACCTATTAAAGTGTTATTCTGGGTGAGTCTATGGGACTGTTTCCAAAGGAGATTAGCATGTGAGTCTAAGTAAATTAGATGACGAAAATCAACTGTCAGTGTGTGCAGGCACCATCCAATCAAAAAGGGACTCAGAGAAAGAAAAGAAAAACAGGAGGTGGACTGGTATCCTTTGAGAGAGCAGGGTAGTCTTTTTTTATTATTATTACATTGAACATCAAAACTCAAAGCTCACATGCCTTTGTACTTTAGGAATCACACTAGTAGACCCTTGAGTTCTCAGGCATTCAAACTTATACTGAGGATTGTATCAATAGCTTCCCTGTTTCTGAGGCCTTACAGATTCACTCTATGTTTTTCTATGCAAAAATGGATCATGACTTTCTCAACAACCCAATAGATTGGTGGGAACAAGTGAAGAATGGAGAACTTCCCAAAATTTGTCTCAGTAATTATTCAGGAAGTCTAAATAGTACTAATTATATACAAAATGCATACAGTGAGTAGAGTCTATCCGTATTAATTTGATTTAATTTTAATAGAAAAAATTTAACGGTTTTTTTTTTTTGAGAGGTTTTCGCTATAGGGCATGTGCGCTCACCAGACAGACAGAGAGACATAGAGACAGAAAGCGAGAAATCACCCCCCAGGGAGGATAGTCACGCCACAATCCCTTCTCTTCCATTCTCCTCTTGAGATCTTGGGCACGCACGCACACGCGCCTGGCATGAGTTTTAAGTCACCAGGTCCGGGATGCGAACCGCGGTCGACTACGTGGGAGCCCAGCAACATAGCCATTACGCTAACTGCTGGTTCCCAAAATTTAACGGTTTTATGCATCAAGAAAAAAATGAAAATTTGTAAATTATTATCATGTAGATAAGTAAATTTTATTTCTTATTTCTATAGGACAAAATTGGTGTTATTTTATTCCAAATGTGCAAACATAATGTGTGTATGTGTTAAGGTAAGTGTGTGTGTGTGTGTGTGTGTGTGTGTATTTTTTCTCTTTTAATAAATTCTTGTTCCACATAAACAAACAAAAAAAAAGACTTAATTATAAAGGCCCAGATCACAAATCTAGTGGAGGAAAGTCCAAGAGATATTTCAAAATATTAGATGAGGGAAGATTCCTTGAATACCTTAAAGCAAAGATAATAATATCAATAATAGATAAATGGAATTACACCTAGATAAATGGAATTACACCCAGCTAAAATGCTTCTACACCGCATAGGAAACAATAAATAAAATAAAAAGACAATCTACAGAATAAGAAAAATCTTTGCAAACTTTGCTTCAGATAAGATTGACAATCAGTATATAAAGAACTCAAAGTGCTCACCAAAAGCTAAACAAAATAACACTAAAAATCCAAACAAAAATGAGCACTCAGCCTGAACAGACAACTCTCAAAGTATGAGGAGAAGTGAACCAATTTTATTTTTATTAGTTTTCAGAGGATATGTACAATCAGCAGAGACAGAGAGGCAGAGAGATGGAGGAAGAAAGCACCCCCACATAAGTTATAATCAAGCTGAAACTCCATTCCCCTTCATTTCTCCATCCTGTTGGAATTTCAGGCACACATGTCCAGCACGTTTTCTTTTTTTTTTTTCTTTCTTTCTTTTTATTTTATTTTTTCTCCTCGGGATTTATTGCATCATCTGGCCCTCAGTTTCAAAACACTAACTGCTAAGGACAGGACCAAG